>NW_027175140.1:2161349-2470113 GCF_028021215.1 Eschrichtius robustus | reverse complement strand
GTTACACCTTCAATATCCCAGGAAAGAGAAAAATGGATAAAGAAGTTGTGGTCCTTATGTACAATGGAATATCACTCAGCCATGAAATCAACGTCATAAGGCTAGTAGCAGCATGATGAGTGGATTTAGGTACGACGATTCTAAGTGAAATAAGTCACACAGAAAAAGACACTTGTCATAAGATATCTCTTATAGAGGGAATGTAAAAACCGCTACACTTGAGCTGAATTACAAAACGGCACAGAGTCACACGTTTAGAAAACACACTATGGCTGTTTAACGGGAAAGGTGAGGTGGGGTGATGCATAAAACACGGGTGTCAAATTAGCTCAGATACCGTTCCATAAACCCAATATGTAATAGACAAGACCTACTCCTTGCTCAGTGAACTGGACTCAATACCCCCTATTCACCGCCCATGAACATATCTGACTATTAAGAATCTTAAAACCTATGTATTGATATCTCTCTAAGTGAGTCACGTGGGTATAAAGAGGCATAAACACAGCAGTGAAAAGCAGCTAAACCCCATTATAAAAATCAATTACTTTTAAAAACCCGTGAAACAAAGACAGTGAAAGAGAGAGAAATTCTTACAAAATTCGTTCAGGGGATGTGATGCCACCTGGATTGACCATATCTAGACCCACAGCTGATGGAGACATAAGGGTGGACACTCTTGGGGCTGAGAGGTTTGGTGAGGTTGGGTGAGCAAACGCAGACCCTTTAAAGTAATACTGCGTGGTACCCATCCCATGGGCCCCAGATCTCCAGGTTCAAGGGCATCTTCCTACATCGAAAACATGCATGAGAAACCCAGAAGATGGTACACCGTGTGATCGGGAAAGGTTTCTAAAACGCACCTCATTTCTCATCTCCTTGTGCTCGGGTTCGCCATTCCAGCCGCTTGACTAGCAATCTCCTTCCTTGGAGACTCAGCACCTTTCACCTCCTGTTCCGTACAGGTTGCAATTTGTCCTGAGGATGAACGGGAAGAGGGGGAACCAATGAGAGACTAGCTCTAGGTGTTGGGACAGGCACAGGTCACTCTATTTTCCCATCAGGAAGAAGAATTAACCACAGGCTCAGCCTGCCGCCCGGAACCAGAATAGGGCCTGAAGCAATCCTGCGCTTTTGCGGCCAGCTCCCAACAAAGCGAGTTGGAAAATGCAGCTCAGGGGCACTGCAATTCACAAACCTGCAGAGTTATAAATGATAACTCTCGTCCACAAATGTATTGAGGGAAGGCAACGAAGAGGATTTGAAAGCAAGGCAGAATTGTAGGAAACAAATTTCAGGAGGTAGATTCGAATCGCCTTGAAAGCACAGGAAAAGCGGCAAAACCTCGACAACCATGCCCTTGGCCAAAAAGGGCGTATGCGTTTTTTCCTGAATATATTCAGGAAAAAACGCATACGCCCTTTTTGGCCAACCAAGCAACCTGGAAAGGCAAATCAGCGCTACAAAGAAGTCTCGCTTCCCATCGGTCAAAAGGGCCATGCTGAATAAAGTGTCAAAACCAGAAATGCAGGACAGGCCATGGAGAAACGGGAGCCTTGCTACGCTGATGGGCGGGATGTAAATTGCCAACAGCCACTCTGGAGAAGTGTACGGTGTGTGCTGAAACATCACAAAAACTCAGCTTAGAGAGCATAGGGCACTTCCACTCATGGGCGTATAAACTGGGAAAACTAAAAATCAGCAAGACACAGGCACCCCAAAGTTTAGGGCTGCTCTCTTGACAAGAACCTCCACTCCGTTACACCTTCAATATCCCAGGAAAGAGAAAAATGGATAAAGAAGTTGTGGTCCTTATGTACAATGGAATATCACTCAGCCATGAAATCAACGTCATAAGGCTAGTAGCAGCATGATGAGTGGATTTAGGTACGACGATTCTAAGTGAAATAAGTCACACAGAAAAAGAAACTTGTCATAAGATATCTCTTATAGAGGGAATGTAAAAACCGCTACACTTGAGCTGAATTACAAAACGGCACAGAGTCACACGTTTAGAAAACACACTATGGCTGCTTAACGGGAAAGGTGAGGTGGGGTGATGCATAAAACACGGGTTTCAAATTAGCTCAGATACCGTTCAATAAACCCAATATGTAATAGACAAGACCTACTCCTTGCTCAGTGAACTGGACTCAACACCCCCTATTCACCACCCAAGAACATATCTGACTAGTAAGAATCTTAAAACCTATGTATTGATATCTCTCTGTAAGTGAGTCAAGTGGGTGTAAAGCGGCATAAACACAGCAGTGAAAAGCAGCTAACCCCATTATAAAAATCAATTACTTTTAAAAACCCGTGAAACAAAGACAGTGAAAGAGAGAGAAATTCTTACAAAATTCGTTCAGGGGCTGTGATGCCACCTGGATTGACCATATCTAGACCCACAGCTGATGGAGACATAAGGGTGGACACTCTTGGGGCTGAGAGGTTTGGTGAGGTTGGGTGAGGAAACACAGATCCTTTAAAGTAATACTGCGTGGTACCCATCCCATGGGTCCCAAATCTCCAGGTGCAAGGGCATCTTCCTACATCGAAAACATGCATGAGAAACCCAGAAGATGGTACACCGTGTGATCGGGAAAGGTTTCTAAAACGCACCTCATTTCTCATCTCCTTGTGCTCGGGTTCGCCATTCCAGCCGCTTTACTAGCAATCTCCTTAATTGGAGACTCAGCACCTTTCACCTCCTGTTCCGTACAGGTTGCAATTTGTCCTGAGGATGAACGGGAAGAGGGGGAACCAATGAGAGACTAGCTCTAGGTGTTGGGACAGGCA
The DNA here is from genome assembly GCF_028021215.1 of Eschrichtius robustus. Taxonomy (NCBI): domain Eukaryota; kingdom Metazoa; phylum Chordata; class Mammalia; order Artiodactyla; family Eschrichtiidae; genus Eschrichtius; species Eschrichtius robustus. The sequence continues at coordinate 2,467,314 of NW_027175140.1, read as the reverse complement.
CAGGTCACTCTATTTTCCCATCAGGAAGAAGAATTAACCACAGGCTCAGCCTGCCGCCCGGAACCAGAATAGGGCCTGAAGCAATCCTGCGCTTTTGCGGCCAGCTCCCAAGAAAGCGAGTTGGAAAATGCAGCTCAGGGGCACTGCAATTCACAAACCTGCAGAGTTATAAATGATAACTCTCGTCCACAAATGTATTGAGGGAAGGCAACGAAGAGGATTTGAAAGCAAGGCAGAATTGTAGGAAACAGATTTCAGGAGGTAGAGTCGAATCGCCTTGAAAGCACAGGAAAAGCGGCAAAACCTCGACAACGATGCCCTTGGCCAAAAAGAGCGTATGCTTTTTTTCCCGAATATATTCAGGAAAAAACGCATACGCCCTTTTTGGCCAACCAAGCAACCTGGAAAGGCAAATCAGCGCTACAAAGAAGTCTCGCTTCCCATCGGTCAAAAGGGCCATGCTGAATAAAGTGTCAAAACCAGAAATGCAGGACAGGCCATGGAGAAACGGGAGCCTTGCTACGCTGATGGGCGGGATGTAAATTGCCAACAGCCACTCTGGAGAAGTGTACGGTGTGTCCTGAAACATCTAAAAAACTCAGCTTAGAGAGCATAGGGCACTTCCACTCATGGGCGTATAAATTGGGAAAACTAAAAATCAGCAAGACACAGGCACCCCAAAGTTTAGGGCTGCTCTCTTGACAAGAACCTCCACTCCGTTACACCTTCAATATCCCAGGAAAGAGAAAAATGGATAAAGAAGTTGTGGTCCTTATGTACAATGGAATATCACTCAGCCATGAAATCAACGTCATAAGGCTAGTAGCAGCATGATGAGTGGATTTAGGTACGACGATTCTAAGTGAAATAAGTCACACAGAAAAAGACACTTATCATAAGATATCTCTTATAGAGGGAATGTAAAAACCGCTACACTTGAGCTGAATTACAAAACGGCACAGAGTCACACGTTTAGAAAACACACTATGGCTGTTTAACGGGAAAGGTGAGGTGGGGTGATGCATAAAACACGGGTGTCAAATTAGCTCAGATACCGTTCCATTAACCCAATATGTAATAGACAAGACCTACTCCTTGCTCAGTGAACTGGACTCAATACCCCCTATTCACCGCCCAAGAACATATCTGACTAGTAAGAATCTTAAAACCTATGTATTGATATCTCTCTGTAAGTGAGTCAAGTGGGTGTAAAGCGGCATAAACACAGCAGTGAAAAGCAGCTAAACCCCATTATAAAAATCAATTACTTTTAAAAACCCGTGAAACAAAGACAGTGAAAGAGAGAGAAATTCTTACAAAATTCGTTCAGGGGCTGTGATGCCACCTGGATTGACCATATCTAGACCCACAGCTGATGGAGACATACGGGTGGACACTCTTGGGGCTGAGAGGTTTGGTGAGGTTGGGTGAGCAAACGCAGACCCGTTAAAGTAATACTGCGTGGTACCCATCCCATGGGCCCCAAATCTCCAGGTTCAAGGGCATCTTCCTACATCGAAAACATGCATGAGAAACCCAGAAGATGGTACACCGTGTTATCGGGAAAGGTTTCTAAAACGCACCTCATTTCTCATCTCCTTGTGCTCGGGTTCGCCATTCCAGCCACTTGACTAGCAATCTCCCTCCTTGGAGACTCAGCACCTTTCACCTCCTGTTCCGTACAGGTTGCAATTTGTTCTGAGGATGAACGGGAAGAGGGGGAACCAATGAGAGACTAGCTCTAGGTGTTGGGACAGGCACAGGTCACTCTATTTTCCCATCAGGAAGAAGAATTAACCACAGGCTCAGCCTGCCGCCCGGAACCAGATTAGGGCCTCAAGCAATCCTGGGCTTTTGCGGCCAGCTCCCAAGAAAGCGAGTTGGAAAATGCAGCTCAGGGGCACTGCAATTCAAAAACCTGCAGAGTTATAAATGATAACTCTCGTCCACAAATGTATTGAGGGAAGGCAACGAAGAGGATTTGAAAGCAAGGCAGAATTGTAGGAAACAGATTTCAGGAGGTAGATTTGAATCGCCTTGAAAGCACAGGAAAAGCGGCCAAACCTCGACAACGATGCCCTTGGCCAAAAAGGGCGTATGCGTTTTTTCCTGAATATATTCAGGAAAAAACGCATACGCCCTTTTTGGCCAACCAAGCAACGTGGAAAGGCAAATCAGCGCTACAAAGAAGTCTCGCTTCCCATCGGTCAAAAGGGCCATGATGAATAAAGTGTCCAAACCAGAAATGCAGGACAGGCCATGGAGAAACGGGAGCCTTGCTACGCTGATGGGCGGGATGTAAATTGCCAACAGCCACTCTGGAGAAGTGTACGGTGTGTGCTGAAACATCACAAAAACTCAGCTTAGAGAGCATAGGGCACTTCCACTAATGGGCGTATAAATTGGGAAAACTAAAAATCAGCAAGACACAGGCACCCCAAAGTTTAGGGCTGCTCTCTTGACAAGAACCTCCACTCCGTTACACCTTCAATATCCCAGGAAAGAGAAAAATGGATAAAGAATTTGTGGTCCTTATGTACAATGGAATATCACTCTGCCATGAAATCAACGTCATAAGGCTAGTAGCAGCATGATGAGTGGATTTAGGTACGACGATTCTAAGCGAAATAAGTCACACAGAAAAAGACACTTGTCATAAGATATCTCTTATAGAGGGAATGTAAAAACCGCTACACTTGAGCTGAATTACAAAACGGCACAGAGTCACACGTTTAGAAAACACACTATGGCTGCTTAATGGGAAAGGTGAGGTGGGGTGATGCATAAAACACGGGTGTCAAATTAGCTCAGATACCGTTCCATAAACCCAATATGTAATAGACAAGACCTACTCCTTGCTCAGTGAACTGGACTCAATACCCCCTATTCACCGCCCAAGAACATATCTGACTAGTAAGAATCTTAAAACCTATGTAATGATATCTCTCTGTAAGTGAGTCACGTGGGTGTAAAGAGGCATAAACACAGCAGTGAAAAGCAGCTAAACCCCATTATAAAAATCAATTACTTTTAAAAACCCGTGAAACAAAGACAGTGAAAGAGAGAGAAATTCTTACAAAATTCGTTCAGGGGCTGTGATGCCACCTGGATTGACCATATCTAGACCCACAGCTGATGGAGACATACGGGTGGACACTCTTGGGGCTGAGAGGTTTGGTGAGGTTGGGTGAGCAAACGCAGACCCGTTAAAGTAATACTGCGTGGTACCCATCCCATGGGCCCCAAATCTCCAGGTTCAAGGGCATCTTCCTACATCGAAAACATGCATGAGAAACCCAGAAGATGGTACACCGTGTTATCGGGAAAGGTTTCTAAAACGCACCTCATTTCTCATCTCCTTGTGCTCGGGTTCGCCTTTCCAGCCACTTGACTAGCAATCTCCCTCCTTGGAGACTCAGCACCTTTCACCTCCTGTTCCGTACAGGTTGCAATTTGTTCTGAGGATGAACGGGAAGAGGGGGAACCAATGAGAGACTAGCTCTAGGTGTTGGGACAGACACAGGTCACTCTATTTTCCCATCAGGAAGAAGAATTAACCACAGGCTCAGCCTGCCGCCCGGAACCAGAATAGGGCCTGAAGCAATCCTGCGCTTTTGCGGCCAGCTCCCAAGAAAGCGAGTTGGAAAATGCAGCTCAGGGGCACTGCAATTCACAAACCTGCAGAGTTATAAATGATAACTCTCGTCCACAAATGTATTGAGGGAAGGCAACGAAGAGGATTTGAAAGCAAGGCAGAATTGTAGGAAACAGATTTCAGGAGGTAGATTCGAATCGCCTTGAAAGCACAGGAAAAGCGGCAAAACCTCGACAACGATGCCCTTGGCCAAAAAGGGCGTATGCGTTTTTTCCTGAATATATTCAGGAAAAAACGCATACGCCCTTTTTGGCCAACCAAGCAACGTGGAAAGGCAAATCAGCGCTACAAAGAAGTCTCGCTTCCCATCGGTCAAAAGGGCCATGCTGAATAAAGTGTCAAAACCAGAAATGCAGGACAGGCCATGGAGAAACGGGAGCCTTGCTACGCTGATGGGCGGGATGTAAATTGCCAACAGCCACTCTGGAGAAGTGTACGGTGTGTGCTGAAACATCACAAAAACTCAGCTTAGAGAGCATAGGGCACTTCCACTCATGGGCGTATAAACTGGGAAAACTAAAAATCAGCAAGACACAGGCACCCCAAAGTTTAGGGCTGCTCTCTTGACAAGAACCTCCACTCCGTTACACCTTCAATATCCCAGGAAAGAGAAAAATGGATAAAGAAGTTGTGGTCCTTATGTACAATGGAATATCACTCAGCCATGAAATCAACGTCATAAGGCTAGAAGCAGCATGATGAGTGGATTTAGGTACGACGATTCTAAGTGAAATAAGTCACACAGAAAAAGACACTTGTCATAAGATATCTCTTATAGAGGGAATGTAAAAACCGCTACACTTGAGCTGAATTACAAAACGGCACAGAGTCACACGTTTAGAAAACACACTATGGCTGCTTAACGGGAAAGGTGAGGTGGGGTGATGCATAAAACACGGGTTTCAAATTAGCTCAGATACCGTTCAATAAACCCAATATGTAATAGACAAGACCTACTCCTTGCTCAGTGAACTGGACTCAACACCCCCTATTCACCACCCAAGAACATATCTGACTAGTAAGAATCTTAAAACCTATGTATTGATATCTCTCTGTAAGTGAGTCAAGTGGGTGTAAAGCGGCATAAACACAGCAGTGAAAAGCAGCTAACCCCATTATAAAAATCAATTACTTTTAAAAACCCGTGAAACAAAGACAGTGAAAGAGAGAGAAATTCTTACAAAATTCGTTCAGGGGCTGTGATGCCACCTGGATTGACCATATCTAGACCCACAGCTGATGGAGACATAAGGGTGGACACTCTTGGGGCTGAGAGGTTTGGTGAGGTTGGGTGAGGAAACACAGACCCTTTAAAGTAATACTGCGTGGTACCCATCCCATGGGCCCCAAATCTCCAGGTGCAAGGGCATCTTCCTACATCGAAAACATGCATGAGAAACCCAGAAGATGGTACACCGTGTGATCGGGAAAGGTTTCTAAAACGCACCTCATTTCTCATCTCCTTGTGCTCGGGTTCGCCATTCCAGCCGCTTTACTAGCAATCTCCTTAATTGGAGACTCAGCACCTTTCACCTCCTGTTCCGTACAGGTTGCAATTTGTCCTGAGGATGAACGGGAAGAGGGGGAACCAATGAGAGACTAGCTCTAGGTGTTGGGACAGGCACAGGTCACTCTATTTTCCCATCAGGAAGAAGAATTAACCACAGGCTCAGCCTGCCGCCCGGAACCAGAATAGGGCCTGAAGCAATCCTGCGCTTTTGCGGCCAGCTCCCAAGAAAGCGAGTTGGAAAATGCAGCTCAGGGGCACTGCAATTCACAAACCTGCAGAGTTATAAATGATAACTCTCGTCCACAAATGTATTGAGGGAAGGCAACGAAGAGGATTTGAAAGCAAGGCAGAATTGTAGGAAACAGATTTCAGGAGGTAGATTCGAATCGCCTTGAAAGCACAGGAAAAGCGGCAAAACCTCGACAACGATGCCCTTGGCCAAAAAGAGCGTATGCTTTTTTTCCCGAATATATTCAGGAAAAAACGCATACGCCCTTTTTGGCCAACCAAGCAACCTGGAAAGGCAAATCAGCGCTACAAAGAAGTCTCGCTTCCCATCGGTCAAAAGGGCCATGCTGAATAAAGTGTCAAAACCAGAAATGCAGGACAGGCCATCGAGAAACGGGAGCCTTGCTACGCTGATGGGCGGGATGTAAATTGCCAACAGCCACTCTGGAGAAGTGTACGGTGTGTCCTGAAACATCTAAAAAACTCAGCTTAGAGAGCATAGGGCACTTCCACTCATGGGCGTATAAATTGGGAAAACTAAAAATCAGCAAGACACAGGCACCCCAAAGTTTAGGGCTGCTCTCTTGACAAGAACCTCCACTCCGTTACACCTTCAATATCCCAGGAAAGAGAAAAATGGATAAAGAATTTGTGGTCCTTATGTACAATGGAATATCACTCTGCCATGAAATCAACGTCATAAGGCTAGTAGCAGCATGATGAGTGGATTTAGGTACGACGATTCTAAGTGAAATAAGTCACACAGAAAAAGACACTTATCATAAGATATCTCTTATAGAGGGAATGTAAAAACCGCTACACTTGAGCTGAATTACAAAACGGCACAGAGTCACACGTTTAGAAAACACACTATGGCTGTTTAACGGGAAAGGTGAGGTGGGGTGATGCATAAAACACGGGTGTCAAATTAGCTCAGATACCGTTCCATTAACCCAATATGTAATAGACAAGACCTACTCCTTGCTCAGTGAACTGGACTCAATACCCCCTATTCACCGCCCAAGAACATATCTGACTAGTAAGAATCTTAAAACCTATGTATTGATATCTCTCTGTAAGTGAGTCAAGTGGGTGTAAAGCGGCATAAACACAGCAGTGAAAAGCAGCTAAACCCCATTATAAAAATCAATTACTTTTAAAAACCCGTGAAACAAAGACAGTGAAAGAGAGAGAAATTCTTACAAAATTCGTTCAGGGGCTGTGATGCCACCTGGATTGACCATATCTAGACCCACAGCTGATGGAGACATACGGGTGGACACTCTTGGGGCTGAGAGGTTTGGTGAGGTTGGGTGAGCAAACGCAGACCCGTTAAAGTAATACTGCGTGGTACCCATCCCATGGGCCCCAAATCTCCAGGTTCAAGGGCATCTTCCTACATCGAAAACATGCATGAGAAACCCAGAAGATGGTACACCGTGTGATCGGGAAAGGTTTCTAAAACGCACCTCATTTCTCATCTCCTTGTGCTCGGGTTCGCCATTCCAGCCACTTGACTAGCAATCTCCCTCCTTGGAGACTCAGCACCTTTCACCTCCTGTTCCGTACAGGTTGCAATTTGTTCTGAGGATGAACGGGAAGAGGGGGAACCAATGAGAGACTAGCTCTAGGTGTTGGGACAGGCACAGGTCACTCTATTTTCCCATCAGGAAGAAGAATTAACCACAGGCTCAGCCAGCCGCCCGGAACCAGATTAGGGCCTCAAGCAATCCTGCGCTTTTGCGGCCAGCTCCCAAGAAAGCGAGTTGGAAAATGCAGCTCAGGGGCACTGCAATTCAAAAACCTGCAGAGTTATAAATGATAACTCTCGTCCACAAATGTATTGAGGGAAGGCAACGAAGAGGATTTGAAAGCAAGGCAGAATTGTAGGAAACAGATTTCAGGAGGTAGATTTGAATCGCCTTGAAAGCACAGGAAAAGCGGCCAAACCTCGACAACGATGCCCTTGGCCAAAAAGGGCGTATGCGTTTTTTCCTGAATATATTCAGGATAAAACGCATACGCCCTTTTTGGCCAACCAAGCAACGTGGAAAGGCAAATCAGCGCTACAAAGAAGTCTCGCTTCCCATCGGTCAAAAGGGCCATGCTGAATAAAGTGTCCAAACCAGAAATGCAGGACAGGCCATGGAGAAACGGGAGCCTTGCTACGCTGATGGGCGGGATGTAAATTGCCAACAGCCACTCTGGAGAAGTGTACGGTGTGTGCTGAAACATCACAAAAACTCAGCTTAGAGAGCATAGGGCACTTCCACTAATGGGCGTATAAATTGGGAAAACTAAAAATCAGCAAGACACAGGCACCCAAAAGTTTAGGGCTGCTCTCTTGACAAGAACCTCCACTCCGTTACACCTTCAATATCCCAGGAAAGAGAAAAATGGATAAAGAATTTGTGGTCCTTATGTACAATGGAATATCACTCTGCCATGAAATCAACGTCATAAGGCTAGTAGCAGCATGATGAGTGGATTTAGGTACGACGATTCTAAGTGAAATAAGTCACACAGAAAAAGACACTTGTCATAAGATATCTCTTATAGAGGGAATGTAAAAACCGCTACACTTGAGCTGAATTACAAAACGGCACAGAGTCACACGTTTAGAAAACACACTATGGCTGCTTAACGGGAAAGGTGAGGTGGGGTGATGCATAAAACACGGGTGACAAATTAGCTCAGATACCATTCCATAAACCCAATATGTAATAGACAAGACCTACTCCTTGCTCAGTGAACTGGACTCAATACCCCCTATTCACCGCCCAAGAACATATCTGACTAGTAAGAATCTTAAAACCTATGTAATGATATCTCTCTGTAAGTGAGTCCCGTGGGTGTAAAGAGGCATAAACACAGCAGTGAAAAGCAGCTAAACCCCATTATAAAAATCAATTACTTTTAAAAACCCGTGAAACAAAGACAGTGAAAGAGAGAGAAATTCTTACAAAATTCGTTCAGGGGCTGTGATGCCACCTGGATTGACCATATCTAGACCCACAGCTGATGGAGACATACGGTTGGACACTCTTGGGGCTGAGAGGTTTGGTGAGGTTGGGTGAGCAAACGCAGACCCGTTAAAGTAATACTGCGTGGTACCCATCCCATGGGCCCCAAATCTCCAGGTTCAAGGGCATCTTCCTACATCGAAAACATGCATGAGAAACCCAGAAGATGGTACACCGTGTGATCGGGAAAGGTTTCTAAAACGCACCTCATTTCTCATCTCCTTGTGCTCGGGTTCGCCTTTCCAGCCACTTGACTAGCAATCTCCCTCCTTGGAGACTCAGCACCTTTCACCTCCTGTTCCGTACAGGTTGCAATTTGTTCTGAGGAGGAACGGGAAGAGGGGGAACCAATGAGAGACTAGCTCTAGGTGTTGGGACAGGCACAGGTCACTCTATTTTCCCATCAGGAAGAAGAATTAACCACAGGCTCAGCCTGCCGCCCGGAACCAGAATAGGGCCTGAAGCAATCCTGCGCTTTTGCGGCCAGCTCCCAAGAAAGCGAGTTGGAAAATGCAGCTCAGGGGCACTGCAATTCACAAACCTGCAGAGTTATAAATGATAACTCTCGTCCACAAATGTATTGAGGGAAGGCAACGAAGAGGATTTGAAAGCAAGGCAGAATTGTAGGAAACAGATTTCAGGAGGTAGATTCGAATCGCCTTGAAAGAACAGGAAAAGCGGCAAAACCTCGACAACGATGCCCTTGGCCAAAAAGGGCGTATGCGTTTTTTCCTGAATATATTCAGGAAAAAACGCATACGCCCTTTTTGGCCAACCAAGCAACGTGGAAAGGCAAATCAGCGCTACAAAGAAGTCTCGCTTCCCATCGGTCAAAAGGGCCATGCTGAATAAAGTGTCAAAACCAGAAATGCAGGACAGGCCATGGAGAAACGGGAGCCTTGCTACGCTGATGGGCGGGATGTAAATTGCCAACAGCCACTCTGGAGAAGTGTACGGTGTGTGCTGAAACATCACAAAAACTCAGCTTAGAGAGCATAGGGCACTTCCACTCATGGGCGTATAAACTGGGAAAACTAAAAATCAGCAAGACACAGGCACCCCAAAGTTTAGGGCTGCTCTCTTGACAAGAACCTCCACTCCGTTACACCTTCAATATCCCAGGAAAGAGAAAAATGGATAAAGAAGTTGTGGTCCTTATGTACAATGGAATATCACTCAGCCATGAAATCAACGTCATAAGGCTAGTAGCAGCATGATGAGTGGATTTAGGTATGACGATTCTAAGTGAAATAAGTCACACAGAAAAAGACACTTATCATAAGATATCTCTTATAGAGGGAATGTAAAAACCGCTACACTTGAGCTGAATTACAAAACGGCACAGAGTCACACGTTTAGAAAACACACTATGGCTGCTTAACGGGAAAGGTGAGGTGGGGTGATGCATAAAACACGGGTTTCAAATTAGCTCAGATACCGTTCAATAAACCCAATATGTAATAGACAAGACCTACTCCTTGCTCAGTGAACTGGACTCAACACCCCCTATTCACCACCCAAGAACATATCTGACTAGTAAGAATCTTAAAACCTATGTATTGATATCTCTCTGTAAGTGAGTCAAGTGGGTGTAAAGCGGCATAAACACAGCAGTGAAAAGCAGCTAACCAAATTATAAAAATCAATTACTTTTAAAAACCCGTGAAACAAAGACAGTGAAAGAGAGAGAAATTCTTACAAAATTCGTTCAGGGGCTGTGATGCCACCTGGATTGACCATATCTAGACCCACAGCTGATGGAGACATAAGGGTGGACACTCTTGGGGCTGAGAGGTTTGGTGAGGTTGGGTGAGGAAACAAAGACCCTTTAAAGTAATACTGCGTGGTACCCATCCCATGGGTCCCAAATCTCCAGGTGCAAGGGCATCTTCCTACATCGAAAACATGCATGAGAAACCCAGAAGATGGTACACCGTGTGATCGGGAAAGGTTTCTAAAACGCACCTCATTTCTCATCTCCTTGTGCTCGGGTTCGCCATTCCAGCCGCTTTACTAGCAATCTCCTTACTTGGAGACTCAGCACCTTTCACCTCCTGTTCCGTACAGGTTGCAATTTGTCCTGAGGATGAACGGGAAGAGGGGGAACCAATGAGAGACTAGCTCTAGGTGTTGGGACAGGCACAGGTCACTCTATTTTCCCATCAGGAAGAAGAATTAACCACAGGCTCAGCCTGCCGCCCGGAACCAGAATAGGGCCTGAAGCAATCCTGCGCTTTTGCGGCCAGCTCCCAAGAAAGCGAGTTGGAAAATGCAGCTCAGGGGCACTGCAATTCACAAACCTGCAGAGTTATAAATGATAACTCTCGTCCACAAATGTATTGAGGGAAGGCAACGAAGAGGATTTGAAAGCAAGGCAGAATTGTAGGAAACAGATTTCAGGAGGTAGATTCGAATCGCCTTGAAAGCACAGGAAAAGCGGCAAAACCTCGACAACGATGCCCTTGGCCAAAAAGAGCGTATGCTTTTTTTCCCGAATATATTCAGGAAAAAACGCATACGCCCTTTTTGGCCAACCAAGCAACCTGGAAAGGCAAATCAGCGCTACAAAGAAGTCTCGCTTCCCATCGGTCAAAAGGGCCATGCTGAATAAAGTGTCAAAACCAGAAATGCAGGACAGGCCATCGAGAAACGGGAGCCTTGCTACGCTGATGGGCGGGATGTAAATTGCCAACAGCCACTCTGGAGAAGTGTACAGTGTGTCCTGAAACATCTAAAAAACTCAGCTTAGAGAGCATAGGGCACTTCCACTCATGGGCGTATAAATTGGGACAACTAAAAATCAGCAAGACACAGGCACCCCAAAGTTTAGGGCTGCTCTCTTGACAAGAACCTCCACTCCGTTACACCTTCAATATCCCAGGAAAGAGAAAAATGGATAAAGAAGTTGTGGTCCTTATGTACAATGGAATATCACTCAGCCATGAAATCAACGTCATAAGGCTAGTAGCAGCATGATGAGTGGATTTAGGTACGACGATTCTAAGTGAAATAAGTCACACAGAAAAAGACACTTATCATAAGATATCTCTTATAGAGGGAATGTAAAAACCGCTACACTTGAGCTGAATTACAAAACGGCACAGAGTAACACGTTTAGAAAACACACTATGGCTGTTTAACGGGAAAGGTGAGGTGGGGTGATGCATAAAACACGGGTGTCAAATTAGCTCAGATACCGTTCCATTAACCCAATATGTAATAGACAAGACCTACTCCTTGCTCAGTGAACTGGACTCAATACCCCCTATTCACCGCCCAAGAACATATCTGACTAGTAAGAATCTTAAAACCTATGTATTGATATCTCTCTGTAAGTGAGTCAAGTGGGTGTAAAGCGGCATAAACACAGCAGTGAAAAGCAGCTAAACCCCATTATAAAAATCAATTACTTTTAAAAACCCGTGAAACAAAGACAGTGAAAGAGAGAGAAATTCTTACAAAATTCGTTCAGGGGCTGTGATGCCACCTGGATTGACCATATCTAGACCCACAGCTGATGGAGACATACGGGTGGACACTCTTGGGGCTGAGAGGTTTGGTGAGGTTGGGTGAGCAAACGCAGACCCGTTAAAGTAATACTGCGTGGTACCCATCCCATGGGCCCCAAATCTCCAGGTTCAAGGGCATCTTCCTACATCGAAAACATGCATGAGAAACCCAGAAGATGGTACACCGTGTTATCGGGAAAGGTTTCTAAAACGCACCTCATTTCTCATCTCCTTGTGCTCGGGTTCGCCATTCCAGCCACTTGACTAGCAATCTCCCTCCTTGGAGACTCAGCACCTTTCACCTCCTGTTCCGTACAGGTTGCAATTTGTTCTGAGGATGAACGGGAAGAGGGGGAACCAATGAGAGACTAGCTCTAGGTGTTGGGACAGGCACAGGTCACTCTATTTTCCCATCAGGAAGAAGAATTAACCACAGGCTCAGCCTGCCGCCCGGAACCAGATTAGGGCCTCAAGCAATCCTGCGCTTTTGCGGCCAGCTCCCAAGAAAGCGAGTTGGAAAATGCAGCTCAGGGGCACTGCAATTCAAAAACCTGCAGAGTTATAAATGATAACTCTCGTCCACAAATGTATTGAGGGAAGGCAACGAAGAGGATTTGAAAGCAAGGCAGAATTGTAGGAAACAGATTTCAGGAGGTAGATTTGAATCGCCTTGAAAGCACAGGAAAAGCGGCCAAACCTCGACAACGATGCCCTTGGCCAAAAAGGGCGTATGCGTTTTTTCCTGAATATATTCAGGAAAAAACGCATACGCCCTTTTTGGCCAACCAAGCAACGTGGAAAGGCAAATCAGCGCTACAAAGAAGTCTCGCTTCCCATCGGTCAAAAGGGCCATGCTGAATAAAGTGTCCAAACCAGAAATGCAGGACAGGCCATGGAGAAACGGGAGCCTTGCTACGCTGATGGGCGGGATGTAAATTGCCAACAGCCACTCTGGAGAAGTGTACGGTGTGTGCTGAAACATCACAAAAACTCAGCTTAGAGAGCATAGGGCACTTCCACTAATGGGCGTATAAATTGGGAAAACTAAAAATCAGCAAGACACAGGCACCCCAAAGTTTAGGGCTGCTCTCTTGACAAGAACCTCCACTCCGTTACACCTTCAATATCCCAGGAAAGAGAAAAATGGATAAAGAATTTGTGGTCCTTATGTACAATGGAATATCACTCTGCCATGAAATCAACGTCATAAGGCTAGTAGCAGCATGATGAGTGGATTTAGGTACGACGATTCTAAGCGAAATAAGTCACACAGAAAAAGACACTTGTCATAAGATATCTCTTATAGAGGGAATGTAAAAACCGCTACACTTGAGCTGAATTACAAAACGGCACAGAGTCACACGTTTAGAAAACACACTATGGCTGCTTAACGGGAAAGGTGAGGTGGGGTGATGCATAAAACACGGGTGTCAAATTAGCTCAGATACCGTTCCATAAACCCAATATGTAATAGACAAGACCTACTCCTTGCTCAGTGAACTGGACTCAATACCCCCTATTCACCGCCCAAGAACATATCTGACTAGTAAGAATCTTAAAACCTATGTAATGATATCTCTCTGTAAGTGAGTCACGTGGGTGTAAAGAGGCATAAACACAGCAGTGAAAAGCAGCTAAACCCCATTATAAAAATCAATTACTTTTAAAAACCCGTGAAACAAAGACAGTGAAAGAGAGAGAAATTCTTACAAAATTCGTTCAGGGGCTGTGATGCCACCTGGATTGACCATATCTAGACCCACAGCTGATGGAGACATACGGGTGGACACTCTTGGGGCTGAGAGGTTTGGTGAGGTTGGGTGAGCAAACGCAGACCCGTTAAAGTAATACTGCGTGGTACCCATCCCATGGGCCCCAAATCTCCAGGTTCAAGGGCATCTTCCTACATCGAAAACATGCATGAGAAACCCAGAAGATGGTACACCGTGTGATCGGGAAAGGTTTCTAAAACGCACCTCATTTCTCATCTCCTTGTGCTCGGGTTCGCCTTTCCAGCCACTTGACTAGCAATCTCCCTCCTTGGAGACTCAGCACCTTTCACCTCCTGTTCCGTACAGGTTGCAATTTGTTCTGAGGATGAACGGGAAGAGGGGGAACCAATGAGAGACTAGCTCTAGGTGTTGGGACAGACACAGGTCACTCTATTTTCCCATCAGGAAGAAGAATTAACCACAGGCTCAGCCTGCCGCCCGGAACCAGAATAGGGCCTGAAGCAATCCTGCGCTTTTGCGGCCAGCTCCCAAGAAAGCGAGTTGGAAAATGCAGCTCAGGGGCACTGCAATTCACAAACCTGCAGAGTTATAAATGATAACTCTCGTCCACAAATGTATTGAGGGAAGGCAACGAAGAGGATTTGAAAGCAAGGCAGAATTGTAGGAAACAGATTTCAGGAGGTAGATTCGAATCGCCTTGAAAGCACAGGAAAAGCGGCAAAACCTCGACAACGATGCCCTTTGCCAAAAAGTGCGTATGCGTTTTTTCCTGAATATATTCAGGAAAAAACGCATACGCCCTTTTTGGCCAACCAAGCAACGTGGAAAGGCAAATCAGCGCTACAAAGAAGTCTCGCTTCCCATCGGTCAAAAGGGCCATGCTGAATAAAGTGTCAAAACCAGAAATGCAGGACAGGCCATGGAGAAACGGGAGCCTTGCTACGCTGATGGGCGGGATGTAAATTGCCAACAGCCACTCTGGAGAAGTGTACGGTGTGTGCTGAAACATCACAAAAACTCAGCTTAGAGAGCATAGGGCACTTCCACTCATGGGCGTATAAACTGGGAAAACTAAAAATCAGCAAGACACAGGCACCCCAAAGTTTAGGGCTGCTCTCTTGACAAGAACCTCCACTCCGTTACACCTTCAATATCCCAGGAAAGAGAAAAATGGATAAAGAAGTTGTGGTCCTTATGTACAATGGAATATCACTCAGCCATGAAATCAACGTCATAAGGCTAGTAGCAGCATGATGAGTGGATTTAGGTACGACGATTCTAAGTGAAATAAGTCACACAGAAAAAGACACTTGTCATAAGATATCTCTTATAGAGGGAATGTAAAAACCGCTACACTTGAGCTGAATTACAAAACGGCACAGAGTCACACGTTTAGAAAACACACTATGGCTGCTTAACGGGAAAGGTGAGGTGGGGTGATGCATAAAACACGGGTTTCAAATTAGCTCAGATACCGTTCAATAAACCCAATATGTAATAGACAAGACCTACTCCTTGCTCAGTGAACTGGACTCAACACCCCCTATTCACCACCCAAGAACATATCTGACTAGTAAGAATCTTAAAACCTATGTATTGATATCTCTCTGTAAGTGAGTCAAGTGGGTGTAAAGCGGCATAAACACAGCAGTGAAAAGCAGCTAACCCCATTATAAAAATCAATTACTTTTAAAAACCCGTGAAACAAAGACAGTGAAAGAGAGAGAAATTCTTACAAAATTCGTTCAGGGGCTGTGATGCCACCTGGATTGACCATATCTAGACCCACAGCTGATGGAGACATAAGGGTGGACACTCTTGGGGCTGAGAGGTTTGGTGAGGTTGGGTGAGGAAACACAGACCCTTTAAAGTAATACTGCGTGGTACCCATCCCATGGGTCCCAAATCTCCAGGTGCAAGGGCATCTTCCTACATCGAAAACATGCATGAGAAAACCAGAAGATGGTACACCGTGTGATCGGGAAAGGTTTCTAAAACGCACCTCATTTCTCATCTCCTTGTGCTCGGGTTCGCCATTCCAGCCGCTTTACTAGCAATCTCCTTACTTGGAGACTCAGCACCTTTCACCTCCTGTTCCGTACAGGTTGCAATTTGTCCTGAGGATGAACGGGAAGAGGGGGAACCAATGAGAGACTAGCTCTAGGTGTTGGGACAGGCACAGGTCACTCTATTTTCCCATCAGGAAGAAGAATTAACCACAGGCTCAGCCTGCCGCCCGGAACCAGATTAGGGCCTCAAGCAATCCTGCGCTTTTGCGGCCAGCTCCCAAGAAAGCGAGTTGGAAAATGCAGCTCAGGGGCACTGCAATTCAAAAACCTGCAGAGTTATAAATGATAACTCTCGTCCACAAATGTATTGAGGGAAGGCAACGAAGAGGATTTGAAAGCAAGGAAGAATTGTAGGAAACAGATTTCAGGAGGTAGATTCGAATCGCCTTGAAAGCACAGGAAAAGCGGCAAAACCTCGACAACGATGCCCTTGGCCAAAAAGAGCGTATGCTTTTTTTCCTGAATATATTCAGGAAAAAACGCATACGCCCTTTTTGGCCAACCAAGCAACCTGGAAAGGCAAATCAGCGCTACAAAGAAGTCTCGCTTCCCATCGGTCAAAAGGGCCATGCTGAATAAAGTGTCAAAACCAGAAATGCAGGACAGGCCATCGAGAAACGGGAGCCTTGCTACGCTGATGGGCGGGATGTAAATTGCCAACAGCCACTCTGGAGAAGTGTACGGTGTGTCCTGAAACATCTAAAAAACTCAGCTTAGAGAGCATAGGGCACTTCCACTCATGGGCGTATAAATTGGGAAAACTAAAAATCAGCAAGACACAGGCACCCCAAAGTTTAGGGCTGCTCTCTTGACAAGAACCTCCACTCCGTTACACCTTCAATATCCCAGGAAAGAGAAAAATGGATAAAGAAGTTGTGGTCCTTATGTACAATGGAATATCACTCAGCCATGAAATCAACGTCATAAGGCTAGTAGCAGCATGATGAGTGGATTTAGGTACGACGATTCTAAGTGAAATAAGTCACACAGAAAAAGACACTTATCATAAGATATCTCTTATAGAGGGAATGTAAAAACCGCTACACTTGAGCTGAATTACAAAACGGCACAGAGTAACAAGTTTAGAAAACACACTATGGCTGTTTAACGGGAAAGGTGAGGTGGGGTGATGCATAAAACACGGGTGTCAAATTAGCTCAGATACCGTTCCATTAACCCAATATGTAATAGACAAGACCTACTCCTTGCTCAGTGAACTGGACTCAATACCCCCTATTCACCGCCCAAGAACATATCTGACTAGTAAGAATCTTAAAACCTATGTATTGATATCTCTCTGTAAGTGAGTCAAGTGGGTGTAAAGCGGCATAAACACAGCAGTGAAAAGCAGCTAAACCCCATTATAAAAATCAATTACTTTTAAAAACCCGTGAAACAAAGACAGTGAAAGAGAGAGAAATTCTTACAAAATTCGTTCAGGGGCTGTGATGCCACCTGGATTGACCATATCTAGACCCACAGCTGATGGAGACATACGGGTGGACACTCTTGGGGCTGAGAGGTTTGGTGAGGTTGGGTGAGCAAACGCAGACCCGTTAAAGTAATACTGCGTGGTACCCATCCCATGGGCCCCAAATCTCCAGGTTCAAGGGCATCTTCCTACATCGAAAACATGCATGAGAAACCCAGAAGATGGTACACCGTGTGATCGGGAAAGGTTTCTAAAACGCACCTCATTTCTCATCTCCTTGTGCTCGGGTTCGCCATTCCAGCCACTTGACTAGCAATCTCCCTCCTTGGAGACTCAGCACCTTTAACCTCCTGTTCCGTACAGGTTGCAATTTGTTCTGAGGAGGAACGGGAAGAGGGGGAACCAATGAGAGACTAGCTCTAGGTGTTGGGACAGGCACAGGTCACTCTATTTTCCCATCAGGAAGAAGAATTAACCACAGGCTCAGCCTGCCGCCCGGAACCAGAATAGGGCCTGAAGCAATCCTGCGCTTTTGCGGCCAGCTCCCAAGAAAGCGAGTTGGAAAATGCAGCTCAGGGGCACTGCAATTCACAAACCTGCAGAGTTATAAATGATAACTCTCGTCCACAAATGTATTGAGGGAAGGCAACGAAGAGGATTTGAAAGCAAGGCAGAATTGTAGGAAACAGATTTCAGGAGGTAGATTCGAATCGCCTTGAAAGAACAGGAAAAGCGGCAAAACCTCGACAACGATGCCCTTGGCCAAAAAGGGCGTATGCGTTTTTTCCTGAATATATTCAGGAAAAAACGCATACGCCCTTTTTGGCCAACCAAGCAACGTGGAAAGGCAAATCAGCGCTACAAAGAAGTCTCGCTTCCCATCGGTCAAAAGGGCCATGCTGAATAAAGTGTCAAAACCAGAAATGCAGGACAGGCCATGGAGAAACGGGAGCCTTGCTACGCTGATGGGCGGGATGTAAATTGCCAACAGCCACTCTGGAGAAGTGTACGGTGTGTGCTGAAACATCACAAAAACTCAGCTTAGAGAGCATAGGGCACTTCCACTCATGGGCGTATAAACTGGGAAAACTAAAAATCAGCAAGACACAGGCACCCCAAAGTTTAGGGCTGCTCTCTTGACAAGAACCTCCACTCCGTTACACCTTCAATATCCCAGGAAAGAGAAAAATGGATAAAGAAGTTGTGGTCCTTATGTACAATGGAATATCACTCAGCCATGAAATCAACGTCATAAGGCTAGTAGCAGCATGATGAGTGGATTTAGGTATGACGATTCTAAGTGAAATAAGTCACACAGAAAAAGACACTTATCATAAGATATCTCTTATAGAGGGAATGTAAAAACCGCTACACTTGAGCTGAATTACAAAACGGCACAGAGTCACACGTTTAGAAAACACACTATGGCTGCTTAACGGGAAAGGTGAGGTGGGGTGATGCATAAAACACGGGTTTCAAATTAGCTCAGATACCGTTCAATAAACCCAATATGTAATAGACAAGACCTACTCCTTGCTCAGTGAACTGGACTCAACACCCCCTATTCACCACCCAAGAACATATCTGACTAGTAAGAATATTAAAACCTATGTATTGATATCTCTCTGTAAGTGAGTCAAGTGGGTGTAAAGCGGCATAAACACAGCAGTGAAAAGCAGCTAACCAAATTATAAAAATCAATTACTTTTAAAAACCCGTGAAACAAAGACAGTGAAAGAGAGAGAAATTCTTACAAAATTCGTTCAGGGGCTGTGATGCCACCTGGATTGACCATATCTAGACCCACAGCTGATGGAGACATAAGGGTGGACACTCTTGGGGCTGAGAGGTTTGGTGAGGTTGGGTGAGGAAACAAAGACCCTTTAAAGTAATACTGCGTGGTACCCATCCCATGGGTCCCAAATCTCCAGGTGCAAGGGCATCTTCCTACATCGAAAACATGCATGAGAAACCCAGAAGATGGTACACCGTGTGATCGGGAAAGGTTTCTAAAACGCACCTCATTTCTCATCTCCTTGTGCTCGGGTTCGCCATTCCAGCCGCTTTACTAGCAATCTCCTTACTTGGAGACTCAGCACCTTTCACCTCCTGTTCCGTACAGGTTGCAATTTGTCCTGAGGATGAACGGGAAGAGGGGGAACCAATGAGAGACTAGCTCTAGGTGTTGGGACAGGCACAGGTCACTCTATTTTCCCATCAGGAAGAAGAATTAACCACAGGCTCAGCCTGCCGCCCGGAACCAGAATAGGGCCTGAAGCAATCCTGCGCTTTTGCGGCCAGCTCCCAAGAAAGCGAGTTGGAAAATGCAGCTCAGGGGCACTGCAATTCACAAACCTGCAGAGTTATAAATGATAACTCTCGTCCACAAATGTATTGAGGGAAGGCAACGAAGAGGATTTGAAAGCAAGGCAGAATTGTAGGAAACAGATTTCAGGAGGTAGATTCGAATCGCCTTGAAAGCACAGGAAAAGCGGCAAAACCTCGACAACGATGCCCTTGGCCAAAAAGAGCGTATGCTTTTTTTCCCGAATATATTCAGGAAAAAACGCATACGCCCTTTTTGGCCAACCAAGCAACCTGGAAAGGCAAATCAGCGCTACAAAGAAGTCTCGCTTCCCATCGGTCAAAAGGGCCATGCTGAATAAAGTGTCAAAACCAGAAATGCAGGACAGGCCATCGAGAAACGGGAGCCTTGCTACGCTGATGGGCGGGATGTAAATTGCCAACAGCCACTCTGGAGAAGTGTACAGTGTGTCCTGAAACATCTAAAAAACTCAGCTTAGAGAGCATAGGGCACTTCCACTCATGGGCGTATAAATTGGGACAACTAAAAATCAGCAAGACACAGGCACCCCAAAGTTTAGGGCTGCTCTCTTGACAAGAACCTCCACTCCGTTACACCTTCAATATCCCAGGAAAGAGAAAAATGGATAAAGAAGTTGTGGTCCTTATGTACAATGGAATATCACTCAGCCATGAAATCAACGTCATAAGGCTAGTAGCAGCATGATGAGTGGATTTAGGTACGACGATTCTAAGTGAAATAAGTCACACAGAAAAAGACACTTATCATAAGATATCTCTTATAGAGGGAATGTAAAAACCGCTACACTTGAGCTGAATTACAAAACGGCACAGAGTAACACGTTTAGAAAACACACTATGGCTGTTTAACGGGAAAGGTGAGGTGGGGTGATGCATAAAACACGGGTGTCAAATTAGCTCAGATACCGTTCCATTAACCCAATATGTAATAGACAAGACCTACTCCTTGCTCAGTGAACTGGACTCAATACCCCCTATTCACCGCCCAAGAACATATCTGACTAGTAAGAATCTTAAAACCTATGTATTGATATCTCTCTGTAAGTGAGTCAAGTGGGTGTAAAGCGGCATAAACACAGCAGTGAAAAGCAGCTAAACCCCATTATAAAAATCAATTACTTTTAAAAACCCGTGAAACAAAGACAGTGAAAGAGAGAGAAATTCTTACAAAATTCGTTCAGGGGCTGTGATGCCACCTGGATTGACCATATCTAGACCCACAGCTGATGGAGACATACGGGTGGACACTCTTGGGGCTGAGAGGTTTGGTGAGGTTGGGTGAGCAAACGCAGACCCGTTAAAGTAATACTGCGTGGTACCCATCCCATGGGCCCCAAATCTCCAGGTTCAAGGGCATCTTCCTACATCGAAAACATGCATGAGAAACCCAGAAGATGGTACACCGTGTTATCGGGAAAGGTTTCTAAAACGCACCTCATTTCTCATCTCCTTGTGCTCGGGTTCGCCATTCCAGCCACTTGACTAGCAATCTCCCTCCTTGGAGACTCAGCACCTTTCACCTCCTGTTCCGTACAGGTTGCAATTTGTTCTGAGGATGAACGGGAAGAGGGGGAACCAATGAGAGACTAGCTCTAGGTGTTGGGACAGGCACAGGTCACTCTATTTTCCCATCAGGAAGAAGAATTAACCACAGGCTCAGCCTGCCGCCCGGAACCAGATTAGGGCCTCAAGCAATCCTGCGCTTTTGCGGCCAGCTCCCAAGAAAGCGAGTTGGAAAATGCAGCTCAGGGGCACTGCAATTCAAAAACCTGCAGAGTTATAAATGATAACTCTCGTCCACAAATGTATTGAGGGAAGGCAACGAAGAGGATTTGAAAGCAAGGCAGAATTGTAGGAAACAGATTTCAGGAGGTAGATTTGAATCGCCTTGAAAGCACAGGAAAAGCGGCCAAACCTCGACAACGATGCCCTTGGCCAAAAAGGGCGTATGCGTTTTTTCCTGAATATATTCAGGAAAAAACGCATACGCCCTTTTTGGCCAACCAAGCAACGTGGAAAGGCAAATCAGCGCTACAAAGAAGTCTCGCTTCCCATCGGTCAAAAGGGCCATGCTGAATAAAGTGTCCAAACCAGAAATGCAGGACAGGCCATGGAGAAACGGGAGCCTTGCTACGCTGATGGGCGGGATGTAAATTGCCAACAGCCACTCTGGAGAAGTGTACGGTGTGTGCTGAAACATCACAAAAACTCAGCTTAGAGAGCATAGGGCACTTCCACTAATGGGCGTATAAATTGGGAAAACTAAAAATCAGCAAGACACAGGCACCCCAAAGTTTAGGGCTGCTCTCTTGACAAGAACCTCCACTCCGTTACACCTTCAATATCCCAGGAAAGAGAAAAATGGATAAAGAATTTGTGGTCCTTATGTACAATGTAATATCACTCAGCCATGAAATCAACGTCATAAGGCTAGTAGCAGCATGATGAGTGGATTTAGGTACGACGATTCTAAGCGAAATAAGTCACACAGAAAAAGACACTTGTCATAAGATATCTCTTATAGAGGGAATGTAAAAACCGCTACACTTGAGCTGAATTACAAAACGGCACAGAGTCACACGTTTAGAAAACACACTATGGCTGCTTAACGGGAAAGGTGAGGTGGGGTGATGCATAAAACACGGGTGTCAAATTAGCTCAGATACCGTTCCATAAACCCAATATGTAATAGACAAGACCTACTCCTTGCTCAGTGAACTGGACTCAATACCCCCTATTCACCGCCCAAGAACATATCTGACTAGTAAGAATCTTAAAACCTATGTAATGATATCTCTCTGTAAGTGAGTCACGTGGGTGTAAAGAGGCATAAACACAGCAGTGAAAAGCAGCTAAACCCCATTATAAAAATCAATTACTTTTAAAAACCCGTGAAACAAAGACAGTGAAAGAGAGAGAAATTCTTACAAAATTCGTTCAGGGGCTGTGATGCCACCTGGATTGACCATATCTAGACCCACAGCTGATGGAGACATACGGGTGGACACTCTTGGGGCTGAGAGGTTTGGTGAGGTTGGGTGAGCAAACGCAGACCCGTTAAAGTAATACTGCGTGGTACCCATCCCATGGGCCCCAAATCTCCAGGTTCAAGGGCATCTTCCTACATCGAAAACATGCATGAGAAACCCAGAAGATGGTACACCGTGTGATCGGGAAAGGTTTCTAAAACGCACCTCATTTCTCATCTCCTTGTGCTCGGGTTCGCCTTTCCAGCCACTTGACTAGCAATCTCCCTCCTTGGAGACTCAGCACCTTTCACCTCCTGTTCCGTACAGGTTGCAATTTGTTCTGAGGATGAACGGGAAGAGGGGGAACCAATGAGAGACTAGCTCTAGGTGTTGGGACAGACACAGGTCACTCTATTTTCCCATCAGGAAGAAGAATTAACCACAGGCTCAGCCTGCCGCCCGGAACCAGAATAGGGCCTGAAGCAATCCTGCGCTTTTGCGGCCAGCTCCCAAGAAAGCGAGTTGGAAAATGCAGCTCAGGGGCACTGCAATTCACAAACCTGCAGAGTTATAAATGATAACTCTCGTCCACAAATGTATTGAGGGAAGGCAACGAAGAGGATTTGAAAGCAAGGCAGAATTGTAGGAAACAGATTTCAGGAGGTAGATTCGAATCGCCTTGAAAGCACAGGAAAAGCGGCAAAACCTCGACAACGATGCCCTTTGCCAAAAAGTGCGTATGCGTTTTTTCCTGAATATATTCAGGAAAAAACGCATACGCCCTTTTTGGCCAACCAAGCAACGTGGAAAGGCAAATCAGCGCTACAAAGAAGTCTCGCTTCCCATCGGTCAAAAGGGCCATGCTGAATAAAGTGTCAAAACCAGAAATGCAGGACAGGCCATGGAGAAACGGGAGCCTTGCTACGCTGATGGGCGGGATGTAAATTGCCAACAGCCACTCTGGAGAAGTGTACGGTGTGTGCTGAAACATCACAAAAACTCAGCTTAGAGAGCATAGGGCACTTCCACTCATGGGCGTATAAACTGGGAAAACTAAAAATCAGCAAGACACAGGCACCCCAAAGTTTAGGGCTGCTCTCTTGACAAGAACCTCCACTCCGTTACACCTTCAATATCCCAGGAAAGAGAAAAATGGATAAAGAAGTTGTGGTCCTTATGTACAATGGAATATCACTCAGCCATGAAATCAACGTCATAAGGCTAGTAGCAGCATGATGAGTGGATTTAGGTACGACGATTCTAAGTGAAATAAGTCACACAGAAAAAGACACTTGTCATAAGATATCTCTTATAGAGGGAATGTAAAAACCGCTACACTTGAGCTGAATTACAAAACGGCACAGAGTCACACGTTTAGAAAACACACTATGGCTGCTTAACGGGAAAGGTGAGGTGGGGTGATGCATAAAACACGGGTTTCAAATTAGCTCAGATACCGTTCAATAAACCCAATATGTAATAGACAAGACCTACTCCTTGCTCAGTGAACTGGACTCAACACCCCCTATTCACCACCCAAGAACATATCTGACTAGTAAGAATCTTAAAACCTATGTATTGATATCTCTCTGTAAGTGAGTCAAGTGGGTGTAAAGCGGCATAAACACAGCAGTGAAAAGCAGCTAACCCCATTATAAAAATCAATTACTTTTAAAAACCCGTGAAACAAAGACAGTGAAAGAGAGAGAAATTCTTACAAAATTCGTTCAGGGGCTGTGATGCCACCTGGATTGACCATATCTAGACCCACAGCTGATGGAGACATAAGGGTGGACACTCTTGGGGCTGAGAGGTTTGGTGAGGTTGGGTGAGGAAACACAGACCCTTTAAAGTAATACTGCGTGGTACCCATCCCATGGGTCCCAAATCTCCAGGTGCAAGGGCATCTTCCTACATCGAAAACATGCATGAGAAAACCAGAAGATGGTACACCGTGTGATCGGGAAAGGTTTCTAAAACGCACCTCATTTCTCATCTCCTTGTGCTCGGGTTCGCCATTCCAGCCGCTTTACTAGCAATCTCCTTACTTGGAGACTCAGCACCTTTCACCTCCTGTTCCGTACAGGTTGCAATTTGTCCTGAGGATGAACGGGAAGAGGGGGAACCAATGAGAGACTAGCTCTAGGTGTTGGGACAGGCACAGGTCACTCTATTTTCCCATCAGGAAGAAGAATTAACCACAGGCTCAGCCTGCCGCCCGGAACCAGAATAGGGCCTGAAGCAATCCTGCGCTTTTGCGGCCAGCTCCCAAGAAAGCGAGTTGGAAAATGCAGCTCAGGGGCACTGCAATTCACAAACCTGCAGAGTTATAAATGATAACTCTCGTCCACAAATGTATTGAGGGAAGGCAACGAAGAGGATTTGAAAGCAAGGAAGAATTGTAGGAAACAGATTTCAGGAGGTAGATTCGAATCGCCTTGAAAGCACAGGAAAAGCGGCAAAACCTCGACAACGATGCCCTTGGCCAAAAAGAGCGTATGCTTTTTTTCCTGAATATATTCAGGAAAAAACGCATACGCCCTTTTTGGCCAACCAAGCAACCTGGAAAGGCAAATCAGCGCTACAAAGAAGTCTCGCTTCCCATCGGTCAAAAGGGCCATGCTGAATAAAGTGTCAAAACCAGAAATGCAGGACAGGCCATCGAGAAACGGGAGCCTTGCTACGCTGATGGGCGGGATGTAAATTGCCAACAGCCACTCTGGAGAAGTGTACGGTGTGTCCTGAAACATCTAAAAAACTCAGCTTAGAGAGCATAGGGCACTTCCACTCATGGGCGTATAAATTGGGAAAACTAAAAATCAGCAAGACACAGGCACCCCAAAGTTTAGGGCTGCTCTCTTGACAAGAACCTCCACTCCGTTACACCTTCAATATCCCAGGAAAGAGAAAAATGGATAAAGAAGTTGTGGTCCTTATGTACAATGGAATATCACTCAGCCATGAAATCAACGTCATAAGGCTAGTAGCAGCATGATGAGTGGATTTAGGTACGACGATTCTAAGTGAAATAAGTCACACAGAAAAAGACACTTATCATAAGATATCTCTTATAGAGGGAATGTAAAAACCGCTACACTTGAGCTGAATTACAAAACGGCACAGAGTAACAAGTTTAGAAAACACACTATGGCTGTTTAACGGGAAAGGTGAGGTGGGGTGATGCATAAAACACGGGTGTCAAATTAGCTCAGATACCGTTCCATTAACCCAATATGTAATAGACAAGACCTACTCCTTGCTCAGTGAACTGGACTCAATACCCCCTATTCACCGCCCAAGAACATATCTGACTAGTAAGAATCTTAAAACCTATGTATTGATATCTCTCTGTAAGTGAGTCAAGTGGGTGTAAAGCGGCATAAACACAGCAGTGAAAAGCAGCTAAACCCCATTATAAAAATCAATTACTTTTAAAAACCCGTGAAACAAAGACAGTGAAAGAGAGAGAAATTCTTACAAAATTCGTTCAGGGGCTGTGATGCCACCTGGATTGACCATATCTAGACCCACAGCTGATGGAGACATACGGGTGGACACTCTTGGGGCTGAGAGGTTTGGTGAGGTTGGGTGAGCAAACGCAGACCCTTTAAAGTAATACTGCGTGGTACCCATCCCATGGGCCCCAAATCTCCAGGTTCAAGGGCATCTTCCTACATCGAAAACATGCATGAGAAACCCAGAAGATGGTACACCGTGTTATCGGGAAAGGTTTCTAAAACGCACCTCATTTCTCATCTCCTTGTGCTCGGGTTCGCCATTCCAGCCACTTGACTAGCAATCTCCCTCCTTGGAGACTCAGCACCTTTCACCTCCTGTTCCGTACAGGTTGCAATTTGTTCTGAGGATGAACGGGAAGAGGGGGAACCAATGAGAGACTAGCTCTAGGTGTTGGGACAGGCACAGGTCACTCTATTTTCCCATCAGGAAGAAGAATTAACCACAGGCTCAGCCTGCCGCCCGGAACCAGATTAGGGCCTCAAGCAATCCTGCGCTTTTGCGGCCAGCTCCCAAGAAAGCGAGTTGGAAAATGCAGCTCAGGGGCACTGCAATTCAAAAACCTGCAGAGTTATAAATGATAACTCTCGTCCACAAATGTATTGAGGGAAGGCAACGAAGAGGATTTGAAAGCAAGGAAGAATTGTAGGAAACAGATTTCAGGAGGTAGATTCGAATCGCCTTGAAAGCACAGGAAAAGCGGCAAAACCTCGACAACGATGCCCTTGGCCAAAAAGAGCGTATGCTTTTTTTCCTGAATATATTCAGGAAAAAACGCATACGCCCTTTTTGGCCAACCAAGCAACCTGGAAAGGCAAATCAGCGCTACAAAGAAGTCTCGCTTCCCATCGGTCAAAAGGGCCATGCTGAATAAAGTGTCAAAACCAGAAATGCAGGACAGGCCATCGAGAAACGGGAGCCTTGCTACGCTGATGGGCGGGATGTAAATTGCCAACAGCCACTCTGGAGAAGTGTACGGTGTGTCCTGAAACATCTAAAAAACTCAGCTTAGAGAGCATAGGGCACTTCCACTCATGGGCGTATAAATTGGGAAAACTAAAAATCAGCAAGACACAGGCACCCCAAAGTTTAGGGCTGCTCTCTTGACAAGAACCTCCACTCCGTTACACCTTCAATATCCCAGGAAAGAGAAAAATGGATAAAGAAGTTGTGGTCCTTATGTACAATGGAATATCACTCAGCCATGAAATCAACGTCATAAGGCTAGTAGCAGCATGATGAGTGGATTTAGGTACGACGATTCTAAGTGAAATAAGTCACACAGAAAAAGACACTTATCATAAGATATCTCTTATAGAGGGAATGTAAAAACCGCTACACTTGAGCTGAATTACAAAACGGCACAGAGTAACAAGTTTAGAAAACACACTATGGCTGTTTAACGGGAAAGGTGAGGTGGGGTGATGCATAAAACACGGGTGTCAAATTAGCTCAGATACCGTTCCATTAACCCAATATGTAATAGACAAGACCTACTCCTTGCTCAGTGAACTGGACTCAATACCCCCTATTCACCGCCCAAGAACATATCTGACTAGTAAGAATCTTAAAACCTATGTATTGATATCTCTCTGTAAGTGAGTCAAGTGGGTGTAAAGCGGCATAAACACAGCAGTGAAAAGCAGCTAAACCCCATTATAAAAATCAATTACTTTTAAAAACCCGTGAAACAAAGACAGTGAAAGAGAGAGAAATTCTTACAAAATTCGTTCAGGGGCTGTGATGCCACCTGGATTGACCATATCTAGACCCACAGCTGATGGAGACATACGGGTGGACACTCTTGGGGCTGAGAGGTTTGGTGAGGTTGGGTGAGCAAACGCAGACCCGTTAAAGTAATACTGCGTGGTACCCATCCCATGGGCCCCAAATCTCCAGGTTCAAGGGCATCTTCCTACATCGAAAACATGCATGAGAAACCCAGAAGATGGTACACCGTGTTATCGGGAAAGGTTTCTAAAACGCACCTCATTTCTCATCTCCTTGTGCTCGGGTTCGCCATTCCAGCCACTTGACTAGCAATCTCCCTCCTTGGAGACTCAGCACCTTTCACCTCCTGTTCCGTACAGGTTGCAATTTGTTCTGAGGATGAACGGGAAGAGGGGGAACCAATGAGAGACTAGCTCTAGGTGTTGGGACAGGCACAGGTCACTCTATTTTCCCATCAGGAAGAAGAATTAACCACAGGCTCAGCCTGCCGCCCGGAACCAGATTAGGGCCTCAAGCAATCCTGCGCTTTTGCGGCCAGCTCCCAAGAAAGCGAGTTGGAAAATGCAGCTCAGGGGCACTGCAATTCAAAAACCTGCAGAGTTATAAATGATAACTCTCGTCCACAAATGTATTGAGGGAAGGCAACGAAGAGGATTTGAAAGCAAGGCAGAATTGTAGGAAACAGATTTCAGGAGGTAGATTTGAATCGCCTTGAAAGCACAGGAAAAGCGGCCAAACCTCGACAACGATGCCCTTGGCCAAAAAGGGCGTATGCGTTTTTTCCTGAATATATTCAGGAAAAAACGCATACGCCCTTTTTGGCCAACCAAGCAACGTGGAAAGGCAAATCAGCGCTACAAAGAAGTCTCGCTTCCCATCGGTCAAAAGGGCCATGCTGAATAAAGTGTCCAAACCAGAAATGCAGGACAGGCCATGGAGAAACGGGAGCCTTGCTACGCTGATGGGCGGGATGTAAATTGCCAACAGCCACTCTGGAGAAGTGTACGGTGTGTGCTGAAACATCACAAAAACTCAGCTTAGAGAGCATAGGGCACTTCCACTAATGGGCGTATAAATTGGGAAAACTAAAAATCAGCAAGACACAGGCACCCCAAAGTTTAGGGCTGCTCTCTTGACAAGAACCTCCACTCCGTTACACCTTCAATATCCCAGGAAAGAGAAAAATGGATAAAGAATTTGTGGTCCTTATGTACAATGGAATATCACTCTGCCATGAAATCAACGTCATAAGGCTAGTAGCAGCATGATGAGTGGATTTAGGTACGACGATTCTAAGCGAAATAAGTCACACAGAAAAAGACACTTGTCATAAGATATCTCTTATAGAGGGAATGTAAAAACCGCTACACTTGAGCTGAATTACAAAACGGCACAGAGTCACACGTTTAGAAAACACACTATGGCTGCTTAACGGGAAAGGTGAGGTGGGGTGATGCATAAAACACGGGTGTCAAATTAGCTCAGATACCGTTCCATAAACCCAATATGTAATAGACAAGACCTACTCCTTGCTCAGTGAACTGGACTCAATACCCCCTATTCACCGCCCAAGAACATATCTGACTAGTAAGAATCTTAAAACCTATGTAATGATATCTCTCTGTAAGTGAGTCACGTGGGTGTAAAGAGGCATAAACACAGCAGTGAAAAGCAGCTAAACCCCATTATAAAAATCAATTACTTTTAAAAACCCGTGAAACAAAGACAGTGAAAGAGAGAGAAATTCTTACAAAATTCGTTCAGGGGCTGTGATGCCACCTGGATTGACCATATCTAGACCCACAGCTGATGGAGACATACGGGTGGACACTCTTGGGGCTGAGAGGTTTGGTGAGGTTGGGTGAGCAAACGCAGACCCGTTAAAGTAATACTGCGTGGTACCCATCCCATGGGCCCCAAATCTCCAGGTTCAAGGGCATCTTCCTACATCGAAAACATGCATGAGAAACCCAGAAGATGGTACACCGTGTGATCGGGAAAGGTTTCTAAAACGCACCTCATTTCTCATCTCCTTGTGCTCGGGTTCGCCTTTCCAGCCACTTGACTAGCAATCTCCCTCCTTGGAGACTCAGCACCTTTCACCTCCTGTTCCGTACAGGTTGCAATTTGTTCTGAGGATGAACGGGAAGAGGGGGAACCAATGAGAGACTAGCTCTAGGTGTTGGGACAGACACAGGTCACTCTATTTTCCCATCAGGAAGAAGAATTAACCACAGGCTCAGCCTGCCGCCCGGAACCAGAATAGGGCCTGAAGCAATCCTGCGCTTTTGCGGCCAGCTCCCAAGAAAGCGAGTTGGAAAATGCAGCTCAGGGGCACTGCAATTCACAAACCTGCAGAGTTATAAATGATAACTCTCGTCCACAAATGTATTGAGGGAAGGCAACGAAGAGGATTTGAAAGCAAGGCAGAATTGTAGGAAACAGATTTCAGGAGGTAGATTCGAATCGCCTTGAAAGCACAGGAAAAGCGGCAAAACCTCGACAACGATGCCCTTTGCCAAAAAGTGCGTATGCGTTTTTTCCTGAATATATTCAGGAAAAAACGCATACGCCCTTTTTGGCCAACCAAGCAACGTGGAAAGGCAAATCAGCGCTACAAAGAAGTCTCGCTTCCCATCGGTCAAAAGGGCCATGCTGAATAAAGTGTCAAAACCAGAAATGCAGGACAGGCCATGGAGAAACGGGAGCCTTGCTACGCTGATGGGCGGGATGTAAATTGCCAACAGCCACTCTGGAGAAGTGTACGGTGTGTGCTGAAACATCACAAAAACTCAGCTTAGAGAGCATAGGGCACTTCCACTCATGGGCGTATAAACTGGGAAAACTAAAAATCAGCAAGACACAGGCACCCCAAAGTTTAGGGCTGCTCTCTTGACAAGAACCTCCACTCCGTTACACCTTCAATATCCCAGGAAAGAGAAAAATGGATAAAGAAGTTGTGGTCCTTATGTACAATGGAATATCACTCAGCCATGAAATCAACGTCATAAGGCTAGTAGCAGCATGATGAGTGGATTTAGGTACGACGATTCTAAGTGAAATAAGTCACACAGAAAAAGACACTTGTCATAAGATATCTCTTATAGAGGGAATGTAAAAACCGCTACACTTGAGCTGAATTACAAAACGGCACAGAGTCACACGTTTAGAAAACACACTATGGCTGCTTAACGGGAAAGGTGAGGTGGGGTGATGCATAAAACACGGGTTTCAAATTAGCTCAGATACCGTTCAATAAACCCAATATGTAATAGACAAGACCTACTCCTTGCTCAGTGAACTGGACTCAACACCCCCTATTCACCACGCAAGAACATATCTGACTAGTAAGAATCTTAAAACCTATGTATTGATATCTCTCTGTAAGTGAGTCAAGTGGGTGTAAAGCGGCATAAACACAGCAGTGAAAAGCAGCTAACCCCATTATAAAAATCAATTACTTTTAAAAACCCGTGAAACAAAGACAGTGAAAGAGAGAGAAATTCTTACAAAATTCGTTCAGGGGCTGTGATGCCACCTGGATTGACCATATCTAGACCCACAGCTGATGGAGACATAAGGGTGGACACTCTTGGGGCTGAGAGGTTTGGTGAGGTTGGGTGAGGAAACACAGACCCTTTAAAGTAATACTGCGTGGTACCCATCCCATGGGTCCCAAATCTCCAGGTGCAAGGGCATCTTCCTACATCGAAAACATGCATGAGAAAACCAGAAGATGGTACACCGTGTGATCGGGAAAGGTTTCTAAAACGCACCTCATTTCTCATCTCCTTGTGCTCGGGTTCGCCATTCCAGCCGCTTTACTAGCAATCTCCTTACTTGGAGACTCAGCACCTTTCACCTCCTGTTCCGTACAGGTTGCAATTTGTCCTGAGGATGAACGGGAAGAGGGGGAACCAATGAGAGACTAGCTCTAGGTGTTGGGACAGGCACAGGTCACTCTATTTTCCCATCAGGAAGAAGAATTAACCACAGGCTCAGCCTGCCGCCCGGAACCAGAATAGGGCCTGAAGCAATCCTGCGCTTTTGCGGCCAGCTCCCAAGAAAGCGAGTTGGAAAATGCAGCTCAGGGGCACTGCAATTCACAAACCTGCAGAGTTATAAATGATAACTCTCGTCCACAAATGTATTGAGGGAAGGCAACGAAGAGGATTTGAAAGCAAGGAAGAATTGTAGGAAACAGATTTCAGGAGGTAGATTCGAATCGCCTTGAAAGCACAGGAAAAGCGGCAAAACCTCGACAACGATGCCCTTGGCCAAAAAGAGCGTATGCTTTTTTTCCTGAATATATTCAGGAAAAAACGCATACGCCCTTTTTGGCCAACCAAGCAACCTGGAAAGGCAAATCAGCGCTACAAAGAAGTCTCGCTTCCCATCGGTCAAAAGGGCCATGCTGAATAAAGTGTCAAAACCAGAAATGCAGGACAGGCCATCGAGAAACGGGAGCCTTGCTACGCTGATGGGCGGGATGTAAATTGCCAACAGCCACTCTGGAGAAGTGTACGGTGTGTCCTGAAACATCTAAAAAACTCAGCTTAGAGAGCATAGGGCACTTCCACTCATGGGCGTATAAATTGGGAAAACTAAAAATCAGCAAGACACAGGCACCCCAAAGTTTAGGGCTGCTCTCTTGACAAGAACCTCCACTCCGTTACACCTTCAATATCCCAGGAAAGAGAAAAATGGATAAAGAAGTTGTGGTCCTTATGTACAATGGAATATCACTCAGCCATGAAATCAACGTCATAAGGCTAGTAGCAGCATGATGAGTGGATTTAGGTACGACGATTCTAAGTGAAATAAGTCACACAGAAAAAGACACTTATCATAAGATATCTCTTATAGAGGGAATGTAAAAACCGCTACACTTGAGCTGAATTACAAAACGGCACAGAGTAACAAGTTTAGAAAACACACTATGGCTGTTTAACGGGAAAGGTGAGGTGGGGTGATGCATAAAACACGGGTGTCAAATTAGCTCAGATACCGTTCCATTAACCCAATATGTAATAGACAAGACCTACTCCTTGCTCAGTGAACTGGACTCAATACCCCCTATTCACCGCCCAAGAACATATCTGACTAGTAAGAATCTTAAAACCTATGTATTGATATCTCTCTGTAAGTGAGTCAAGTGGGTGTAAAGCGGCATAAACACAGCAGTGAAAAGCAGCTAAACCCCATTATAAAAATCAATTACTTTTAAAAACCCGTGAAACAAAGACAGTGAAAGAGAGAGAAATTCTTACAAAATTCGTTCAGGGGCTGTGATGCCACCTGGATTGACCATATCTAGACCCACAGCTGATGGAGACATACGGGTGGACACTCTTGGGGCTGAGAGGTTTGGTGAGGTTGGGTGAGCAAACGCAGACCCTTTAAAGTAATACTGCGTGGTACCCATCCCATGGGCCCCAAATCTCCAGGTTCAAGGGCATCTTCCTACATCGAAAACATGCATGAGAAACCCAGAAGATGGTACACCGTGTTATCGGGAAAGGTTTCTAAAACGCACCTCATTTCTCATCTCCTTGTGCTCGGGTTCGCCATTCCAGCCACTTGACTAGCAATCTCCCTCCTTGGAGACTCAGCACCTTTCACCTCCTGTTCCGTACAGGTTGCAATTTGTTCTGAGGATGAACGGGAAGAGGGGGAACCAATGAGAGACTAGCTCTAGGTGTTGGGACAGGCACAGGTCACTCTATTTTCCCATCAGGAAGAAGAATTAACCACAGGCTCAGCCTGCCGCCCGGAACCAGATTAGGGCCTCAAGCAATCCTGCGCTTTTGCGGCCAGCTCCCAAGAAAGCGAGTTGGAAAATGCAGCTCAGGGGCACTGCAATTCAAAAACCTGCAGAGTTATAAATGATAACTCTCGTCCACAAATGTATTGAGGGAAGGCAACGAAGAGGATTTGAAAGCAAGGAAGAATTGTAGGAAACAGATTTCAGGAGGTAGATTCGAATCGCCTTGAAAGCACAGGAAAAGCGGCAAAACCTCGACAACGATGCCCTTGGCCAAAAAGAGCGTATGCTTTTTTTCCTGAATATATTCAGGAAAAAACGCATACGCCCTTTTTGGCCAACCAAGCAACCTGGAAAGGCAAATCAGCGCTACAAAGA
Organism: Eschrichtius robustus; assembly: GCF_028021215.1. Lineage (NCBI taxonomy): Eukaryota > Metazoa > Chordata > Mammalia > Artiodactyla > Eschrichtiidae > Eschrichtius > Eschrichtius robustus. The sequence goes on along the minus strand of NW_027175140.1, from coordinate 2,433,451 downwards.
AGTCTCGCTTCCCATCGGTCAAAAGGGCCATGCTGAATAAAGTGTCAAAACCAGAAATGCAGGACAGGCCATCGAGAAACGGGAGCCTTGCTACGCTGATGGGCGGGATGTAAATTGCCAACAGCCACTCTGGAGAAGTGTACGGTGTGTCCTGAAACATCTAAAAAACTCAGCTTAGAGAGCATAGGGCACTTCCACTCATGGGCGTATAAATTGGGAAAACTAAAAATCAGCAAGACACAGGCACCCCAAAGTTTAGGGCTGCTCTCTTGACAAGAACCTCCACTCCGTTACACCTTCAATATCCCAGGAAAGAGAAAAATGGATAAAGAAGTTGTGGTCCTTATGTACAATGGAATATCACTCAGCCATGAAATCAACGTCATAAGGCTAGTAGCAGCATGATGAGTGGATTTAGGTACGACGATTCTAAGTGAAATAAGTCACACAGAAAAAGACACTTATCATAAGATATCTCTTATAGAGGGAATGTAAAAACCGCTACACTTGAGCTGAATTACAAAACGGCACAGAGTAACAAGTTTAGAAAACACACTATGGCTGTTTAACGGGAAAGGTGAGGTGGGGTGATGCATAAAACACGGGTGTCAAATTAGCTCAGATACCGTTCCATTAACCCAATATGTAATAGACAAGACCTACTCCTTGCTCAGTGAACTGGACTCAATACCCCCTATTCACCGCCCAAGAACATATCTGACTAGTAAGAATCTTAAAACCTATGTATTGATATCTCTCTGTAAGTGAGTCAAGTGGGTGTAAAGCGGCATAAACACAGCAGTGAAAAGCAGCTAAACCCCATTATAAAAATCAATTACTTTTAAAAACCCGTGAAACAAAGACAGTGAAAGAGAGAGAAATTCTTACAAAATTCGTTCAGGGGCTGTGATGCCACCTGGATTGACCATATCTAGACCCACAGCTGATGGAGACATACGGGTGGACACTCTTGGGGCTGAGAGGTTTGGTGAGGTTGGGTGAGCAAACGCAGACCCGTTAAAGTAATACTGCGTGGTACCCATCCCATGGGCCCCAAATCTCCAGGTTCAAGGGCATCTTCCTACATCGAAAACATGCATGAGAAACCCAGAAGATGGTACACCGTGTTATCGGGAAAGGTTTCTAAAACGCACCTCATTTCTCATCTCCTTGTGCTCGGGTTCGCCATTCCAGCCACTTGACTAGCAATCTCCCTCCTTGGAGACTCAGCACCTTTCACCTCCTGTTCCGTACAGGTTGCAATTTGTTCTGAGGATGAACGGGAAGAGGGGGAACCAATGAGAGACTAGCTCTAGGTGTTGGGACAGGCACAGGTCACTCTATTTTCCCATCAGGAAGAAGAATTAACCACAGGCTCAGCCTGCCGCCCGGAACCAGATTAGGGCCTCAAGCAATCCTGCGCTTTTGCGGCCAGCTCCCAAGAAAGCGAGTTGGAAAATGCAGCTCAGGGGCACTGCAATTCAAAAACCTGCAGAGTTATAAATGATAACTCTCGTCCACAAATGTATTGAGGGAAGGCAACGAAGAGGATTTGAAAGCAAGGCAGAATTGTAGGAAACAGATTTCAGGAGGTAGATTTGAATCGCCTTGAAAGCACAGGAAAAGCGGCCAAACCTCGACAACGATGCCCTTGGCCAAAAAGGGCGTATGCGTTTTTTCCTGAATATATTCAGGAAAAAACGCATACGCCCTTTTTGGCCAACCAAGCAACGTGGAAAGGCAAATCAGCGCTACAAAGAAGTCTCGCTTCCCATCGGTCAAAAGGGCCATGCTGAATAAAGTGTCCAAACCAGAAATGCAGGACAGGCCATGGAGAAACGGGAGCCTTGCTACGCTGATGGGCGGGATGTAAATTGCCAACAGCCACTCTGGAGAAGTGTACGGTGTGTGCTGAAACATCACAAAAACTCAGCTTAGAGAGCATAGGGCACTTCCACTAATGGGCGTATAAATTGGGAAAACTAAAAATCAGCAAGACACAGGCACCCCAAAGTTTAGGGCTGCTCTCTTGACAAGAACCTCCACTCCGTTACACCTTCAATATCCCAGGAAAGAGAAAAATGGATAAAGAATTTGTGGTCCTTATGTACAATGGAATATCACTCTGCCATGAAATCAACGTCATAAGGCTAGTAGCAGCATGATGAGTGGATTTAGGTACGACGATTCTAAGCGAAATAAGTCACACAGAAAAAGACACTTGTCATAAGATATCTCTTATAGAGGGAATGTAAAAACCGCTACACTTGAGCTGAATTACAAAACGGCACAGAGTCACACGTTTAGAAAACACACTATGGCTGCTTAACGGGAAAGGTGAGGTGGGGTGATGCATAAAACACGGGTGTCAAATTAGCTCAGATACCGTTCCATAAACCCAATATGTAATAGACAAGACCTACTCCTTGCTCAGTGAACTGGACTCAATACCCCCTATTCACCGCCCAAGAACATATCTGACTAGTAAGAATCTTAAAACCTATGTAATGATATCTCTCTGTAAGTGAGTCACGTGGGTGTAAAGAGGCATAAACACAGCAGTGAAAAGCAGCTAAACCCCATTATAAAAATCAATTACTTTTAAAAACCCGTGAAACAAAGACAGTGAAAGAGAGAGAAATTCTTACAAAATTCGTTCAGGGGCTGTGATGCCACCTGGATTGACCATATCTAGACCCACAGCTGATGGAGACATACGGGTGGACACTCTTGGGGCTGAGAGGTTTGGTGAGGTTGGGTGAGCAAACGCAGACCCGTTAAAGTAATACTGCGTGGTACCCATCCCATGGGCCCCAAATCTCCAGGTTCAAGGGCATCTTCCTACATCGAAAACATGCATGAGAAACCCAGAAGATGGTACACCGTGTGATCGGGAAAGGTTTCTAAAACGCACCTCATTTCTCATCTCCTTGTGCTCGGGTTCGCCTTTCCAGCCACTTGACTAGCAATCTCCCTCCTTGGAGACTCAGCACCTTTCACCTCCTGTTCCGTACAGGTTGCAATTTGTTCTGAGGATGAACGGGAAGAGGGGGAACCAATGAGAGACTAGCTCTAGGTGTTGGGACAGACACAGGTCACTCTATTTTCCCATCAGGAAGAAGAATTAACCACAGGCTCAGCCTGCCGCCCGGAACCAGAATAGGGCCTGAAGCAATCCTGCGCTTTTGCGGCCAGCTCCCAAGAAAGCGAGTTGGAAAATGCAGCTCAGGGGCACTGCAATTCACAAACCTGCAGAGTTATAAATGATAACTCTCGTCCACAAATGTATTGAGGGAAGGCAACGAAGAGGATTTGAAAGCAAGGCAGAATTGTAGGAAACAGATTTCAGGAGGTAGATTCGAATCGCCTTGAAAGCACAGGAAAAGCGGCAAAACCTCGACAACGATGCCCTTTGCCAAAAAGTGCGTATGCGTTTTTTCCTGAATATATTCAGGAAAAAACGCATACGCCCTTTTTGGCCAACCAAGCAACGTGGAAAGGCAAATCAGCGCTACAAAGAAGTCTCGCTTCCCATCGGTCAAAAGGGCCATGCTGAATAAAGTGTCAAAACCAGAAATGCAGGACAGGCCATGGAGAAACGGGAGCCTTGCTACGCTGATGGGCGGGATGTAAATTGCCAACAGCCACTCTGGAGAAGTGTACGGTGTGTGCTGAAACATCACAAAAACTCAGCTTAGAGAGCATAGGGCACTTCCACTCATGGGCGTATAAACTGGGAAAACTAAAAATCAGCAAGACACAGGCACCCCAAAGTTTAGGGCTGCTCTCTTGACAAGAACCTCCACTCCGTTACACCTTCAATATCCCAGGAAAGAGAAAAATGGATAAAGAAGTTGTGGTCCTTATGTACAATGGAATATCACTCAGCCATGAAATCAACGTCATAAGGCTAGTAGCAGCATGATGAGTGGATTTAGGTACGACGATTCTAAGTGAAATAAGTCACACAGAAAAAGACACTTGTCATAAGATATCTCTTATAGAGGGAATGTAAAAACCGCTACACTTGAGCTGAATTACAAAACGGCACAGAGTCACACGTTTAGAAAACACACTATGGCTGCTTAACGGGAAAGGTGAGGTGGGGTGATGCATAAAACACGGGTTTCAAATTAGCTCAGATACCGTTCAATAAACCCAATATGTAATAGACAAGACCTACTCCTTGCTCAGTGAACTGGACTCAACACCCCCTATTCACCACCCAAGAACATATCTGACTAGTAAGAATCTTAAAACCTATGTATTGATATCTCTCTGTAAGTGAGTCAAGTGGGTGTAAAGCGGCATAAACACAGCAGTGAAAAGCAGCTAACCCCATTATAAAAATCAATTACTTTTAAAAACCCGTGAAACAAAGACAGTGAAAGAGAGAGAAATTCTTACAAAATTCGTTCAGGGGCTGTGATGCCACCTGGATTGACCATATCTAGACCCACAGCTGATGGAGACATAAGGGTGGACACTCTTGGGGCTGAGAGGTTTGGTGAGGTTGGGTGAGGAAACACAGACCCTTTAAAGTAATACTGCGTGGTACCCATCCCATGGGTCCCAAATCTCCAGGTGCAAGGGCATCTTCCTACATCGAAAACATGCATGAGAAAACCAGAAGATGGTACACCGTGTGATCGGGAAAGGTTTCTAAAACGCACCTCATTTCTCATCTCCTTGTGCTCGGGTTCGCCATTCCAGCCGCTTTACTAGCAATCTCCTTACTTGGAGACTCAGCACCTTTCACCTCCTGTTCCGTACAGGTTGCAATTTGTCCTGAGGATGAACGGGAAGAGGGGGAACCAATGAGAGACTAGCTCTAGGTGTTGGGACAGGCACAGGTCACTCTATTTTCCCATCAGGAAGAAGAATTAACCACAGGCTCAGCCTGCCGCCCGGAACCAGAATAGGGCCTGAAGCAATCCTGCGCTTTTGCGGCCAGCTCCCAAGAAAGCGAGTTGGAAAATGCAGCTCAGGGGCACTGCAATTCACAAACCTGCAGAGTTATAAATGATAACTCTCGTCCACAAATGTATTGAGGGAAGGCAACGAAGAGGATTTGAAAGCAAGGAAGAATTGTAGGAAACAGATTTCAGGAGGTAGATTCGAATCGCCTTGAAAGCACAGGAAAAGCGGCAAAACCTCGACAACGATGCCCTTGGCCAAAAAGAGCGTATGCTTTTTTTCCTGAATATATTCAGGAAAAAACGCATACGCCCTTTTTGGCCAACCAAGCAACCTGGAAAGGCAAATCAGCGCTACAAAGAAGTCTCGCTTCCCATCGGTCAAAAGGGCCATGCTGAATAAAGTGTCAAAACCAGAAATGCAGGACAGGCCATCGAGAAACGGGAGCCTTGCTACGCTGATGGGCGGGATGTAAATTGCCAACAGCCACTCTGGAGAAGTGTACGGTGTGTCCTGAAACATCTAAAAAACTCAGCTTAGAGAGCATAGGGCACTTCCACTCATGGGCGTATAAATTGGGAAAACTAAAAATCAGCAAGACACAGGCACCCCAAAGTTTAGGGCTGCTCTCTTGACAAGAACCTCCACTCCGTTACACCTTCAATATCCCAGGAAAGAGAAAAATGGATAAAGAAGTTGTGGTCCTTATGTACAATGGAATATCACTCAGCCATGAAATCAACGTCATAAGGCTAGTAGCAGCATGATGAGTGGATTTAGGTACGACGATTCTAAGTGAAATAAGTCACACAGAAAAAGACACTTATCATAAGATATCTCTTATAGAGGGAATGTAAAAACCGCTACACTTGAGCTGAATTACAAAACGGCACAGAGTAACAAGTTTAGAAAACACACTATGGCTGTTTAACGGGAAAGGTGAGGTGGGGTGATGCATAAAACACGGGTGTCAAATTAGCTCAGATACCGTTCCATTAACCCAATATGTAATAGACAAGACCTACTCCTTGCTCAGTGAACTGGACTCAATACCCCCTATTCACCGCCCAAGAACATATCTGACTAGTAAGAATCTTAAAACCTATGTATTGATATCTCTCTGTAAGTGAGTCAAGTGGGTGTAAAGCAGCATAAACACAGCAGTGAAAAGCAGCTAAACCCCATTATAAAAATCAATTACTTTTAAAAACCCGTGAAACAAAGACAGTGAAAGAGAGAGAAATTCTTACAAAATTCGTTCAGGGGCTGTGATGCCACCTGGATTGACCATATCTAGACCCACAGCTGATGGAGACATACGGGTGGACATTCTTGGGGCTGAGAGGTTTGGTGAGGTTGGGTGAGCAAACGCAGACCCGTTAAAGTAATACTGCGTGGTACCCATCCCATGGGCCCCAAATCTCCAGGTTCAAGGGCATCTTCCTACATCGAAAACATGCATGAGAAACCCAGAAGATGGTACACCGTGTGATCGGGAAAGGTTTCTAAAACGCACCTCATTTCTCATCTCCTTGTGCTCGGGTTCGCCATTCCAGCCACTTGACTAGCAATCTCCCTCCTTGGAGACTCAGCACCTTTCACCTCCTGTTCCGTACAGGTTGCAATTTGTTCTGAGGATGAACGGGAAGAGGGGGAACCAATGAGAGACTAGCTCTAGGTGTTGGGACAGGCACAGGTCACTCTATTTTCCCATCAGGAAGAAGAATTAACCACAGGCTCAGCCTGCCGCCCGGAACCAGATTAGGGCCTCAAGCAATCCTGCGCTTTTGCGGCCAGCTCCCAAGAAAGCGAGTTGGAAAATGCAGCTCAGGGGCACTGCAATTCAAAAACCTGCAGAGTTATAAATGATAACTCTCGTCCACAAATGTATTGAGGGAAGGCAACGAAGAGGATTTGAAAGCAAGGAAGAATTGTAGGAAACAGATTTCAGGAGGTAGATTCGAATCGCCTTGAAAGCACAGGAAAAGCGGCAAAACCTCGACAACGATGCCCTTGGCCAAAAAGAGCGTATGCTTTTTTTCCTGAATATATTCAGGAAAAAACGCATACGCCCTTTTTGGCCAACCAAGCAACGTGGAAAGGCAAATCAGCGCTACAAAGAAGTCTCGCTTCCCATCGGTCAAAAGGGCCATGCTGAATAAAGTGTCAAAACCAGAAATGCAGGACAGGCCATCGAGAAACGGGAGCCTTGCTACGCTGATGGGCGGGATGTAAATTGCCAACAGCCACTCTGGAGAAGTGTACGGTGTGTCCTGAAACATCTAAAAAACTCAGCTTAGAGAGCATAGGGCACTTCCACTCATGGGCGTATAAATTGGTAAAACTAAAAATCAGCAAGACACAGGCACCCCAAAGTTTAGGGCTGCTCTCTTGACAAGAACCTCCACTCCGTTACACCTTCAATATCCCAGGAAAGAGAAAAATGGATAAAGAATTTGTGGTCCTTATGTACAATGGAATATCACTCTGCCATGAAATCAACGTCATAAGGCTAGTAGCAGCATGATGAGTGGATTTAGGTACGACGATTCTAAGCGAAATAAGTCACACAGAAAAAGACACTTGTCATATGATATCTCTTATAGAGGGAATGTAAAAACCGCTACACTTGAGCTGAATTACAAAACGGCACAGAGTCACACGTTTAGAAAACACACTATGGCTGCTTAACGGGAAAGGTGAGGTGGGGTGATGCATAAAACACGGGTGTCAAATTAGCGCAGATACCGTTCCATAAACCCAATATGTAATAGACAAGACCTACTCCTTGCTCAGTGAACTGGACTCAATACCCCCTATTCACCGCCCAAGAACATATCTGACTAGTAAGAATCTTAAAACCTATGTATTGATATCTCTCTGTAAGTGAGTCACGTGGGTGTAAAGAGGCATAAACACAGCAGTGAAAAGCAGCTAAACCCCATTATAAAAATCAATTACTTTTAAAAACCCGTGAAACAAAGACAGTGAAAGAGAGAGAAATTCTTACAAAATTCGTTCAGGGGCTGTGATGCCACCTGGATTGACCATATCTAGACCCACAGCTGATGGAGACATAAGGGTGGACACTCTTGGGGCTGAGAGGTTTGGTGAGGTTGGGTGAGGAAACACAGACCCTTTAAAGTAATACTGCGTGGTACCCATCACATGGGTCCCAAATCTCCAGGTGCAACGGCATCTTCCTACATCGAAAACATGCATGTGAAACCCAGAAGATGGTACACCGTGTGATCGGGAAAGGTTTCTAAAACGCACCTCATTTCTCATCTCCTTGTGCTCGGGTTCGCCATTCCAGCCGCTTGACTAGCAATCTCCTTCCTTGGAGACTCAGCACCTTTCACCTCCTGTTCCGTACAGGTTGCAATTTGTCCTGAGGATGAACGGGAAGAGGGGGAACCAATGAGAGACTAGCTCTAGGTGTTGGGACAGGCACAGGTCACTCTATTTTCCCATCAGGAAGAAGAATTAACCACAGGCTCAGCATGCCGCCCGGAACCAGAATAGGGCCTGAAGCAATCCTGCGCTTTTGCGGCCAGCTCCCAAGAAAGCGAGTTGGAAAATGCAGCTCAGGGGCACTGCAATTCACAAACCTGCAGAGTTATAAATGATAACTCTCGTCCACAAATGTATTGAGGGAAGGCAACGAAGAGGATTTGAAAGCAAGGCAGAATTGTAGGAAACAGATTTCAGGAGGTAGATTCGAATCGCCTTGAAAGCACAGGAAAAGCGGCAAAACCTCGACAACGATGCCCTTGGCCAAAAAGAGCGTATGCTTTTTTTCCTGAATATATTCAGGAAAAAACGCATACGCCCTTTTTGGCCAACCAAGCAACCTGGAAAGGCAAATCAGCGCTACAAAGAAGTCTCGCTTCCCATCGGTCAAAAGGGCCATGCTGAATAAAGTGTCAAAACCAGAAATGCAGGACAGGCCATGGAGAAACGGGAGCCTTGCTACGCTGATGGGCGGGATGTAAATTGCCAACAGCCACTCTGGAGAAGTGTACGGTGTGTCCTGAAACATCTAAAAAACTCAGCTTTGAGAGCATAGGGCACTTCCACTCATGGGCGTATAAATTGGGAAAACTAAAAATCAGCAAGACACAGGCACCCCAAAGTTTAGGGCTGCTCTCTTGACAAGAACCTCCACTCCGTTACACCTTCAATATCCCAGGAAAGAGAAAAATGGATAAAGAAGTTGTGGTCCTTATGTACAATGGAATATCACTCAGCCATGAAATCAACGTCATAAGGCTAGTAGCAGCATGATGAGTGGATTTAGGTACGACGATTCTAAGTGAAATAAGTCACACAGAAAAGACACTTATCATAAGATATCTCTTATAGAGGGAATGTACAAACCGCTACACTTGAGCTGAATTACAAAACGGCACAGAGTAACACGTTTAGAAAACACACTATGGCTGTTTAACGGGAAAGGTGAGGTGGGGTGATGCATAAAACACGGGTGTCAAATTAGCTCAGATACCGTTCCATTAACCCAATATGTAATAGACAAGACCTACTCCTTGCTCAGTGAACTGGACTCAATACCCCCTATTCACCGCCCAAGAACATATCTGACTAGTAAGAATCTTAAAACCTATGTATTGATATCTCTCTGTAAGTGAGTCAAGTGGGTGTAAAGCGGCATAAACACAGCAGTGAAAAGCAGCTAAACCCCATTATAAAAATCAATTACTTTTAAAAACCCGTGAAACAAAGACAGTGAAAGAGAGAGAAATTCTTACAAAATTCGTTCAGGGGCTGTGATGCCACCTGGATTGACCATATCTAGACCCACAGCTGATGGAGACATACGGGTGGACACTCTTGGGGCTGAGAGGTTTGGTGAGGTTGGGTGAGCAAACGCAGACCCGTTAAAGTAATACTGCGTGGTACCCATCCCATGGGCCCCAGATCTCCAGGTTCAAGGGCATCTTCCTACATCGAAAACATGCATGAGAAACCCAGAAGATGGTACACCGTGTGATCGGGAAAGGTTTCTAAAACGCACCTCATTTCTCATCTCCTTGTGCTCGGGTTCGCCATTCCAGCCACTTGACTAGCAATCTCCCTCCTTGGAGACTAAGCACCTTTCACCTCCTGTTCCGTACAGGTTGCAATTTGTTCTGAGGATGAACTGGAAGAGGGGGAACCAATGAGAGACTAGCTCTAGGTGTTGGGACAGGCACAGGTCACTCTATTTTCCCATCAGGAAGAAGAATTAACCACAGGCTCAGCCTGCCGCCCGGAACCAGAATAGGGCCTGAAGCAATCCTGCGCGTTTGCGGCCAGCTCCCAAGAAAGCAGGTTGAAAAATGGAGCTCAGGGGCACTGCAATTCACAAACCTGCAGAGTTATAAATGATAACTCTCGTCCACAAATGTATTGAGGGAAGGCAACGAAGAGGATTTGAAAGCAAGGCAGAATTGTAGGAAACAGATTTCAGGAGGTAGATTTGAATCGCCTTGAAAGCACAGGAAAAGCGGCCAAACCTCGACAACGATGTCCTTGGCCAAAAAGGGCGTATGCGTTTTTTCCTGAATATATTCAGGAAAAAACGCATACGCCCTTTTTGGCCAACCAAGCAACGTGGAAAGGCAAATCAGCGCTACAAAGAAGTCTCGCTTCCCATCGGTCAAAAGGGCCATGCTGAATAAAGTGTCCAAACCAGAAATGCAGGACAGGCCATGGAGAAACGGGAGCCTTGCTACGCTGATGGGCGGGATGTAAATTGCCAACAGCCACTCTGGAGAAGTGTACGGTGTGTGCTGAAACATCACAAAAACTCAGCTTAGAGAGCATAGTGCACTTCCACTCATGGGCGTATAAATTGGGAAAACTAAAAATCAGCAAGACACAGGCACCCCAAAGTTTAGGGCTGCTCTCTTGACAAGAACCTCCACTCCGTTACACCTTCAATATCCCAGGAAAGAGAAAAATGGATAAAGAATTTGTGGTCCTTATGTACAATGGAATATCACTCTGCCATGAAATCAACGTCATAAGGCTAGTAGCAGCATGATGAGTGGATTTAGGTACGACGATTCTAAGTGAAATAAGTCACACAGAAAAAGACACTTGTCATAAGATATCTCTTATAGAGGGAATGTAAAAACCGCTACACTTGAGCTGAATTACAAAACGGCACAGAGTCACACGTTTAGAAAACACACTATGGCTGCTTAACGGGAAAGGTGAGGTGGGGTGATGCATAAAACACGGGTGTCAAATTAGCTCAGATACCGTTCCATAAACCCAATATGTAATAGACAAGACCTACTCCTTGCTCAGTGAACTGGACTCAATACCCCCTATTCACCGCCCAAGAACATATCTGACTAGTAAGAATCTTAAAACCTATGTATTGATATCTCTCTGTAAGTGAGTCAAGTGGGTGTAAAGCGGCATAAACACAGCAGTGAAAAGCAGCTAAACCCCATTATAAAAATCAATTACTTTTAAAAACCCGTGAAACAAAGACAGTGAAAGAGAGAGAAATTCTTACAAAATTCGTTCAGGGGCTGTGATGCCACCTGGATTGACCATATCTAGACCCACAGCTGATGGAGACATACGGGTGGACACTCTTGGGGCTGAGAGGTTTGGTGAGGTTGGGTGAGCAAACGCAGACCCGTTAAAGTAATAATGCGTGGTACCCATCCCATGGGCCCCAAATCTCCAGGTTCAAGGGCATCTTCCTACATCGAAAACATGCATGAGAAACCCAGAAGATGGTACACCGTGTGATCGGGAAAGGTTTCTAAAACGCACCTCATTTCTCATCTCCTTGTGCTCGGGTTCGCCATTCCAGCCACTTGACTAGCAATCTCCCTCCTTGGAGACTCAGCACCTTTCACCTCCTGTTCCGTACAGGTTGCAATTTGTTCTGAGGATGAACGGGAAGAGGGGGAACCAATGAGAGACTAGCTCTAGGTGTTGGGACAGGCACAGGTCATTCTATTTTCCCATCAGGAAGAAGAATGAACCACAGGCTGAGCCTGCTGCCCGGAACCAGAATAGGGCCTGAAGCAATCCTGCGCTTTTGCGGCCAGCTCCCAAGAAAGCGAGTTGAAAAATGGAGCTCAGGGGCACTGCAATTCACGAAAATGCAGAGTTATAAATGATAACTCTGGTCCACAAATATATTGAGGGAAGGCAACGAGGAGGATTTGAAAGCAAGGCAGAATTGCAGGAAACAGATTTCAGGAGGTAGATTCGAATCGCCTTGAAAGCACAGGAAAAGCGGCCAAACCTCGACAACGATGCCCTTGGCCAAAAAGGGCGTATGCGTTTTTTCCTGAATATATTCAGGAAAAAACGCATACGCCCTTTTTGGCCAACCAAGCAACCTGGAAAGGCAAATCAGCGCTACAAAGAAGTCTCGCTTCCCATCGGTCAAAAGGGCCATGCTGAATAAAGTGTCCAAACCAGAAATGCAGGACAGGCCATGGAGAAACGGGAGCCTTGCTACGCTGATGGGCGGGATGTAAATTGCCAACAGCCACTCTGGAGAAGTGTACGGTGTGTGCTGAAACATCACAAAAACTCAGCTTAGAGAGCATAGGGCACTTCCACTCATGGGCGTATAAATTGGGAAAACTAAAAATCAGCAAGACACAGGCACCCAAAAGTTTAGGGCTGCTCTCTTGACAAGAACCTCCACTCCGTTACACCTTCAATATCCCAGGAAAGAGAAAAATGGATAAAGAATTTGTGGTCCTTATGTACAATGGAATATCACTCTGCCATGAAATCAACGTCATAAGGCTAGTAGCAGCATGATGAGTGGATTTAGGTACGACGATTCTAAGTGAAATAAGTCACACAGAAAAAGACACTTGTCATAAGATATCTCTTATAGAGGGAATGTAAAAACCGCTACACTTGAGCTGAATTACAAAACGGCACAGAGTCACACGTTTAGAAAACACACTATGGCTGCTTAACGGGAAAGGTGAGGTGGGGTGATGCATAAAACACGGGTGTCAAATTAGCTCAGATACCGTTCCATAAACCCAATATGTAATAGACAAGACCTACTCCTTGCTCAGTGAACTGGACTCAATACCCCCTATTCACCGCCCAAGAACATATCTGACTAGTAAGAATCTTAAAACCTATGTATTGATATCTCTCTGTAAGTGAGTCACGTGGGTGTAAAGAGGCATAAACACAGCAGTGAAAAGCAGCTAAACCCCATTATAAAAATCAATTACTTTTAAAAACCCGTGAAACAAAGACAGTGAAAGAGAGAGAAATTCTTACAAAATTCGTTCAGGGGCTGTGATGCCACCTGGATTGACCATATCTAGACCCACAGCTGATGGAGACATAAGGGTGGACACTCTTGGGGCTGAGAGGTTTGGTGAGGTTGGGTGAGCAAACGCAGACCCTTTAAAGTAATACTGCGTGGTACCCATCCCATGGGCCCCAGATCTCCAGGTTCAAAGGCATCTTCCTACATCGAAAACATGCATGAGAAACCCAGAAGATGGTACACCGTGTGATCGGGAAAGGTTTCTGAAACGCACCTCATTTCTCATCTCCTTGTGCTCGGGTTCGCCATTCCAGCCGGTTGACTAGCAATCTCCTTCCTTGGAGACTCAGCACCTTTCACCTCCTGTTCCGTACAGGTTGCAATTTGTCCTGAGGATGAACGGGAAGAGGGGGAACCAATGAGAGACTAGCTCTAGGTGTTGGGACAGGCACAGGTCACTCTATTTTCCCATCAGGAAGAAGAATTAACCACAGGCTCAGCTTGCCGCCCGGAACCAGAATAGGGCCTGAAGCAATCCTGCGCTTTTGCGACCAGCTCCCAAGAAAGCGAGTTGGAAAATGCAGCTCAGGGGCACTGCAATTCACAAACCTGCAGAGTTATAAATGATAACTCTCGTCCACAAATGTATTGAGGGAAGGCAACGAAGAGGATTTGAAAGCAAGGCAGAATTGTAGGAAACAGATTTCAGGAGGTAGATTCGAATCACCTTGAAAGCACAGGAAAAGCGGCAAAACCTCGACAACCATGCCCTTGGCCAAAAAGGGCGTATGCGTTTTTTCCTGAATATATTCAGGAAAAAACGCATACGCCCTTTTTGGCCAACCAAGCAACCTGGAAAGGCAAATCAGCGCTACAAAGAAGTCTCGCTTCCCATCGGTCAAAAGGGCCATGCTGAATAAAGTGTCAAAACCAGAAATGCAGGACAGGCCATGGAGAAACGGGAGCCTTGCTACGCTGCTGGGCGGGATGTAAATTGCCAACAGCCACTCTGGAGAAGTGTACGGTGTGTCCTGAAACATCTAAAAAACTCAGCTTAGAGAGCATAGGGCACTTCCACTCATGGGCGTATAAATTGGGAAAACTAAAAATCAGCAAGACACAGGCACCCCAAAGTTTAGGGCTGCTCTCTTGACAAGAACCTCCACTCCGTTACACCTTCAATATCCCAGGAAAGAGAAAAATGGATAAAGAAGTTGTGGTCCTTATGTACAATGGAATATCACTCAGCCATGAAATCAACGTCATAAGGCTAGTAGCAGCATGATGAGTGGATTTAGGTACGACGATTCTAAGTGAAATAAGTCACACAGAAAACGACACTTATCATAAGATATCTCTTATAGAGGGAATGTAAAAACCGCTACACTTGAGCTGAATTACAAAACGGCACAGAGTAACACGTTTAGAAAACACACTATGGCTGTTTAACCGGAAAGGTGAGGTGGGGTGATGCATAAAACACGGGTGTCAAATTAGCTCAGAAACCGTTCCATAAACCCAATATGTAATAGACAAGACCTACTCCTTGCTCAGTGAACTGGACTCAATACCCCCTATTCACCGCCCAAGAACATATCTGACTAGTAAGAATCTTAAAACCTATGTATTGATATCTCTCTGTAAGTGAGTCAAGTGGGTGTAAAGCGGCATAAACACAGCAGTGAAAAGCAGCTAAACCCCATTATAAAAATCAATTACTTTTAAAAACCCGTGAAACAAAGACAGTGAAAGAGAGAGAAATTCTTACAAAATTCGTTCAGGGGCTGTGATGCCACCTGGATTGACCATATCTAGACCCACAGCTGATGGAGACATACGGGTGGACACTCTTGGGGCTGAGAGGTTTGGTGAGGTTGGGTGAGCAAACGCAGACCCGTTAAAGTAATACTGCGTGGTACCCATCCCATGGGCCCCAAATCTCCAGGTTCAAGGGCATCTTCCTACATCGAAAACATGCATGAGAAACCCAGAAGATGGTACACCGTGTGATCGGGAAAGGTTTCTAAAACGCACCTCATTTCTCATCTCCTTGTGCTCGGGTTCGCCATTCCAGCCACTTGACTAGCAATCTCCCTCCTTGGAGACTCAGCACCTTTCACCTCCTGTTCCGTACAGGTTGCAATTTGTTCTGAGGATGAACGGGAAGAGGGGGAACCAATGAGAGACTAGCTCTAGGTGTTGGGACAGGCACAGGTCATTCTATTTTCCCATCAGGAAGAAGAATGAACCACAGGCTGAGCCTGCTGCCCGGAACCAGAATAGGGCCTGAAGCAATCCTGCGCTTTTGCGGCCAGCTCCCAAGAAAGCGAGTTGAAAAATGGAGCTCAGGGGCACTGCAATTCACGAAAATGCAGAGTTATAAATGATAACTCTGGTCCACAAATATATTGAGGGAAGGCAACGAGGAGGATTTGAAAGCAAGGCAGAATTGCAGGAAACAGATTTCAGGAGGTAGATTCGAATCGCCTTGAAAGCACAGGAAAAGCGGCCAAACCTCGACAACGATGCCCTTGGCCAAAAAGGGCGTATGCGTTTTTTCCTGAATATATTCAGGAAAAAACGCATACGCCTTTTTTGGCCAACCAAGCAACCTGGAAAGGCAAATCAGCGCTACAAAGAAGTCTCGCTTCCCATCGGTCAAAAGGGCCATGCTGAATAAAGTGTCAAAACCAGAAATGCAGGACAGGCCATGGAGAAACGGGAGCCTTGCTACGCTGATGGGCGGGATGTAAATTGCCAACAGCCACTCTGGAGAAGTGTACGGTGTGTCCTGAAACATCTAAAAAACTCAGCTTTGAGAGCATAGGGCAATTCCACTCATGGGCGTATAAATTGGGAAAATTAAAAATCAGCAAGACACAGGCACCCCAAAGTTTAGGGCTGCTCTCTTGACAAGAACCTCCACTCCGTTACACCTTAAATATCCCAGGAAAGAGAAAAATGGATAAAGAAGTGTTGGTCCTTATGTACAATGGAATATCACTCAGCCATGAAATCAACGTCATAAGGCTAGTAGCAGCATGATGAGTGGATTTAGGTACGACGATTCTAAGTGAAATAAGTCACACGGAAAAAGACACTTGTCATAAGATATCACTTATAGAGGGAATGTAAAAACCGCTACACTTGAGCTGAATTACAAAACGGCACAGAGTCACACGTTTAGAAAACACACTATGGCTGCTTAACGGGAAAGGTGAGGTGGGGTGATGCATAAAACACGGGTTTCAAATTAGCTCAGATACCGTTCCATAAACCCAATATGTAATAGACAAGACCTACTCTTTGCTCTGTGAACTGGACTCAACACCCGCTATTCACCGCCCTAGAATATATCTGACTAGTAAGAATCTTAAAACCTATGTATTGGTGTCTCTCTGTAAGTGAGTCAAGTGGGTGTAAAGCGGCTTAATCACAGCAGTGAAAAGCAGCTAAACCCCATTATAAAAATCAATTACTTTTAAAAACCCGTGAAACAAAGACAGTGAAAGAGAGATAAATTCTTACAAAATTATTTCAGGGGCTGTGATGCCACCTGGATTGACCATATCTAGACCCACAGCTGATGGAGACATAAGGGTGGACACTCTTGGGGCTGAGAGGTTTGGTGAGGTTGGGTGAGCAAACACAGACCCTCTAAAGTAATACTGAATGGTACCCATCCCATGGGTCCCAAATCTCCAGGTTCAAGGGCATCTTCCTACATCGAAAACATGCATGAGAAACCCAGAAGATGGTACACCGTGTGATCGGGAAAGGTTTCTAAAACGCACCTCATTTCTCATCTCCTTGGGCTCGGGTTCGCCATTCCAGCAGCTTGACTAGCAATATCCCTCCTTGGAGACTCAGCACCATTAACCTCCTGTTCCGTACAGGTTGCAATTTGTCCTGAGGATGAACGGGAAGAGGGGGAACCAATGAGAGACTAGCTCTAGGTGTTGGGACAGGCACAGGTCACTCTATTTTCCCATCAGGAAGAAGAATTAACCACAGGCTCAGCCTGCCGCCCGGAACCAGAATAGGGCCTGAAGCAATCCTGCGCGTTTGCGGCCAGCTCCCAAGAAAGCGAGTTGGAAAATGGAGCTCAGGGGCACTGCAATTCACAAACCTGCAGAGTTATAAGTGAGAACTCTCGTCCACAAATATATTGAGGGAAGGCACGAAGAGGATTTGAAAGCAAGGCAGAATTGCAGAAAACAGATTTCAGGAGGTAGATTCGAATCGCCTTGAAAGCACAGGAAAAGCGGCCAAACCTCGACAACGATGCCCTTGGCCAAAAAGGGCGTATGCGTTTTTTCCTGAATATATTCAGGAAAAAACCCATACGCCCTTTTTGGCCAACCAAGCAACCTGGAAAGGCAAATCAGCGCTACAAAGAAGTCTCGCTTCCCATCGGTCAAAAGGGCCATGCTGAATAAAGTGTCAAAACCAGAAATGCAGGACAGGCCATGGAGAAACGGGAGCCTTGCTACGCTGATGGGCGGGATGTAAATTGCCAACAGCCACTCTGGAGAAGTGTACGGTGTGTCCTGAAACGTCTAAAAATTCAGCTTACAGAGCATAGGGCATTTCCACTCATGGGCATATAAATTGGGAAAACTAAAAATCAGCAAGACACAGGCACCCCAAAGTTTAGTGCTGCTCTCTTGACAAGAACCTCCACTCCGTTACACCTTAAATATCCCAGGAAAGAGAAAAATGGATAAAGAAGTGGTGGTCCTTATGTACAATGGAATATCACTCAGCCATGAAATCAACGTCATAAGGCTAGTAGCAGCATGATGAGTGGATGTAGGTACGACGATTCTAAGTGAAATAAGTCACACAGAAAAAGACACTTGTCATAAGATATCACTTATAGAGGGAATGTAGAAACCGTTACACTTGAGCTGAATTACAAAACGGCACAGAGTCACACGTTTAGAAAACACACTATGGCTGCTTAACGGGAAAGGTGAGGTGGGGTGATGCATAAAACACGGGTTTCAAATTAGCTCAGATACCGTTCCATAAACCCAATATGTAATAGACAAGACCTACTCCTTGCTCAGTGAACTGGACTCAACACCCCCTATTCATCGCCCAAGAATATATCTGACTAGTAATAATCTTAAAACCTATGTATTGATGTCTCTCTGTAAGTGAGTCAAGTGGGTGTAAAGCGGCTTAAACACAGCAGTGAAAAGCAGCTAAACCCCATTATAAACATCAATTACTTTTAAAAACCCGTGAAACAAAGACAGTGAAAGAGAGAGAAATTTTTACAAAATTCGTTCAGGGCCTGTGATGCCACCTGGATTGACCATATCTAGACCCACAGCTGATGGAGACATAAGGGTGGACACTCTTGGGGCTGAGAGGTTTGGTGAGGTTGGGTGAGCAAACGCAGACCCTTTAAAGTAATACTGCATGGTACATATCACATGGGCCCCAAATCTCCAGGTTCAAGGGCATCTTCCTACATCGAAAACATGCATGAGAAACCCAGAAGATGGTACACCGTGTGATCGGGAAAAGTTTCTAAAACGCACCTCATTTCTCATCTCCTTGGGCTCGGGTTCGCCATTCCAGCCGCTTGACTAGCAATCTCCCTCCTTGGAGACTCAGCACCTTTCACCTCCTGTTCCGTACAGGTTGCAAATTGTCCTGAGGATGAACGGGAAGAGGGGGAACCAATGAGAGACTAGCTCTAGGTGTTGGGACAGGCACAGGTCATTCTATTTTCCCATCAGGAAGAAGAATGAACCACAGGCTGAGCCTGCTGCCCGGAACCAGAATAGGGCCTGAAGCAATCCTGCGCTTTTGCGGCCAGCTCCCAAGAAAGCGAGTTGAAAAATGGAGCTCAGGGGCACTGCAATTCACGAAACTGCAGAGTTATAAATGATAACTCTGGTCCACAAATATATTGAGGGAAGGCAACGAGGAGGATTTGAAAGCAAGGCAGAATTGTAGGAAACAGATTTCAGGAGGTAGATTCGAATCGCCTTGAAAGCACAGGAAAAGCGGCCAAACCTCGACAACGATGCCCTTGGCCAAAAAGGGCGTATGCGTTTTTTCCTGAATATATTCAGGAAAAAACGCATACGCCCTTTTTGGCCAACCAAGCAACCTGGAAAGGCAAATCAGCGCTACAAAGAAGTCTCGCTTCCCATCGGTCAAAAGGGCCATGCTGAATAAAGTGTCAAAACCAGAAATGCAGGACAGGCCATGGAGAAACGGGAGCCTTGCTACGCTGATGGGCGGGATGTAAATTGCCAACAGCCACTCTGGAGAAGTGTACGGTGTGTCCTGAAACATCTAAAAAACGCAGCTTTGAGAGCATAGGGCAATTCCACTCATGGGCGTATAAATTGGGAAAATTAAAAATCAGCAAGACACAGGCACCCCAAAGTTTAGGGCTGCTCTCTTGACAAGAACCTCCACTCCGTTACACCTTAAATATCCCAGGAAAGAGAAAAATGGATAAAGAAGTTGTGGTCCTTATGTACAATGGAATATCACTCAGCCATGAAATCAACGTCATAAGGCTAGTAGCAGCATGATGAGTGGATTTAGGTACGACGATTCTAAGTGAAATAAGTCACACGGAAAAAGACACTTGTCATAAGATATCACTTATAGAGGGAATGTAAAAACCGCTACACTTGAGCTGAATTACAAAACGGCACAGAGTCACACGTTTAGAAAACACACTATGGCTGCTTAACGGGAAAGGTGAGGTGGGGTGATGCATAAAACACGGGTTTCAAATTAGCTCAGATACCGTTCCATAAACCCAATATGTAATAGACAAGACCTACTCTTTGCTCTGTGAACTGGACTCAACACCCGCTATTCACCGCCCTAGAATATATCTGACTAGTAAGAATCTTAAAACCTATGTATTGGTGTCTCTCTGTAAGTGAGTCAAGTGGGTGTAAAGCGGCTTAATCACAGCAGTGAAAAGCAGCTAAACCCCATTATAAAAATCATTTACTTTTAAAAACCCGTGAAACAAAGACAGTGAAAGAGAGATAAATTCTTACAAAATTATTTCAGGGGCTGTGATGCCACCTGGATTGACCATATCTAGACCCACAGCTGATGGAGACATAAGGGTGGACACTCTTGGGGCTGAGAGGTTTGGTGAGGTTGGGTGAGCAAACACAGACCCTCTAAAGTAATACTGAATGGTACCCATCCCATGGGTCCCAAATCTCCAGGTTCAAGGGCATCTTCCTACATCGAAAACATGCATGAGAAACCCAGAAGATGGTACACCGTGTGATCGGGAAAGGTTTCTAAAACGCACCTCATTTCTCATCTCCTTGGGCTCGGGTTCGCCATTCCAGCAGCTTGACTAGCAATATCCCTCCTTGGAGACTCAGCACCATTAACCTCCTGTTCCGTACAGGTTGCAATTTGTCCTGAGGATGAACGGGAAGAGGGGGAACCAATGAGAGACTAGCTCTAGGTGTTGGGACAGGCACAGGTCACTCTATTTTCCCATCAGGAAGAAGAATTAACCACAGGCTCAGCCTGCCGCCCGGAACCAGAATAGGGCCTGAAGCAATCCTGCGCGTTTGCGGCCAGCTCCCAAGAAAGCGAGTTGGAAAATGGAGCTCAGGGGCACTGCAATTCACAAACCTGCAGAGTTATAAGTGAGAACTCTCGTCCACAAATATATTGAGGGAAGGCACGAAGAGGATTTGAAAGCAAGGCAGAATTGCAGAAAACAGATTTCAGGAGGTAGATTCGAATCGCCGTGAAAGCACAGGAAAAGCGGCCAAACCTCGACAACGATGCCCTTGGCCAAAAAGGGCGT
Organism: Eschrichtius robustus; assembly: GCF_028021215.1. Lineage (NCBI taxonomy): Eukaryota > Metazoa > Chordata > Mammalia > Artiodactyla > Eschrichtiidae > Eschrichtius > Eschrichtius robustus. The sequence continues at coordinate 2,412,428 of NW_027175140.1, read as the reverse complement.
ATGCGTTTTTTCCTGAATATATTCAGGAAAAAACCCATACGCCCTTTTTGGCCAACCAAGCAACCTGGAAAGGCAAATCAGCGCTACAAAGAAGTCTCGCTTCCCATCGGTCAAAAGGGCCATGCTGAATAAAGTGTCAAAACCAGAAATGCAGGACAGGCCATGGAGAAACGGGAGCCTTGCTACGCTGATGGGCGGGATGTAAATTGCCAACAGCCACTCTGGAGAAGTGTACGGTGTGTCCTGAAACGTCTAAAAAACTCAGCTTACAGAGCATAGGGCATTTCCACTCATGGGCATATAAATTGGGAAAACTAAAAATCAGCAAGACACAGGCACCCCAAAGTTTAGTGCTGCTCTCTTGACAAGAACCTCCACTCCGTTACACCTTAAATATCCCAGGAAAGAGAAAAATGGATAAAGAAGTGGTGGTCCTTATGTACAATGGAATATCACTCAGCCATGAAATCAACGTCATAAGGCTAGTAGCAGCATGATGAGTGGATGTAGGTACGACGATTCTAAGTGAAATAAGTCACACAGAAAAAGACACTTGTCATAAGATATCACTTATAGAGGGAATGTAGAAACCGTTACACTTGAGCTGAATTACAAAACGGCACAGAGTCACACGTTTAGAAAACACACTATGGCTGCTTAACGGGAAAGGTGAGGTGGGGTGATGCATAAAACACGGGTTTCAAATTAGCTCAGATACCGTTCCATAAACCCAATATGTAATAGACAAGACCTACTCCTTGCTCAGTGAACTGGACTCAACACCCCCTATTCATCGCCCAAGAATATATCTGACTAGTAATAATCTTAAAACCTATGTATTGATGTCTCTCTGTAAGTGAGTCAAGTGGGTGTAAAGCGGCTTAAACACAGCAGTGAAAAGCAGCTAAACCCCATTATAAACATCAATTACTTTTAAAAACCCGTGAAACAAAGACAGTGAAAGAGAGAGAAATTTTTACAAAATTCGTTCAGGGCCTGTGATGCCACCTGGATTGACCATATCTAGACCCACAGCTGATGGAGACATAAGGGTGGACACTCTTGGGGCTGAGAGTTTTGGTGAGGTTGGGTGAGCAAACGCAGACCCTTTAAAGTAATACTGCATGGTACATATCACATGGGCCCCAAATCTCCAGGTTCAAGGGCATCTTCCTACATCGAAAACATGCATGAGAAACCCAGAAGATGGTACACCGTGTGATCGGGAAAGGTTTCTAAAACGCACCTCATTTCTCATCTCCTTGGGCTCGGGTTCGCCATTCCAGCCGCTTGACTAGCAATCTCCCTCCTTGGAGACTCAGCACCTTTCACCTCCTGTTCCGTACAGGTTGCAATTTGTCCTGAGGATGAACGGGAAGAGGGGGAACCAATGAGAGACTAGCTCTAGGTGTTGGGACAGGCACAGGTCATTCTATTTTCCCATCAGGAAGAAGAATGAACCACAGGCTGAGCCTGCTGCCCGGAACCAGAATAGGGCCTGAAGCAATCCTGCGCTTTTGCGGCCAGCTCCCAAGAAAGCGAGTTGAAAAATGGAGCTCAGGGGCACTGCAATTCACGAAAATGCAGAGTTATAAATGATAACTCTGGTCCACAAATATATTGAGGGAAGGCAACGAGGAGGATTTGAAAGCAAGGCAGAATTGCAGGAAACAGATTTCAGGAGGTAGATTCGAATCGCCTTGAAAGCACAGGAAAAGCGGCCAAACCTCGACAACGATGCCCTTGGCCAAAAAGGGCGTATGCGTTTTTTCCTGAATATATTCAGGAAAAAACGCATACGCCCTTTTTGGCCAACCAAGCAACCTGGAAAGGCAAATCAGCGCTACAAAGAAGTCTCGCTTCCCATCGGTCAAAAGGGCCATGCTGAATAAAGTGTCAAAACCAGAAATGCAGGACAGGCCATGGAGAAACGGGAGCCTTGCTACGCTGATGGGCGGGATGTAAATTGCCAACAGCCACTCTGGAGAAGTGTACGGTGTGTCCTGAAACATCTAAAAAACTCAGCTTTGAGAGCATAGGGCAATTCCACTCATGGGCGTATAAATTGGGAAAATTAAAAATCAGCAAGACACAGGCACCCCAAAGTTTAGGGCTGCTCTCTTGACAAGAACCTCCACTCCGTTACACCTTAAATATCCCAGGAAAGAGAAAAATGGATAAAGAAGTGGTGGTCCTTATGTACAATGGAATATCACTCAGCCATGAAATCAACGTCATAAGGCTAGTAGCAGCATGATGAGTGGATTTAGGTACGACGATTCTAAGTGAAATAAGTCACACGGAAAAAGACACTTGTCATAAGATATCACTTATAGAGGGAATGTAAAAACCGCTACACTTGAGCTGAATTACAAAACGGCACAGAGTCACACGTTTAGAAAACACACTATGGCTGCTTAACGGGAAAGGTGAGGTGGGGTGATGCATAAAACACGGGTTTCAAATTAGCTCAGATACCGTTCCATAAACCCAATATGTAATAGACAAGACCTACTCTTTGCTCTGTGAACTGGACTCAACACCCGCTATTCACCGCCCTAGAATATATCTGACTAGTAAGAATCTTAAAACCTATGTATTGGTGTCTCTCTGTAAGTGAGTCAAGTGGGTGTAAAGCGGCTTAATCACAGCAGTGAAAAGCAGCTAAACCCCATTATAAAAATCAATTACTTTTAAAAACCCGTGAAACAAAGACAGTGAAAGAGAGATAAATTCTTACAAAATTATTTCAGGGGCTGTGATGCCACCTGGATTGACCATATCTAGACCCACAGCTGATGGAGACATAAGGGTGGACACTCTTGGGGCTGAGAGGTTTGGTGAGGTTGGGTGAGCAAACACAGACCCTCTAAAGTAATACTGAATGGTACCCATCCCATGGGTCCCAAATCTCCAGGTTAAAGGGCATCTTCCTACATCGAAAACATGCATGAGAAACCCAGAAGATGGTACACCGTGTGATCGGGAAAGGTTTCTAAAACGCACCTCATTTCTCATCTCCTTGGGCTCGGGTTCGCCATTCCAGCAGCTTGACTAGCTATATCCCTCCTTGGAGACTCAGCACCATTAACCTCCTGTTCCGTACAGGTTGCAATTTGTCCTGAGGATGAACGGGAAGAGGGGGAACCAATGAGAGACTAGCTCTAGGTGTTGGGACAGGCACAGGTCACTCTATTTTCCCATCAGGAAGAAGAATTAACCACAGGCTCAGCCTGCCGCCCGGAACCAGAATAGGGCCTGAAGGAATCCTGCGCGTTTGCGGCCAGCTCCCAAGAAAGCGAGTTGGAAAATGGAGCTCAGGGGCACTGCAATTCACAAACCTGCAGAGTTATAAGTGAGAACTCTCGTCCACAAATATATTGAGGGAAGGCACGAAGAGGATTTGAAAGCAAGGCAGAATTGCAGAAAACAGATTTCAGGAGGTAGATTCGAATCGCCTTGAAAGCACAGGAAAAGCGGCCAAACCTCGACAACGATGCCCTTGGCCAAAAAGGGCGTATGCGTTTTTTCCTGAATATATTCAGGAAAAAACCCATACGCCCTTTTTGGCCAACCAAGCAACCTGGAAATGCAAATCAGCGCTACAAAGAAGTCTCGCTTCCCATCGGTCAAAAGGGCCATGCTGAATAAAGTGTCAAAACCAGAAATGCAGGACAGGCCATGGAGAAACGGGAGCCTTGCTACGCTGATGGGCGGGATGTAAATTGCCAACAGCCACTCTGGAGAAGTGTACGGTGTGTCCTGAAACGTCTAAAAAACTCAGCTTACAGAGCATAGGGCATTTCCACTCATGGGCATATAAATTGGGAAAACTAAAAATCAGCAAGACACAGGCACCCCAAAGTTTAGTGCTGCTCTCTTGACAAGAACCTCCACTCCGTTACACCTTAAATATCCCAGGAAAGAGAAAAATGGATAAAGAAGTGGTGGTCCTTATGTACAATGGAATATCACTCAGCCATGAAATCAACGTCATAAGGCTAGTAGCAGCATGATGAGTGGATGTAGGTACGACGATTCTAAGTGAAATAAGTCACACAGAAAAAGACACTTGTCATAAGATATCACTTATAGAGGGAATGTAGAAACCGTTACACTTGAGCTGAATTACAAAACGGCACAGAGTCACACGTTTAGAAAACACACTATGGCTGCTTAACGGGAAAGGTGAGGTGGGGTGATGCATAAAACACGGGTTTCAAATTAGCTCAGATACCGTTCCATAAACCCAATATGTAATAGACAAGACCTACTCCTTGCTCAGTGAACTGGACTCAACACCCCCTATTCACCGCCCAAGAACATATCTGACTAGTAAGAATCTTAAAACCTATGTATTGATATCTCTCTGTAAGTGAGTCAAGTGGGTGTAAAGCGGCATAAACACAGCAGTGAAAAGCAGCTAAACCCCATTATAAAAATCAATTACGTTTAAAAACCCGTGAAACAAAGACAGTGAAACAGAGAGAAATTCTTACAAAATTCGTTCAGGTGCTGTGATGCCACCTGGATTGACCATATCTAGACCCACAGCTGATGGAGACATAAGGGTGGACACTCTTGGGGCTGAGAGGTTTGGTGAGGTTGGGTGAGCAAACGCAGACCCTTTAAAGTAATACTGCGTGGTACCCATCCCATGGGCCCGAAATCTCCAGGTTCAAGGGCATCTTCCTACATCGAAAACATGCATGAGAAACCCAGAAGATGGTACACCGTGTGATCGGGAAAGGTTTCTAAAACGCACCTCATTTCTCATCTCCTTGTGCTCGGGTTCGCCATTCCAGCCGCTTTACTAGCAATCTCCCTCCTTGGAAACTCAGCACCTTTAACCTCCTGTTCCGTACAGGTTGCAATTTGTCCTGAGGATGAACGGGAAGAGGGGGAACCAATGAGAGACCAGCTCTAGGTGTGGGGAAAGGAACAGGTCACTCTATTTTCCCATCAGGAAGAAGAATTAACCACAGGCTCAGCCTGCTGCCCGGAAGCAGAATAGGGCGTGAAGCAATCCTGCGCCTTTGCGGCCAGCTCCCAAGAAAGCGAGTTGGAAAATGGAGCTCAGGGGCACTGCAATTCACAAACCTGCAGAGTTATAAATGAGAACTCTCGTCCACAAATATATTGAGGGAAGGCAACGAAGAGGATTTGAAAGCAAGGCAGAATTGTAGGAAACAGATTTCAGGAGGTAGATTCGAATCGCCTTGAAAGCACAGGAAAAGCGGCCAAACCTTGACAACGATGCCCTTGGCCAAAAAGGGTGTATGCGTTTTTTCCTGAATATATTCAGAAAAAACGCATACGCCCTTTTTGGCCAACCAAGCAACCTGAAAAGGCAAATCAGCGCTACAAAGAAGTCTCGCTTCCCATCGGTCAAAAGGGCCATGCTGAATAAAGTGTCAAAACCAGAAATGCAGGACAGGCCATGGAGAAACGGGAGCCTTGCTACGCTGATGGGCGGGATGTAAATTGCCAACAGCCACTCTGGAGAAGTGTACGGTGTGTCCTGAAACATCTAAAAAACTCAGCTTAGAGAGCATAGGGCACTTCCACTCATGGGCCTGTAAATTGGGAGAAATAAAAATCAGCAAGACACAGGCACCCCAAAGTTTAGGGCTGCTCTCATGACAAGAACCTCCACTTCGTTACACCTTCAATATCCCAGGAAAGAGAAAAATGGATAAAGAAGTTGTGGTCCTTATGTACAATGGAATATCACTCAGCCATGAAATCAACGTCATAAGGCTAGTAGCAGCATGATGAGTGGATGTAGGTACGACGATTCTAAGTGAAATAAGTCACACAGAAAAAGACACTTGTCATAAGATATCACTTATAGAGGGAATGTAAAAACCGCTACACTTGAACTGAATTACAAAACGGAACAGAGTCACACGTTTAGAAAACACACTATGGCTGCTTAACGGGAAAGGTGAGGGTGGGTGATGCATAAAACACGGGGTTCAAATTAGCTCAGATACCGTTCCATAAACCCAATATGTAATAGACAAGCCCTACTCCTTGCTCAGTGAACTGGACTCAACACCCCCTATTCACCGCCCAAGAATATATCTGACTAGTAAGAATCTTAAAACCTATGTATTGATGTCTCTCTGTAAGTGAGTCAAGTGGGTGTAAAGCGGCATAAACACAGCAGTGAAAAGCAGCTAAACCCCATTATAAAAATCAATTACTTTTAAAAACCCGTGAAACAAAGACAGTGAAAGAGAGAGAAATTCTTACAAAATTCGTTCAGGGGCTGTGATTCCACCTGGATTGACCATATCTAGACCCACAGCTGATGGAGACATAAGGGTGGACACTCTTGGGGCTGAGAGGTTTGGTGAGGTTGGGTGAGCAAACGTAGACCCTTTAAATAATACTGCGTGGTACCCATCCCATGGACCCCAAATCTCCAGGTTCAAGGGCATCTTCCTACATCGAAAACATGCATGAGAAACCCAGAAGATGGTACACCGTGTGATCGGGAAAGGTTTCTAAAACGCACCTCATTTCTCATCTCCTTGTGCTCGGGTTCGCCATTCCAGCCGCTTGACTAGCAATCTCCCTCCTTGGAGACTCAGCACCTTTAACCTCCTGTTCTGTACAGGTTGCAATTTGTCCTGAGGATGAACGGGAAGAGGGGGAACCAATGAGAGACTAGCTCTAGGTGTTGGGACAGGCACAGGTCACTGTATTTTCCCATCAGGAAGAAGAATTAACCACAGGCTCAGCCTGCCGCCCGGAACCAGAATAGGGCCTGAAGCAATCCTGCGGTTTTGCGGCCAGCTCCCAAGAAAGCGAGTTGGAAAATGGAGTTCAGGGGCACTGCAATTCACAAACCTGCAGAGTTATAAATGATAACTCTCGTCCACAAATATATTGAGGGAAGGCAATGAAGAGGATTTGAAAGCAAGGCAGAATTGCAAGAAACCCAATTCAGGAGGTAGATTCGAATCGCCTTGAAAGCACAGGAAAAGCGGCCAAACCTCGACAACGATGCCCTTGGCCAAAAAGGGCGTATGCGTTTTTTCCTGAATATATTCAGGAAAAAACGCATACGCCCTTTTTGGCCAACCAAGCAACCTGGAAAGGGAAATCAGCGCTACAAAGAAGTCTCGCTTCCCATCGGTCAAAAGGGCCATGCTGAATAAAGTGTCAAAACCAGAAATGCAGGACAGGCCATGGAGAAACGGGAGCCTTGCTACGCTGATGGGCGGGATGTAAATTGCCAACAGCCACTCTGGAGAAGTGTACGGTGTGTCCTGAAACATCGAAAAAACCCAGCTTTGAGAGCATAGGGCACTTCCACTCATGGGCGTATAAATTGGATAAATTAAAAATCAGCAAGACACAGGCACCCCAAAGTTTAGGGCTGCTCTCTTGACAAGAACCTCCACTCCATTACACCTTAAATATCCCAGGAAAGAGAAAAATTGATAAAGAAGTGGTGGTCCTTATGTACAATGGAATATCACTCAGCCATGAAATCAACGTCATAAGGCTAGTAGCAGCATGATGAGTGGATGTAGGTACGACGATTCTAAGTGAAATAAGTCACACAGAAAAAGACACTTGTCATAAGATGTCACTTATAGAGGGAATGTTAAAACCGCTACACTTGAGCTGAATTACAAAACGGCACAGAGTCACACCTTTAGAAAACACACTATGGCTGCTTAACGGAAAAGGTGAGGTGGGGTGATGCATAAAACACGGGTTTCAAATTAGCTCAGATACCGTTCCATAAACCCAATATGTAATAGACAAGACCTACTCCTTGCTCAGTGAACTGGACTCAACACCCCCTATTCACCACCCAAGAATATATCTGAATAGTAAGAATCTTAAAACCTATGTATTGATGTCTCTCTGTAAGTGAGTCAAGTGGGTGTGAAGCGGCTTAAACACAGCAGTGAAAAGCAGCTAAACCCCATTATAAAAATCAATTACTTTTAAAAACCCGTGAAACAAAGACAGTGAAAGAGAGAGAAATTCTTACAAAATTATTTCAGGGGCTGTGATGCCACCTGGATTGACCATATCTAGACCCACAGCAGATGGAGACATAAGGGTGGACACTCTTGGGGCTGAGAGGTTTGGTGAGGTTGGGTGAGCAAACACAGACCCTCTAAAGTAATACTGCATGGTACCCATCCCATGGGTCCCAAATCTCCAGGTTCAAGGGCATCTTCCTACATCGAAAACATGCATGAGAAACCCAGAAGATGGTACATCGTGTGACCGGGAAAGGTTTCTAAAACGCACCTCATTTCTCATCTCCTTGTCCTCGGGTTCGCCATTCCAGCTGCTGTACTAGCAATCTCCCTCCTTGGAAACTCAGCACCATTAACCTCCTGTTTCGTACAGGTTGCAATTTGTCCTGAGGATGAACGGGAAGAGGGGGAACCAATGAGAGACTAGCTCTAGGTGTTGGGACAGGCACAGGTCACTCTATTATCCCATCAGGAAGAAGAATTAACCACAGGCTCAGCCTGCCGCCCGGAAGCAGAATAGGGCGTGAAGCAATCTGCGCGATTGCGGCCAGCTCCCAAGAAAGCGAGTTGGAAAATGGAGCTCAGGGGCACTGCAATTCACAAACCTGCAGAGTTATAAGTGAGAACTCTCGTCCACAAATATATTGAGGGAAGGCAACGAAGAGGATTTGAAAGCAAGGCAGAATTGCAGGAAACAGATTTCAGGAGGTAGATTCGAATCGCCTTGAAAGCACAGGAAAAGCGGCCAAACCTCGACAACGATGCCCTTGGCCAAAAACTTCGTATGCGTTTTTTCCTGAATATATTCAGGAAAAAACGCATACGCCCTTTTTGGCCAACCAAGCAACCTGGAAAGGCAAATCAGCGCTACAAAGAAGTCTCGCTTCCCATCGGTCAAAAGGGTCATGCTGAATAAAGTGTCAAAACCAGAAATGCAGGACAGGCCATGGAGAAACGGGAGCCTTGCTACGCTGATGGGCGGGATGTAAATTGCCAACAGCCACTCTGGAGAAGTGTACGGTGTGTCCTGAAACATCTAAAAAACTCAGCTTTGAGAGCATAGGGCACTTCCACTCATGGGCGTATAAATTGGGAAAATTAAAAATCAGCAAGACACAGGCCCCCCAAAGTTTAGGGCTGCTCTCTTGACAAGAACCTCCACTTCGTTACACCTTAAATATCCCAGGAAAGAGAAAAATGGATAAAGAAGTTGTGGTCCTTATGTACAATGGAATATCACTCAGCCATGAAATCAACGTCATAAGGCTAGTAGCAGCATGATGAGTGGATTTAGGTACGACGATTCTAAGTGAAATAAGTCACACAGAAAAAGACACTTGTCATAAGATATCACTTATAGAGGGAATGTAAAAACCGCTACACTTGAGCTGAATTACAAAACGGCAAAGAGTCACACGTTTAGAAAACACACTATGGTTGCTTAACGGGAAAGGTGAGGTGGGGTGATGCATAAAACACGGGTTTCAAATTAGCTCAGATACCGTTCCATAAACCCAATATGTAATAGACAAGACCTACTTCTTGCTCAGTGAACTGGACTCAACACCCCCTATTCACCGCCCAAGAACATATCTGACTAGTAAGAATCTTAAAACATATGTATTGATATCTCTCTGTAAGTGAGTCAAGTGGGTGTAAAGCGGCATAAACACAGCAGTGAAAAGCAGCTAAACCCCATTATAAAAATCAATTACTTTTAAAAACCCGTGAAACAAAGACAGTGAAAGAGAGATAAATTCTTACAAAATTCGTTCAGGGGCTGTGATGCCACCTGGATTGACCGTATCTAGACCCGCAGCTGATGGAGACATAAGGGTGGACACTCTTGGGGCTGAGAGGTTTGGTGAGGTTGGGTGAGCAAACGCAGACCCTTTAAAGTAATACTGCGTGGTACCCATCTCATGGGCCCCAAATCTCCAGGTTCAAGGGCATCTTCCTACATCGAAAACATGCATGAGAAACCCAGAAGATGGTACACTCTGTGATCGGGAAAGGTTTCTAAAACGCACCTCATTTCTCATCTCCTTGTGCTCGGGTTCGCCATTCCAGCCGCTTGACTAGCAATCTCCCTCCTTGGAGACTCAGCACCTTTAACCTCCTGTTCCGTACAAGTTACAATTTGTCCTGAGGATGAACGGGAAGAAGGGGAACCAATGAGAGACTAGCTCTAGCTGTTGGGACAGGCACAGGTCATTCTATTTTCCCATCAGGAAGAAGAATTAACCACAGGCTCAGCCTGCTGCCCGGAACCAGAATAGGGCCTGAAGCAATCCTGCGCTTTTGCGGCCAGCTCCCAAGAAAGCGAGTTGAAAAATGAAGCTCAGGGGCACTGCAATTCACAAACCTGCAGAGTTATAAATGATAACTCTCGTCCACAAATATATTGAGGGAAGGCAACGAGGAGGATTTGAAAACAAGGCAGAATTGCAGGAAACAGATTTTAGGAGGTAGATTCGAATCGCCTTGAAAGCACAGGAAAAGCGGCCAAACCTCGACAACGATGCCCTTGGCCAAAAAGGGCGTATGCGTTTTTTCCTGAATATATTCAGGAAAAAACGCATACGCCCTTTTTGGCCAACCAAGCAACCTGGAAAGGCAAATCAGCGCTACAAAGAAGTCTCGCTTCCCATCGGTCAAAAGGGCCATGCTGAATAAAGTGTCAAAACCAGAAATGCAGGACAGGCCATGGAGAAACGGGAGCCTTGCTACGCTGAGGGGCGGGATGTAAATTGCCAACAGCCACTCTGGAGAAGTGTACGGTGTGTCCTGAAACGTCTAAAAAACTCAGCTTACAGAGCATAGGGCATTTCCACTCATGGGCATATAAATTGGGAAAACTAAAAATCAGCAAGACACAGGCACCCCAAAGTTTAGTGCTGCTCTCTTGACAAGAACCTCCACTCCGTTACACCTTAAATATCCCAGGAAAGAGAAAAATGGATAAAGAAGTGGTGGTCCTTATGTACAATGTAATATCACTCAGCCATGAAATCAACGTCATAAGGCTAGTAGCAGCATGATGAGTGGATGTAGGTACGACGATTCTAAGTGAAATAAGTCACACAGAAAAAGACACTTGTCATAAGATATCACTTATAGAGGGAATGTAGAAACCGTTACACTTGAGCTGAATTACAAAACGGCACAGAGTCACACGTTTAGAAAACACACTATGGCTGCTTAACGGGAAAGGTGAGGTGGGGTGATGCATAAAACACGGGTTTCAAATTAGCTCAGATACCGTTCCATAAACCCAATATGTAATAGACAAGACCTACTCCTTGCTCAGTGAACTGGACTCAACACCCCCTATTCATCGCCCAAGAATATATCTGACTAGTAATAATCTTAAAACCTATGTATTGATGTCTCTCTGTAAGTGAGTCAAGTGGGTGTAAAGCGGCTTAAACACAGCAGTGAAAAGCAGCTAAACCCCATTATAAACATCAATTACTTTTAAAAACCCGTGAAACAAAGACAGTGAAAGAGAGAGAAATTTTTACAAAATTCGTTCAGGGCCTGTGATGCCACCTGGATTGACCATATCTAGACCCACAGCTGATGGAGACATAAGGGTGGACACTCTTGGGGCTGAGAGTTTTGGTGAGGTTGGGTGAGCAAACGCAGACCCTTTAAAGTAATACTGCATGGTACATATCACATGGGCCCCAAATCTCCAGGTTCAAGGGCATCTTCCTACATCGAAAACATGCATGAGAAACCCAGAAGATGGTACACCGTGTGATCGGGAAAGGTTTCTAAAACGCACCTCATTTCTCATCTCCTTGGGCTCGGGTTCGCCATTCCAGCCGCTTGACTAGCAATCTCCCTCCTTGGAGACTCAGCACCTTTCACCTCCTGTTCCGTACAGGTTGCAATTTGTCCTGAGGATGAACGGGAAGAGGGGGAACCAATGAGAGACTAGCTCTAGGTGTTGGGACAGGCACAGGTCATTCTATTTTCCCATCAGGAAGAAGAATGAACCACAGGCTGAGCCTGCTGCCCGGAACCAGAATAGGGCCTGAAGCAATCCTGCGCTTTTGCGGCCAGCTCCCAAGAAAGCGAGTTGAAAAATGGAGCTCAGGGGCACTGCAATTCACGAAAATGCAGAGTTATAAATGATAACTCTGGTCCACAAATATATTGAGGGAAGGCAACGAGGAGGATTTGAAAGCAAGGCAGAATTGCAGGAAACAGATTTCAGGAGGTAGATTCGAATCGCGTTGAAAGCACAGGAAAAGCGGCCAAACCTCGACAACGATGCCCTTGGCCAAAAAGGGCGTATGCGTTTTTTCCTGAATATATTCAGGAAAAAACGCATACGCCCTTTTTGGCCAACCAAGCAACCTGGAAAGGCAAATCAGCGCTACAAAGAAGTCTCGCTTCCCATCGGTCAAAAGGGCCATGCTGAATAAAGTGTCAAAACCAGAAATGCAGGACAGGCCATGGAGAAACGGGAGCCTTGCTACGCTGATGGGCGGGATGTAAATTGCCAACAGCCACTCTGGAGAAGTGTACGGTGTGTCCTGAAACATCTAAAAAACTCAGCTTTGAGAGCATAGGGCAATTCCACTCATGGGCGTATAAATTGGGAAAATTAAAAATCAGCAAGACACAGGCACCCCAAAGTTTAGGGCTGCTCTCTTGACAAGAACCTCCACTCCGTTACACCTTAAATATCCCAGGAAAGAGAAAAATGGATAAAGAAGTGTTGGTCCTTATGTACAATGGAATATCACTCAGCCATGAAATCAACGTCATAAGGCTAGTAGCAGCATGATGAGTGGATTTAGGTACGATGATTCTAAGTGAAATAAGTCACACGGAAAAAGACACTTGTCATAAGATATCACTTATAGAGGGAATGTAAAAACCGCTACACTTGAGCTGAAATACAAAACGGCACAGAGTCACACGTTTAGAAAACACACTATGGCTGCTTAACGGGAAAGGTGAGGTGGGGTGATGCATAAAACACGGGTTTCAAATTAGCTCAGATACCGTTCCATAAACCCAATATGTAATAGACAAGACCTACTCTTTGCTCTGTGAACTGGACTCAACACCCGCTATTCACCGCCCTAGAATATATCTGACTAGTAAGAATCTTAAAACCTATGTATTGGTGTCTCTCTGTAAGTGAGTCAAGTGGGTGTAAAGCGGCTTAATCACAGCAGTGAAAAGCAGCTAAACCCCATTATAAAAATCAATTACTTTTAAAAACCCGTGAAACAAAGACAGTGAAAGAGAGATAAATTCTTACAAAATTATTTCAGGGGCTGTGATGCCACCTGGATTGACCATATCTAGACCCACAGCTGATGGAGACATAAGGGTGGACACTCTTGGGGCTGAGAGGTTTGGTGAGGTTGGGTGAGCAAACACAGACCCTCTAAAGTAATACTGAATGGTACCCATCCCATGGGTCCCAAATCTCCAGGTTCAAGGGCATCTTCCTACATCGAAAACATGCATGAGAAACCCAGAAGATGGTACACCGTGTGATCGGGAAAGGTTTCTAAAACGCACCTCATTTCTCATCTCCTTGGGCTCGGGTTCGCCATTCCAGCAGCTTGACTAGCAATATCCCTCCTTGGAGACTCAGCACCATTAACCTCCTGTTCCGTACAGGTTGCAATTTGTCCTGAGGATGAACGGGAAGAGGGGGAACCAATGAGAGACTAGCTCTAGGTGTTGGGACAGGCACAGGTCACTCTATTTTCCCATCAGGAAGAAGAATTAACCACAGGCTCAGCCTGCCGCCCGGAACCAGAATAGGGCCTGAAGCAATCCTGCGCGTTTGCGGCCAGCTCCCAAGAAAGCGAGTTGGAAAATGGAGCTCAGGGGCACTGCAATTCACAAACCTGCAGAGTTATAAGTGAGAACTCTCGTCCACAAATATATTGAGGGAAGGCACGAAGAGGATTTGAAAGCAAGGCAGAATTGCAGAAAACAGATTTCAGGAGGTAGATTCGAATCGCCTTGAAAGCACAGGAAAAGCGGCCAAACCTCGACAACGATGCCCTTGGCCAAAAAGGGCGTATGCGTTTTTTCCTGAATATATTCAGGAAAAAACCCATACGCCCTTTTTGGCCAACCAAGCAACCTGGAAAGGCAAATCAGCGCTACAAAGAAGTCTCGCTTCCCATCGGTCAAAAGGGCCATGCTGAATAAAGTGTCAAAACCAGAAATGCAGGACAGGCCATGGAGAAACGGGAGCCTTGCTACGCTGATGGGCGGGATGTAAATTGCCAACAGCCACTCTGGAGAAGTGTACGGTGTGTCCTGAAACGTCTAAAAAACTCAGCTTACAGAGCATAGGGCATTTCCACTCATGGGCATATAAATTGGGAAAACTAAAAATCAGCAAGACACAGGCACCCCAAAGTTTAGTGCTGCTCTCTTGACAAGAACCTCCACTCCGTTACACCTTAAATATCCCAGTAAAGAGAAAAATGGATAAAGAAGTGGTGGTCCTTATGTACAATGGAATATCACTCAGCCATGAAATCAACGTCATAAGGCTAGTAGCAGCATGATGAGTGGATGTAGGTACGACGATTCTAAGTGAAATAAGTCACACAGAAAAAGACACTTGTCATAAGATATCACTTATAGAGGGAATGTAGAAACCGTTACACTTGAGCTGAATTACAAAACGGCACAGAGTCACACGTTTAGAAAACACACTATGGCTGCTTAACGGGAAAGGTGAGGTGGGGTGATGCATAAAACACGGGTTTCAAATTAGCTCAGATACCGTTCCATAAACCCAATATGTAATAGACAAGACCTACTCCTTGCTCAGTGAACTGGACTCAACACCCCCTATTCACCGCCCAAGAACATATCTGACTAGTAAGAATCTTAAAACCTATGTATTGATATCTCTCTGTAAGTGAGTCAAGTGGGTGTAAAGCGGCATAAACACAGCAGTGAAAAGCAGCTAAACCCCATTATAAAAATCAATTACGTTTAAAAACCCGTGAAACAAAGACAGTGAAACAGAGAGAAATTCTTACAAAATTCGTTCAGGTGCTGTGATGCCACCTGGATTGACCATATCTAGACCCACAGCTGATGGAGACATAAGGGTGGACACTCTTGGGGCTGAGAGGTTTGGTGAGGTTGGGTGAGCAAACGCAGACCCTTTAAAGTAATACTGCGTGGTACCCATCCCATGGGCCCGAAATCTCCAGGTTCAAGGGCATCTTCCTACATCGAAAACATGCATGAGAAACCCAGAAGATGGTACACCGTGTGATCGGGAAAGGTTTCTAAAACGCACCTCATTTCTCATCTCCTTGTGCTCGGGTTCGCCATTCCAGCCGCTTTACTAGCAATCTCCCTCCTTGGAAACTCAGCACCTTTAACCTCCTGTTCCGTACAGGTTGCAATTTGTCCTGAGGATGAATGGGAAGAGGGGGAACCAATGAGAGACTAGCTCTAGGTGTGGGGACAGGAACAGGTCACTCTATTTTCCCATCAGGAAGAAGAATTAACCACAGGCTCAGCCTGCTGCCCGGAAGCAGAATAGGGCGTGAAGCAATCCTGCGCCTTTGCGGCCAGCTCCCAAGAAAGCGAGTTGGAAAATGGAGCTCAGGGGCACTGCAATTCACAAACCTGCAGAGTTATAAATGAGAACTCTCGTCCACAAATATATTGAGGGAAGGCAACGAAGAGGATTTGAAAGCAAGGCAGAATTGTAGGAAACAGATTTCAGGAGGTAGATTCGAATCGCCTTGAAAGCACAGGAAAAGCGGCCAAACCTTGACAACGATGCCCTTGGCCAAAAAGGGTGTATGCGTTTTTTCCTGAATATATTCAGAAAAAACGCATACGCCCTTTTTGGCCAACCAAGCAACCTGAAAAGGCAAATCAGCGCTACAAAGAAGTCTCGCTTCCCATCGGTCAAAAGGGCCATGCTGAATAAAGTGTCAAAACCAGAAATGCAGGACAGGCCATGGAGAAACGGGAGCCTTGCTACGCTGATGGGCGGGATGTAAATTGCCAACAGCCACTCTGGAGAAGTGTACGGTGTGTCCTGAAACATCTAAAAAACTCAGCTTAGAGAGCATAGGGCACTTCCACTCATGGGCCTGTAAATTGGGAAAAATAAAAATCAGCAAGACACAGGCACCCCAAAGTTTAGGGCTGCTCTCATGACAAGAACCTCCACTTCGTTACACCTTCAATATCCCAGGAAAGAGAAAAATGGATAAAGAAGTTGTGGTCCTTATGTACAATGGAATATCACTCAGCCATGAAATCAACGTCATAAGGCTAGTAGCAGCATGATGAGTGGATGTAGGTACGACGATTCTAAGTGAAATAAGTCACACAGAAAAAGACACTTGTCATAAGATATCACTTATAGAGGGAATGTAAAAACCGCTACACTTGAACTGAATTACAAAACGGAACAGAGTCACACGTTTAGAAAACACACTATGGCTGCTTAACGGGAAAGGTGAGGGTGGGTGATGCATAAAACACGGGGTTCAAATTAGCTCAGATACCGTTCCATAAACCCAATATGTAATAGACAAGCCCTACTCCTTGCTCAGTGAACTGGACTCAACACCCCCTATTCACCGCCCAAGAATATATCTGACTAGTAAGAATCTTAAAACCTATGTATTGATGTCTCTCTGTAAGTGAGTCAAGTGGGTGTAAAGCGGCATAAACACAGCAGTGAAAAGCAGCTAAACCCCATTATAAAAATCAATTACTTTTAAAAACCCGTGAAACAAAGACAGTGAAAGAGAGAGAAATTCTTACAAAATTCGTTCAGGGGCTGTGATTCCACCTGGATTGACCATATCTAGACCCACAGCTGATGGAGACATAAGGGTGGACACTCTTGGGGCTGAGAGGTTTGGTGAGGTTGGGTGAGCAAAGGTAGACCCTTTAAATAATACTGCGTGGTACCCATCCCATGGACCCCAAATCTCCAGGTTCAAGGGCATCTTCCTACATCGAAAACATGCATGAGAAACCCAGAAGATGGTACACCGTGTGATCGGGAAAGGTTTCTAAAACGCACCTCATTTCTCATCTCCTTGTGCTCGGGTTCGCCATTCCAGCCGCTTGACTAGCAATCTCCCTCCTTGGAGACTCAGCACCTTTAACCTCCTGTTCTGTACAGGTTGCAATTTGTCCTGAGGATGAACGGGAAGAGGGGGAACCAATGAGAGACTAGCTCTAGGTGTTGGGACAGGCACAGGTCACTGTATTTTCCCATCAGGAAGAAGAATTAACCACAGGCTCAGCCTGCCGCCCGGAACCAGAATAGGGCCTGAAGCAATCCTGCGGTTTTGCGGCCAGCTCCCAAGAAAGCGAGTTGGAAAATGGAGTTCAGGGGCACTGCAATTCACAAACCTGCAGAGTTATAAATGATAACTCTCGTCCACAAATATATTGAGGGAAGGCAATGAAGAGGATTTGAAAGCAAGGCAGAATTGCAAGAAACCCAATTCAGGAGGTAGATTCGAATCGCCTTGAAAGCACAGGAAAAGCGGCCAAACCTCGACAACGATGCCCTTGGCCAAAAAGGGCGTATGCGTTTTTTCCTGAATATATTCAGGAAAAAACGCATACGCCCTTTTTGGCCAACCAAGCAACCTGGAAAGGCAAATCAGCGCTACAAAGAAGTCTCGCTTCCCATCGGTCAAAAGGGCCATGCTGAATAAAGTGTCAAAACCAGAAATGCAGGACAGGCCATGGAGAAACGGGAGCCTTGCTACGCTGATGGGCGGGATGTAAATTGCCAACAGCCACTCTGGAGAAGTGTACGGTGTGTCCTGAAACATCGAAAAAACCCAGCTTTGAGAGCATAGGGCACTTCCACTCATGGGCGTATAAATTGGGAAAATTAAAAATCAGCAAGACACAGGCACCCCAAAGTTTAGGGCTGCTCTCTTGACAAGAACCTCCACTCCATTACACCTTAAATATCCCAGGAAAGAGAAAAATTGATAAAGAAGTGGTGGTCCTTATGTACAATGGAATATCACTCAGCCATGAAATCAACGTCATAAGGCTAGTAGCAGCATGATGAGTGGATGTAGGTACGACGATTCTAAGTGAAATAAGTCACACAGAAAAAGACACTTGTCATAAGATGTCACTTATAGAGGGAATGTTAAAACCGCTACACTTGAGCTGAATTACAAAACGGCACAGAGTCACACGTTTAGAAAACACACTATGGCTGCTTAACGGAAAAGGTGAGGTGGGGTGATGCATAAAACACGGGTTTCAAATTAGCTCAGATACCGTTCCATAAACCCAATATGTAATAGACAAGACCTACTCCTTGCTCAGTGAACTGGACTCAACACCCCCTATTCACCACCCAAGAATATATCTGAATAGTAAGAATCTTAAAACCTATGTATTGATGTCTCTCTGTAAGTGAGTCAAGTGGGTGTGAAGCGGCTTAAACACAGCAGTGAAAAGCAGCTAAACCCCATTATAAAAATCAATTACTTTTAAAAACCCGTGAAACAAAGACAGTGAAAGAGAGAGAAATTCTTACAAAATTATTTCAGGGGCTGTGATGCCACCTGGATTGACCATATCTAGACCCACAGCAGATGGAGACATAAGGGTGGACACTCTTGGGGCTGAGAGGTTTGGTGAGGTTGGGTGAGCAAACACAGACCCTCTAAAGTAATACTGCATGGTACCCATCCCATGGGTCCCAAATCTCCAGGTTCAAGGGCATCTTCCTACATCGAAAACATGCATGAGAAACCCAGAAGATGGTACATCGTGTGACCGGGAAAGGTTTCTAAAACGCACCTCATTTCTCATCTCCTTGTCCTCGGGTTCGCCATTCCAGCTGCTGTACTAGCAATCTCCCTCCTTGGAAACTCAGCACCATTAACCTCCTGTTTCGTACAGGTTGCAATTTGTCCTGAGGATGAACGGGAAGAGGGGGAACCAATGAGAGACTAGCTCTAGGTGTTGGGACAGGCACAGGTCACTCTATTATCCCATCAGGAAGAAGAATTAACCACAGGCTCAGCCTGCCGCCCGGAAGCAGAATAGGGCGTGAAGCAATCTGCGCGATTGCGGCCAGCTCCCAAGAAAGCGAGTTGGAAAATGGAGCTCAGGGGCACTGCAATTCACAAACCTGCAGAGTTATAAGTGAGAACTCTCGTCCACAAATATATTGAGGGAAGGCAACGAAGAGGATTTGAAAGCAAGGCAGAATTGCAGGAAACAGATTTCAGGAGGTAGATTCGAATCGCCTTGAAAGCACAGGAAAAGCGGCCAAACCTCGACAACGATGCCCTTGGCCAAAAACTTCGTATGCGTTTTTTCCTGAATATATTCAGGAAAAAACGCATACGCCCTTTTTGGCCAACCAAGCAACCTGGAAAGGCAAATCAGCGCTACAAAGAAGTCTCGCTTCCCATCGGTCAAAAGGGTCATGCTGAATAAAGTGTCAAAACCAGAAATGCAGGACAGGCCATGGAGAAACGGGAGCCTTGCTACGCTGATGGGCGGGATGTAAATTGCCAACAGCCACTCTGGAGAAGTGTACGGTGTGTCCTGAAACATCTAAAAAACTCAGCTTTGAGAGCATAGGGCACTTCCACTCATGGGCGTATAAATTGGGAAAATTAAAAATCAGCAAGACACAGGCCCCCCAAAGTTTAGGGCTGCTCTCTTGACAAGAACCTCCACTTCGTTACACCTTAAATATCCCAGGAAAGAGAAAAATGGATAAAGAAGTTGTGGTCCTTATGTACAATGGAATATCACTCAGCCATGAAATCAACGTCATAAGGCTAGTAGCAGCATGATGAGTGGATTTAGGTACGACGATTCTAAGTGAAATAAGTCACACAGAAAAAGACACTTGTCATAAGATATCACTTATAGAGGGAATGTAAAAACCGCTACACTTGAGCTGAATTACAAAACGGCAAAGAGTCACACGTTTAGAAAACACACTATGGTTGCTTAACGGGAAAGGTGAGGTGGGGTGATGCATAAAACACGGGTTTCAAATTAGCTCAGATACCGTTCCATAAACCCAATATGTAATAGACAAGACCTACTTCTTGCTCAGTGAACTGGACTCAACACCCCCTATTCACCGCCCAAGAACATATCTGACTAGTAAGAATCTTAAAACATATGTATTGATATCTCTCTGTAAGTGAGTCAAGTGGGTGTAAAGCGGCATAAACACAGCAGTGAAAAGCAGCTAAACCCCATTATAAAAATCAATTACTTTTAAAAACCCGTGAAACAAAGACAGTGAAAGAGAGATAAATTCTTACAAAATTCGTTCAGGGGCTGTGATGCCACCTGGATTGACCGTATCTAGACCCGCAGCTGATGGAGACATAAGGGTGGACACTCTTGGGGCTGAGAGGTTTGGTGAGGTTGGGTGAGCAAACGCAGACCCTTTAAAGTAATACTGCGTGGTACCCATCTCATGGGCCCCAAATCTCCAGGTTCAAGGGCATCTTCCTACATCGAAAACATGCATGAGAAACCCAGAAGATGGTACACTGTGTGATCGGGAAAGGTTTCTAAAACGCACCTCATTTCTCATCTCCTTGTGCTCGGGTTCGCCATTCCAGCCGCTTGACTAGCAATCTCCCTCCTTGGAGACTCAGCACCTTTAACCTCCTGTTCCGTACAAGTTACAATTTGTCCTGAGGATGAACGGGAAGAAGGGGAACCAATGAGAGACTAGCTCTAGCTGTTGGGACAGGCACAGGTCATTCTATTTTCCCATCAGGAAGAAGAATTAACCACAGGCTCAGCCTGCTGCCCGGAACCAGAATAGGGCCTGAAGCAATCCTGCGCTTTTGCGGCCAGCTCCCAAGAAAGCGAGTTGAAAAATGAAGCTCAGGGGCACTGCAATTCACAAACCTGCAGAGTTATAAATGATAACTCTCGTCCACAAATATATTGAGGGAAGGCAACGAGGAGGATTTGAAAACAAGGCAGAATTGCAGGAAACAGATTTTAGGAGGTAGATTCGAATCGCCTTGAAAGCACAGGAAAAGCGGCCAAACCTCGACAACGATGCCCTTGGCCAAAAAGGGCGTATGCGTTTTTTCCTGAATATATTCAGGAAAAAACCCATACGCCCTTTTTGGCCAACCAAGCAACCTGGAAAGGCAAATCAGCGCTACAAAGAAGTCTCGCTTCCCATCGGTCAAAAGGGCCATGCTGAATAAAGTGTCAAAACCAGAAATGCAGGACAGGCCATGGAGAAACGGGAGCCTTGCTACGCTGAGGGGCGGGATGTAAATTGCCAACAGCCACTCTGGAGAAGTGTACGGTGTGTCCTGAAACGTCTAAAAAACTCAGCTTACAGAGCATAGGGCATTTCCACTCATGGGCATATAAATTGGGAAAACTAAAAATCAGCAAGACACAGGCACCCCAAAGTTTAGTGCTGCTCTCTTGACAAGAACCTCCACTCCGTTACACCTTAAATATCCCAGGAAAGAGAAAAATGGATAAAGAAGTGGTGGTCCTTATGTACAATGTAATATCACTCAGCCATGAAATCAACGTCATAAGGCTAGTAGCAGCATGATGAGTGGATGTAGGTACGACGATTCTAAGTGAAATAAGTCACACAGAAAAAGACACTTGTCATAAGATATCACTTATAGAGGGAATGTAGAAACCGTTACACTTGAGCTGAATTACAAAACGGCACAGAGTCACACGTTTAGAAAACACACTATGGCTGCTTAACGGGAAAGGTGAGGTGGGGTGATGCATAAAACACGGGTTTCAAATTAGCTCAGATACCGTTCCATAAACCCAATATGTAATAGACAAGACCTACTCCTTGCTCAGTGAACTGGACTCAACACCCCCTATTCATCGCCCAAGAATATATCTGACTAGTAATAATCTTAAAACCTATGTATTGATGTCTCTCTGTAAGTGAGTCAAGTGGGTGTAAAGCGGCTTAAACACAGCAGTGAAAAGCAGCTAAACCCCATTATAAACATCAATTACTTTTAAAAACCCGTGAAACAAAGACAGTGAAAGAGAGAGAAATTTTTACAAAATTCGTTCAGGGCCTGTGATGCCACCTGGATTGACCATATCTAGACCCACAGCTGATGGAGACATAAGGGTGGACACTCTTGGGGCTGAGAGTTTTGGTGAGGTTGGGTGAGCAAACGCAGACCCTTTAAAGTAATACTGCATGGTACATATCACATGGGCCCCAAATCTCCAGGTTCAAGGGCATCTTCCTACATCGAAAACATGCATGAGAAACCCAGAAGATGGTACACCGTGTGATCGGGAAAGGTTTCTAAAACGCACCTCATTTCTCATCTCCTTGGGCTCGGGTTCGCCATTCCAGCCGCTTGACTAGCAATCTCCCTCCTTGGAGACTCAGCACCTTTCACCTCCTGTTCCGTACAGGTTGCAATTTGTCCTGAGGATGAACGGGAAGAGGGGGAACCAATGAGAGACTAGCTCTAGGTGTTGGGACAGGCACAGGTCATTCTATTTTCCCATCAGGAAGAAGAATGAACCACAGGCTGAGCCTGCTGCCCGGAACCAGAATAGGGCCTGAAGCAATCCTGCGCTTTTGCGGCCAGCTCCCAAGAAAGCGAGTTGAAAAATGGAGCTCAGGGGCACTGCAATTCACGAAAATGCAGAGTTATAAATGATAACTCTGGTCCACAAATATATTGAGGGAAGGCAACGAGGAGGATTTGAAAGCAAGGCAGAATTGCAGGAAACAGATTTCAGGAGGTAGATTCGAATCGCCTTGAAAGCACAGGAAAAGCGGCCAAACCTCGACAACGATGCCCTTGGCCAAAAAGGGCGTATGCGTTTTTTCCTGAATATATTCAGGAAAAAACGCATACGCCCTTTTTGGCCAACCAAGCAACCTGGAAAGGCAAATCAGCGCTACAAAGAAGTCTCGCTTCCCATCGGTCAAAAGGGCCATGCTGAATAAAGTGTCAAAACCAGAAATGCAGGACAGGCCATGGAGAAACGGGAGCCTTGCTACGCTGATGGGCGGGATGTAAATTGCCAACAGCCACTCTGGAGAAGTGTACGGTGTGTCCTGAAACATCTAAAAAACTCAGCTTTGAGAGCATAGGGCAATTCCACTCATGGGCGTATAAATTGGGAAAATTAAAAATCAGCAAGACACAGGCACCCCAAAGTTTAGGGCTGCTCTCTTGACAAGAACCTCCACTCCGTTACACCTTAAATATCCCAGGAAAGAGAAAAATGGATAAAGAAGTGTTGGTCCTTATGTACAATGGAATATCACTCAGCCATGAAATCAACGTCATAAGGCTAGTAGCAG
Source organism: Eschrichtius robustus (assembly GCF_028021215.1). Taxonomy (NCBI): domain Eukaryota; kingdom Metazoa; phylum Chordata; class Mammalia; order Artiodactyla; family Eschrichtiidae; genus Eschrichtius; species Eschrichtius robustus. The sequence continues at coordinate 2,389,064 of NW_027175140.1, read as the reverse complement.
CATGATGAGTGGATTTAGGTACGACGATTCTAAGTGAAATAAGTCACACGGAAAAAGACACTTGTCATAAGATATCACTTATAGAGGGAATGTAAAAACCGCTACACTTGAGCTGAATTACAAAACGGCACAGAGTCACACGTTTAGAAAACACACTATGGCTGCTTAACGGGAAAGGTGAGGTGGGGTGATGCATAAAACACGGGTTTCAAATTAGCTCAGATACCGTTCCATAAACCCAATATGTAATAGACAAGACCTACTCTTTGCTCTGTGAACTGGACTCAACACCCGCTATTCACCGCCCTAGAATATATCTGACTAGTAAGAATCTTAAAACCTATGTATTGGTGTCTCTCTGTAAGTGAGTCAAGTGGGTGTAAAGCGGCTTAATCACAGCAGTGAAAAGCAGCTAAACCCCATTATAAAAATCAATTACTTTTAAAAACCCGTGAAACAAAGACAGTGAAAGAGAGATAAATTCTTACAAAATTATTTCAGGGGCTGTGATGCCACCTGGATTGACCATATCTAGACCCACAGCTGATGGAGACATAAGGGTGGACACTCTTGGGGCTGAGAGGTTTGGTGAGGTTGGGTGAGCAAACACAGACCCTCTAAAGTAATACTGAATGGTACCCATCCCATGGGTCCCAAATCTCCAGGTTCAAGGGCATCTTCCTACATCGAAAACATGCATGAGAAACCCAGAAGATGGTACACCGTGTGATCGGGAAAGGTTTCTAAAACGCACCTCATTTCTCATCTCCTTGGGCTCGGGTTCGCCATTCCAGCAGCTTGACTAGCAATATCCCTCCTTGGAGACTCAGCACCATTAACCTCCTGTTCCGTACAGGTTGCAATTTGTCCTGAGGATGAACGGGAAGAGGGGGAACCAATGAGAGACTAGCTCTAGGTGTTGGGACAGGCACAGGTCACTCTATTTTCCCATCAGGAAGAAGAATTAACCACAGGCTCAGCCTGCCGCCCGGAACCAGAATAGGGCCTGAAGCAATCCTGCGCGTTTGCGGCCAGCTCCCAAGAAAGCGAGTTGGAAAATGGAGCTCAGGGGCACTGCAATTCACAAACCTGCAGAGTTATAAGTGAGAACTCTCGTCCACAAATATATTGAGGGAAGGCACGAAGAGGATTTGAAAGCAAGGCAGAATTGCAGAAAACAGATTTCAGGAGGTAGATTCGAATCGCCTTGAAAGCACAGGAAAAGCGGCCAAACCTCGACAACGATGCCCTTGGCCAAAAAGGGCGTATGCGTTTTTTCCTGAATATATTCAGGAAAAAACCCATACGCCCTTTTTGGCCAACCAAGCAACCTGGAAAGGCAAATCAGCGCTACAAAGAAGTCTCGCTTCCCATCGGTCAAAAGGGCCATGCTGAATAAAGTGTCAAAACCAGAAATGCAGGACAGGCCATGGAGAAACGGGAGCCTTGCTACGCTGATGGGCGGGATGTAAATTGCCAACAGCCACTCTGGAGAAGTGTACGGTGTGTCCTGAAACGTCTAAAAAACTCAGCTTACAGAGCATAGGGCATTTCCACTCATGGGCATATAAATTGGGAAAACTAAAAATCAGCAAGACACAGGCACCCCAAAGTTTAGTGCTGCTCTCTTGACAAGAACCTCCACTCCGTTACACCTTAAATATCCCAGTAAAGAGAAAAATGGATAAAGAAGTGGTGGTCCTTATGTACAATGGAATATCACTCAGCCATGAAATCAACGTCATAAGGCTAGTAGCAGCATGATGAGTGGATGTAGGTACGACGATTCTAAGTGAAATAAGTCACACAGAAAAAGACACTTGTCATAAGATATCACTTATAGAGGGAATGTAGAAACCGTTACACTTGAGCTGAATTACAAAACGGCACAGAGTCACACGTTTAGAAAACACACTATGGCTGCTTAACGGGAAAGGTGAGGTGGGGTGATGCATAAAACACGGGTTTCAAATTAGCTCAGATACCGTTCCATAAACCCAATATGTAATAGACAAGACCTACTCCTTGCTCAGTGAACTGGACTCAACACCCCCTATTCACCGCCCAAGAACATATCTGACTAGTAAGAATCTTAAAACCTATGTATTGATATCTCTCTGTAAGTGAGTCAAGTGGGTGTAAAGCGGCATAAACACAGCAGTGAAAAGCAGCTAAACCCCATTATAAAAATCAATTACGTTTAAAAACCCGTGAAACAAAGACAGTGAAACAGAGAGAAATTCTTACAAAATTCGTTCAGGTGCTGTGATGCCACCTGGATTGACCATATCTAGACCCACAGCTGATGGAGACATAAGGGTGGACACTCTTGGGGCTGAGAGGTTTGGTGAGGTTGGGTGAGCAAACGCAGACCCTTTAAAGTAATACTGCGTGGTACCCATCCCATGGGCCCGAAATCTCCAGGTTCAAGGGCATCTTCCTACATCGAAAACATGCATGAGAAACCCAGAAGATGGTACACCGTGTGATCGGGAAAGGTTTCTAAAACGCACCTCATTTCTCATCTCCTTGTGCTCGGGTTCGCCATTCCAGCCGCTTTACTAGCAATCTCCCTCCTTGGAAACTCAGCACCTTTAACCTCCTGTTCCGTACAGGTTGCAATTTGTCCTGAGGATGAACGGGAAGAGGGGGAACCAATGAGAGACTAGCTCTAGGTGTGGGGACAGGAACAGGTCACTCTATTTTCCCATCAGGAAGAAGAATTAACCACAGGCTCAGCCTGCTGCCCGGAAGCAGAATAGGGCGTGAAGCAATCCTGCGCCTTTGCGGCCAGCTCCCAAGAAAGCGAGTTGGAAAATGGCGCTCAGGGGCACTGCAATTCACAAACCTGCAGAGTTATAAATGAGAACTCTCGTCCACAAATATATTGAGGGAAGGCAACGAAGAGGATTTGAAAGCAAGGCAGAATTGTAGGAAACAGATTTCAGGAGGTAGATTCGAATCGCCTTGAAAGCACAGGAAAAGCGGCCAAACCTTGACAACGATGCCCTTGGCCAAAAAGGGTGTATGCGTTTTTTCCTGAATATATTCAGAAAAAACGCATACGCCCTTTTTGGCCAACCAAGCAACCTGAAAAGGCAAATCAGCGCTACAAAGAAGTCTCGCTTCCCATCGGTCAAAAGGGCCATGCTGAATAAAGTGTCAAAACCAGAAATGCAGGACAGGCCATGGAGAAACGGGAGCCTTGCTACGCTGATGGGCGGGATGTAAATTGCCAACAGCCACTCTGGAGAAGTGTACGGTGTGTCCTGAAACATCTAAAAAACTCAGCTTAGAGAGCATAGGGCACTTCCACTCATGGGCCTGTAAATTGGGAAAAATAAAAATCAGCAAGACACAGGCACCCCAAAGTTTAGGGCTGCTCTCATGACAAGAACCTCCACTTCGTTACACCTTCAATATCCCAGGAAAGAGAAAAATGGATAAAGAAGTTGTGGTCCTTATGTACAATGGAATATCACTCAGCCATGAAATCAACGTCATAAGGCTAGTAGCAGCATGATGAGTGGATGTAGGTACGACGATTCTAAGTGAAATAAGTCACACAGAAAAAGACACTTGTCATAAGATATCACTTATAGAGGGAATGTAAAAACCGCTACACTTGAACTGAATTACAAAACGGAACAGAGTCACACGTTTAGAAAACACACTATGGCTGCTTAACGGGAAAGGTGAGGGTGGGTGATGCATAAAACACGGGGTTCAAATTAGCTCAGATACCGTTCCATAAACCCAATATGTAATAGACAAGCCCTACTCCTTGCTCAGTGAACTGGACTCAACACCCCCTATTCACCGCCCAAGAATATATCTGACTAGTAAGAATCTTAAAACCTATGTATTGATGTCTCTCTGTAAGTGAGTCAAGTGGGTGTAAAGCGGCATAAACACAGCAGTGAAAAGCAGCTAAACCCCATTATAAAAATCAATTACTTTTAAAAACCCGTGAAACAAAGACAGTGAAAGAGAGAGAAATTCTTACAAAATTCGTTCAGGGGCTGTGATTCCACCTGGATTGACCATATCTAGACCCACAGCTGATGGAGACATAAGGGTGGACACTCTTGGGGCTGAGAGGTTTGGTGAGGTTGGGTGAGCAAAGGTAGACCCTTTAAATAATACTGCGTGGTACCCATCCCATGGACCCCAAATCTCCAGGTTCAAGGGCATCTTCCTACATCGAAAACATGCATGAGAAACCCAGAAGATGGTACACCGTGTGATCGGGAAAGGTTTCTAAAACGCACCTCATTTCTCATCTCCTTGTGCTCGGGTTCGCCATTCCAGCCGCTTGACTAGCAATCTCCCTCCTTGGAGACTCAGCACCTTTAACCTCCTGTTCTGTACAGGTTGCAATTTGTCCTGAGGATGAACGGGAAGAGGGGGAACCAATGAGAGACTAGCTCTAGGTGTTGGGACAGGCACAGGTCACTGTATTTTCCCATCAGGAAGAAGAATTAACCACAGGCTCAGCCTGCCGCCCGGAACCAGAATAGGGCCTGAAGCAATCCTGCGGTTTTGCGGCCAGCTCCCAAGAAAGCGAGTTGGAAAATGGAGTTCAGGGGCACTGCAATTCACAAACCTGCAGAGTTATAAATGATAACTCTCGTCCACAAATATATTGAGGGAAGGCAATGAAGAGGATTTGAAAGCAAGGCAGAATTGCAAGAAACCCAATTCAGGAGGTAGATTCGAATCGCCTTGAAAGCACAGGAAAAGCGGCCAAACCTCGACAACGATGCCCTTGGCCAAAAAGGGCGTATGCGTTTTTTCCTGAATATATTCAGGAAAAAACGCATACGCCCTTTTTGGCCAACCAAGCAACCTGGAAAGGCAAATCAGCGCTACAAAGAAGTCTCGCTTCCCATCGGTCAAAAGGGCCATGCTGAATAAAGTGTCAAAACCAGAAATGCAGGACAGGCCATGGAGAAACGGGAGCCTTGCTACGCTGATGGGCGGGATGTAAATTGCCAACAGCCACTCTGGAGAAGTGTACGGTGTGTCCTGAAACATCGAAAAAACCCAGCTTTGAGAGCATAGGGCACTTCCACTCATGGGCGTATAAATTGGGAAAATTAAAAATCAGCAAGACACAGGCACCCCAAAGTTTAGGGCTGCTCTCTTGACAAGAACCTCCACTCCATTACACCTTAAATATCCCAGGAAAGAGAAAAATTGATAAAGAAGTGGTGGTCCTTATGTACAATGGAATATCACTCAGCCATGAAATCAACGTCATAAGGCTAGTAGCAGCATGATGAGTGGATGTAGGTACGACGATTCTAAGTGAAATAAGTCACACAGAAAAAGACACTTGTCATAAGATGTCACTTATAGAGGGAATGTTAAAACCGCTACACTTGAGCTGAATTACAAAACGGCACAGAGTCACACGTTTAGAAAACACACTATGGCTGCTTAACGGAAAAGGTGAGGTGGGGTGATGCATAAAACACGGGTTTCAAATTAGCTCAGATACCGTTCCATAAACCCAATATGTAATAGACAAGACCTACTCCTTGCTCAGTGAACTGGACTCAACACCCCCTATTCACCACCCAAGAATATATCTGAATAGTAAGAATCTTAAAACCTATGTATTGATGTCTCTCTGTAAGTGAGTCAAGTGGGTGTGAAGCGGCTTAAACACAGCAGTGAAAAGCAGCTAAACCCCATTATAAAAATCAATTACTTTTAAAAACCCGTGAAACAAAGACAGTGAAAGAGAGAGAAATTCTTACAAAATTATTTCAGGGGCTGTGATGCCACCTGGATTGACCATATCTAGACCCACAGCAGATGGAGACATAAGGGTGGACACTCTTGGGGCTGAGAGGTTTGGTGAGGTTGGGTGAGCAAACACAGACCCTCTAAAGTAATACTGCATGGTACCCATCCCATGGGTCCCAAATCTCCAGGTTCAAGGGCATCTTCCTACATCGAAAACATGCATGAGAAACCCAGAAGATGGTACATCGTGTGACCGGGAAAGGTTTCTAAAACGCAACTCATTTCTCATCTCCTTGTCCTCGGGTTCGCCATTCCAGCTGCTGTACTAGCAATCTCCCTCCTTGGAAACTCAGCACCATTAACCTCCTGTTCCGTACAGGTTGCAATTTGTCCTGAGGATGAACGGGAAGAGGGGGAACCAATGAGAGACTAGCTCTAGGTGTTGGGACAGGCACAGGTCACTCTATTATCCAATCAGGAAGAAGAATTAACCACAGGCTCAGCCTGCCGCCCGGAAGCAGAATAGGGCGTGAAGCAATCTGCGCGATTGCGGCCAGCTCCCAAGAAAGCGAGTTGGAAAATGGAGCTCAGGGGCACTGCAATTCACAAACCTGCAGAGTTATAAGTGAGAACTCTCGTCCACAAATATATTGAGGGAAGGCAACGAAGAGGATTTGAAAGCAAGGCAGAATTGCAGGAAACAGATTTCAGGAGGTAGATTCGAATCGCCTTGAAAGCACAGGAAAAGCGGCCAAACCTCGACAACGATGCCCTTGGCCAAAAAGGGCGTATGCGTTTTTTCCTGAATATATTCAGGAAAAAACTCATACGCCCTTTTTGGCCAACCAAGCAACCTGGAAAGGCAAATCAGCGCTACAAAGAAGTCTCGCTTCCCATCGGTCAAAAGGGTCATGCTGAATAAAGTGTCAAAACCAGAAATGCAGGACAGGCCATGGAGAAACGGGAGCCTTGCTACGCTGATGGGCGGGATGTAAATTGCCAACAGCCACTCTGGAGAAGTGTACGGTGTGTCCTGAAACATCTAAAAAACTCAGCTTTGAGAGCATAGGGCACTTCCACTCATGGGCGTATAAATTGGGAAAATTAAAAATCAGCAAGACACAGGCCCCCCAAAGTTTAGGGCTGCTCTCTTGACAAGAACCTCCACTTCGTTACACCTTAAATATCCCAGGAAAGAGAAAAATGGATAAAGAAGTTGTGGTCCTTATGTACAATGGAATATCACTCAGCCATGAAATCAACGTCATAAGGCTAGTAGCAGCATGATGAGTGGATTTAGGTACGACGATTCTAAGTGAAATAAGTCACACAGAAAAAGACACTTGTCATAAGATATCACTTATAGAGGGAATGTAAAAACCGCTACACTTGAGCTGAATTACAAAACGGCAAAGAGTCACACGTTTAGAAAACACACTATGGCTGCTTAACGGGAAAGGTGAGGTGGGGTGATGCATAAAACACGGGTTTCAAATTAGCTCAGATACCGTTCCATAAACCCAATATGTAATAGACAAGACCTACTCCTTGCTCAGTGAACTGGACTCAACACCCCCTATTCACCGCCCAAGAACATATCTGACTAGTAAGAATCTTAAAACCTATGTATTGATATCTCTCTGTAAGTGAGTCAAGTGGGTGTAAAGCGGCATAAACACAGTAGTGAAAAGCAGCTAAACCCCATTATAAACATCAATTACTTTTAAAAACCCGTGAAACAAAGACAGTGAAAGAGAGAGAAATTTTTACAAAATTCGTTCAGGGCCTGTGATGCCACCTGGATTGACCATATCTAGACCCACAGCTGATGGAGACATAAGGGTGGACACTCTTGGGGCTGAGAGTTTTGGTGAGGTTGGGTGAGCAAACGCAGACCCTTTAAAGTAATACTGCATGGTACATATCACATGGGCCCCAAATCTCCAGGTTCAAGGGCATCTTCCTACATCGAAAACATGCATGAGAAACCCAGAAGATGGTACACCGTGTGATCGGGAAAGGTTTCTAAAACGCACCTCATTTCTCATCTCCTTGGGCTCGGGTTCGCCATTCCAGCCGCTTGACTAGCAATCTCCCTCCTTGGAGACTCAGCACCTTTCACCTCCTGTTCCGTACAGGTTGCAATTTGTCCTGAGGATGAACGGGAAGAGGGGGAACCAATGAGAGACTAGCTCTAGGTGTTGGGACAGGCACAGGTCATTCTATTTTCCCATCAGGAAGAAGAATGAACCACAGGCTGAGCCTGCTGCCCGGAACCAGAATAGGGCCTGAAGCAATCCTGCGCTTTTGCGGCCAGCTCCCAAGAAAGCGAGTTGAAAAATGGAGCTCAGGGGCACTGCAATTCACGAAAATGCAGAGTTATAAATGATAACTCTGGTCCACAAATATATTGAGGGAAGGCAACGAGGAGGATTTGAAAGCAAGGCAGAATTGCAGGAAACAGATTTCAGGAGGTAGATTCGAATCGCCTTGAAAGCACAGGAAAAGCGGCCAAACCTCGACAACGATGCCCTTGGCCAAAAAGGGCGTATGCGTTTTTTCCTGAATATATTCAGGAAAAAACGCATACGCCCTTTTTGGCCAACCAAGCAACCTGGAAAGGCAAATCAGCGCTACAAAGAAGTCTCGCTTCCCATCGGTCAAAAGGGCCATGCTGAATAAAGTGTCAAAACCAGAAATGCAGGACAGGCCATGGAGAAACGGGAGCCTTGCTACGCTGATGGGCGGGATGTAAATTGCCAACAGCCACTCTGGAGAAGTGTACGGTGTGTCCTGAAACATCTAAAAAACTCAGCTTTGAGAGCATAGGGCAATTCCACTCATGGGCGTATAAATTGGGAAAATTAAAAATCAGCAAGACACAGGCACCCCAAAGTTTAGGGCTGCTCTCTTGACAAGAACCTCCACTCCGTTACACCTTAAATATCCCAGGAAAGAGAAAAATGGATAAAGAAGTGTTGGTCCTTATGTACAATGGAATATCACTCAGCCATGAAATCAACGTCATAAGGCTAGTAGCAGCATGATGAGTGGATTTAGGTACGACGATTCTAAGTGAAATAAGTCACACGGAAAAAGACACTTGTCATAAGATATCACTTATAGAGGGAATGTAAAAACCGCTACACTTGAGCTGAATTACAAAACGGCACAGAGTCACACGTTTAGAAAACACACTATGGCTGCTTAACGGGAAAGGTGAGGTGGGGTGATGCATAAAACACGGGTTTCAAATTAGCTCAGATACCGTTCCATAAACCCAATATGTAATAGACAAGACCTACTCTTTGCTCTGTGAACTGGACTCAACACCCGCTATTCACAGCCCTAGAATATATCTGACTAGTAAGAATCTTAAAACCTATGTATTGGTGTCTCTCTGTAAGTGAGTCAAGTGGGTGTAAAGCGGCTTAATCACAGCAGTGAAAAGCAGCTAAACCCCATTATAAAAATCAATTACTTTTAAAAACCCGTGAAACAAAGACAGTGAAAGAGAGAGAAATTCTTACAAAATTCGTTCAGGGGCTGTGATGCCACCTGGATTGACCATATCTAGACCCACAGCTGATGGAGACATAAGGGTGGACACTCTTGGGGCTGAGAGGTTTGGTGAGGTTGGGTGAGCAAACACAGACCCTCTAAAGTAATACTGAATGGTACCCATCCCATGGGTCCCAAATCTCCAGGTTCAAGGGCATCTTCCTACATCGAAAACATGCATGAGAAACCCAGAAGATGGTACACCGTGTGATCGGGAAAGGTTTCTAAAACGCACCTCATTTCTCATCTCCTTGGGCTCGGGTTCGCCATTCCAGCAGCTTGACTAGCAATATCCCTCCTTGGAGACTCAGCACCATTAACCTCCTGTTCCGTACAGGTTGCAATTTGTCCTGAGGATGAACGGGAAGAGGGGGAACCAATGAGAGACTAGCTCTAGGTGTTGGGACAGGCACAGGTCACTCTATTTTCCCATCAGGAAGAAGAATTAACCACAGGCTCAGCCTGCCGCCCGGAACCAGAATAGGGCCTGAAGCAATCCTGCGCGTTTGCGGCCAGCTCCCAAGAAAGCGAGTTGGAAAATGGAGCTCAGGGGCACTGCAATTCACAAACCTGCAGAGTTATAAGTGAGAACTCTCGTCCACAAATATATTGAGGGAAGACACGAAGAGGATTTGAAAGCAAGGCAGAATTGCAGAAAACAGATTTCAGGAGGTAGATTCGAATCGCCTTGAAAGTACAGGAAAAGCGGCCAAACCTCGACAACGATGCCCTTGGCCAAAAAGGGCGTATGCGTTTTTTCCTGAATATATTCAGGAAAAAACCCATACGCCCTTTTTGGCAAACCAAGCAACCTGGAAAGGCAAATCAGCGCTACAAAGAAGTCTCGCTTCCCATCGGTCAAAAGGGCCATGCTGAATAAAGTGTCAAAACCAGAAATGCAGGACAGGCCATGGAGAAACGGGAGCCTTGCTACGCTGATGGGCGGGATGTAAATTGCCAACAGCCACTCTGGAGAACTGTACGGTGTGTCCTGAAACGTCTAAAAAACTCAGCTTACAGAGCATAGGGCATTTCCACTCATGGGCATATAAATTGGGAAAACTAAAAATCAGCAAGACACAGGCACCCCAAAGTTTAGTGCTGCTCTCTTGACAAGAACCTCCACTCCGTTACACCTTAAATATCCCAGGAAAGAGAAAAATGGATAAAGAAGTGGTGGTCCTTATGTACAATGGAATATCACTCAGCCATGAAATCAACGTCATAAGGCTAGTAGCAGCATGATGAGTGGATGTAGGTACGACGATTCTAAGTGAAATAAGTCACACAGAAAAAGACACTTGTCATAAGATATCACTTATAGAGGGAATGTAGAAACCGTTACACTTGAGCTGAATTACAAAACGGCACAGAGTCACACGTTTAGAAAACACACTATGGCTGCTTAACGGGAAAGGTGAGGTGGGGTGATGCATAAAACACGGGTTTCAAATTAGCTCAGATACCGTTCCATAAACCCAATATGTAATAGACAAGACCTACTCCTTGCTCAGTGAACTGGACTCAACACCCCCTATTCATCGCCCAAGAATATATCTGACTAGTAATAATCTTAAAACCTATGTATTGATGTCTCTCTGTAAGTGAGTCAAGTGGGTGTAAAGCGGCTTAAACACAGCAGTGAAAAGCAGCTAAACCCCATTATAAACATCAATTACTTTTAAAAACCCGTGAAACAAAGACAGTGAAAGAGAGAGAAATTCTTACAAAATTCGTTCAGGGCCTGTGATGCCACCTGGATTGACCATATCTAGACCCACAGCTGATGGAGACATAAGGGTGGACACTCTTGGGGCTGAGAGGTTTGGTGAGGTTGGGTGAGCAAACGCAGACCCTTTAAAGTAATACTGCATGGTACATATCACATGGGCCCCAAATCTCCAGGTTTAAGGGCATCTTCCTACATCGAAAACATGCATGAGAAACCCAGAAGATGGTACACCGTGTGATCGGGAAAGGTTTCTAAAACGCACCTCATTTCTCATCTCCTTGGGCTCGGGTTCGCCATTCCAGCCGCTTGACTAGCAATCTCCCTCCTTGGAGACTCAGCACCTTTCACCTCCTGTTCCGTAAAGGTTGCAATTTGTCCTGAGGATGAACGGGAAGAGGGGGAACCAATGAGAGACTAGCTCTAGGTGTTGGGACAGGCACAGGTCATTCTATTTTCCCATCAGGAAGAAGAATGAACCACAGGCTGAGCCTGCTGCCCGGAACCAGAATAGGGCCTGAAGCAATCCTGCGCTTTTGCGGCCAGCTCCCAAGAAAGCGAGTTGAAAAATGGAGCTCAGGGGCACTGCAATTCACGAAACTGCAGAGTTATAAATGATAACTCTGGTCCACAAATATATTGAGGGAAGGCAACGAGGAGGATTTGAAAGCAAGGCAGAATTGTAGGAAACAGATTTCAGGAGGTATATTCGAATCGCCTTGAAAGCACAGGAAAAGCGGCCAAACCTCGACAACGATGCCCTTGGCCAAAAAGGGCGTATGCGTTTTTTCCTGAATATATTCAGGAAAAAACGCATACGCCCTTTTTGGCCAACCAAGCAACCTGGAAAGGCAAATCAGCGCTACAAAGAAGTCTCGCTTCCCATCGGTCAAAAGGGCCATGCTGAATAAAGTGTCAAAACCAGAAATGCAGGACAGGCCATGGAGAAACGGGAGCCTTGCTACGCTGATGGGCGGGATGTAAATTGCCAACAGCCACTCTGGAGAAGTGTACGGTGTGTCCTGAAACATCTAAAAAACTCAGCTTTGAGAGCATAGGGCAATTCCACTCATGGGCGTATAAATTGGGAAAATTAAAAATCAGCAAGACACAGGCACCCCAAAGTTTAGTGCTGCTCTCTTGACAAGAACCTCCACTCCGTTACACCTTCAATATCCCAGGAAAGAGAAAAATGGATAAAGAAGTTGTGGTCCTTATGTACAATGGAATATCACTCAGCCATGAAATCAACGTCATAAGGCTAGTAGCAGCATGATGAGTGGATTTAGGTACGACGATTCTAAGTGAAATAAGTCACACGGAAAAAGACACTTGTCATAAGATATCACTTATAGAGGGAATGTAAAAACCGCTACACTTGAGCTGAATTACAAAACGGCACAGAGTCACACGTTTAGAAAACACACTATGGCTGCTTAACGGGAAAGGTGAGGTGGGGTGATGCATAAAACACGGGTTTCAAATTAGCTCAGATACCGTTCCATAAACCCGATATGTAATAGACAAGACCTACTCTTTGCTCTGTGAACTGGACTCAACACCCGCTATTCACCGCCCTAGAATATATCTGACTAGTAAGAATCTTAAAACCTATGTATTGGTGTCTCTCTGTAAGTGAGTCAAGTGGGTGTAAAGCGGCTTAATCACAGCAGTGAAAAGCAGCTAAACCCCATTATAAAAATCAATTACTTTTAAAAACCCGTGAAACAAAGACAGTGAAAGAGAGATAAATTCTTACAAAATTATTTCAGGGGCTGTGATGCCACCTGGATTGACCATATCTAGACCCACAGCTGATGGAGACATAAGGGTGGACACTCTTGGGGCTGAGAGGTTTGGTGAGGTTGGGTGAGCAAACACAGACCCTCTAAAGTAATACTGAATGGTACCCATCCCATGGGTCCCAAATCTCCAGGTTCAAGGGCATCTTCCTACATCGAAAACATGCATGAGAAACCCAGAAGATGGTACACCGTGTGATCGGGAAAGGTTTCTAAAACGCACCTCATTTCTCATCTCCTTGGGCTCGGGTTCGCCATTCCAGCCGCTTGACTAGCAATCTCCCTCCTTGGAGACTCAGCACCTTTCACCTCCTGTTCCGTACAGGTTGCAATTTGTCCTGAGGATGAACGGGAAGAGGGGGAACCAATGAGAGACTAGCTCTAGGTGTTGGGACAGGCACAGGTCACTCTATTTTCCCATCAGGAAGAAGAATTAACCACAGGCTCAGCCTGCCGCCCGGAACCAGAATAGGGCCTGAAGCAATCCTGCGCGTTTGCGGCCAGCTCCCAAGAAAGCGAGTTGGAAAATGGAGCTCAGGGGCACTGCAATTCACAAACCTGCAGAGTTATAAGTGAGAACTCTCGTCCACAAATATATTGAGGGAAGGCACGAAGAGGATTTGAAAGCAAGGCAGAATTGCAGAAAACAGATTTCAGGAGGTAGATTCGAATCGCCGTGAAAGCACAGGAAAAGCGGCCAAACCTCGACAACGATGCCCTTGGCCAAAAAGGGCGTATGCGTTTTTTCCTGAATATATTCAGGAAAAAACCCATACGCCCTTTTTGGCCAACCAAGCAACCTGGAAAGGCAAATCAGCGCTACAAAGAAGTCTCGCTTCCCATCGGTCAAAAGGGCCATGCTGAATAAAGTGTCAAAACCAGAAATGCAGGACAGGCCATGGAGAAACGGGAGCCTTGCTACGCTGATGGGCGGGATGTAAATTGCCAACAGCCACTCTGGAGAAGTGTACGGTGTGTCCTGAAACGTCTAAAAAACTCAGCTTACAGAGCATAGGGCATTTCCACTCATGGGCATATAAATTGGGAAAACTAAAAATCAGCAAGACACAGGCACCCCAAAGTTTAGTGCTGCTCTCTTGACAAGAACCTCCACTCCGTTACACCTTAAATATCCCAGGAAAGAGAAAAATGGATAAAGAAGTGGTGGTCCTTATGTACAATGGAATATCACTCAGCCATGAAATCAACGTCATAAGGCTAGTAGCAGCATGATGAGTGGATGTAGGTACGACGATTCTAAGTGAAATAAGTCACACAGAAAAAGACACTTGTCATAAGATATCACTTATAGAGGGAATGTAGAAACCGTTACACTTGAGCTGAATTACAAAACGGCACAGAGTCACACGTTTAGAAAACACACTATGGCTGCTTAACGGGAAAGGTGAGGTGGGGTGATGCATAAAACACGGATTTCAAATTAGCTCAGATACCGTTCCATAAACCCAATATGTAATAGACAAGACCTACTCCTTGCTCAGTGAACTGGACTCAACACCCCCTATTCATCGCCCAAGAATATATCTGACTAGTAATAATCTTAAAACCTATGTATTGATGTCTCTCTGTAAGTGAGTCAAGTGGGTGTAAAGCGGCTTAAACACAGCAGTGAAAAGCAGCTAAACCCCATTATAAACATCAATTACTTTTAAAAACCCGTGAAACAAAGACAGTGAAAGAGAGAGAAATTTTTACAAAATTCGTTCAGGGCCTGTGATGCCACCTGGATTGACCATATCTAGACCCACAGCTGATGGAGACATAAGGGTGGACACTCTTGGGGCTGAGAGGTTTGGTGAGGTTGGGTGAGCAAACGCAGACCCTTTAAAGTAATACTGCATGGTACATATCACATGGGCCCCAAATCTCCAGGTTCAAGGGCATCTTCCTACATCGAAAACATGCATGAGAAACCCAGAAGATGGTACACCGTGTGATCGGGAAAGGTTTCTAAAACGCACCTCATTTCTCATCTCCTTGGGCTCGGGTTCGCCATTCCAGCCGCTTGACTAGCAATCTCCCTCCTTGGAGACTCAGCACCTTTCACCTCCTGTTCCGTACAGGTTGCAATTTGTCCTGAGGATGAACGGGAAGAGGGGGAACCAATGAGAGACTAGCTCTAGGTGTTGGGACAGGCACAGGTCATTCTATTTTCCCATCAGGAAGAAGAATGAACCACAGGCTGAGCCTGCTGCCCGGAACCAGAAAAGGGCCTGAAGCAATCCTGCGCTTTTGCGGCCAGCTCCCAAGAAAGCGAGCTGAAAAATGGAGCTCAGGGGCACTGCAATTCACGAAACTGCAGAGTTATAAATGATAACTCTGGTCCACAAATATATTGAGGGAAGGCAACGAGGAGGATTTGAAAGCAAGGCAGAATTGTAGGAAACAGATTTCAGGAGGTAGATTCAAATCGCCTTGAAAGCACAGGAAAAGCGGCCAAACCTCGACAACGATGCCCTTGGCCAAAAAGGGCGTATGCGTTTTTTCCTGAATATATTCAGGAAAAAACGCATACGCCCTTTTTGGCCAACCAAGCAACCTGGAAAGGCAAATCAGCGCTACAAAGAAGTCTCGCTTCCCATCGGTCAAAAGGGCCATGCTGAATAAAGTGTCAAAACCAGAAATGCAGGACAGGCCATGGAGAAACGGGAGCCTTGCTACGCTGATGGGCGGGATGTAAATTGCCAACAGCCACTCTGGAGAAGTGTACGGTGTGTCCTGAAACATCTAAAAAACTCAGCTTTGAGAGCATAGGGCAATTCCACTCATGGGCGTATAAATTGGGAAAATTAAAAATCAGCAAGACACAGGCACCCCAAAGTTTAGGGCTGCTCTCTTGACAAGAACCTCCACTCCGTTACACCTTAAATATCCCAGGAAAGAGAAAAATGGATAAAGAAGTTGTGGTCCTTATGTACAATGGAATATCACTCAGCCATGAAATCAACGTCATAAGGCTAGTAGCAGCATGATGAGTGGATTTAGGTACGACCATTCTAAGTGAAATAAGTCACACGGAAAAAGACACTTGTCATAAGATATCACTTATAGAGGGAATGTAAAAACCGCTACACTTGAGCTGAATTACAAAACGGCACAGAGTCACACGTTTAGAAAACACACTATGGCTGCTTAACGGGAAAGGTGAGGTGGGGTGATGCATAAAACACGGGTTTCAAATTAGCTCAGATACCGTTCCATAAACCCAATATGTAATAGACAAGACCTACTCTTTGCTCTGTGAACTGGACTCAACACCCGCTATTCACCGCCCTAGAATATATCTGACTAGTAAGAATCTTAAAACCTATGTATTGGTGTCTCTCTGTAAGTGAGTCAAGTGGGTGTAAAGCGGCTTAATCACAGCAGTGAAAAGCAGCTAAACCCCATTATAAAAATCAATTACTTTTAAAAACCCGTGAAACAAAGACAGTGAAAGAGAGATAAATTCTTACAAAATTATTTCAGGGGCTGTGATGCCACCTGGATTGACCATATCTAGACCCACAGCTGATGGAGACATAAGGGTGGACACTCTTGGGGCTGAGAGGTTTGGTGAGGTTGGGTGAGCAAACACAGACCCTCTAAAGTAATACTGAATGGTACCCATCCCATGGGTCCCAAATCTCCAGGTTCAAGGGCATCTTCCTACATCGAAAACATGCATGAGAAACCCAGAAGATGGTACACCGTGTGATCGGGAAAGGTTTCTAAAACGCACCTCATTTCTCATCTCCTTGGGCTCGGGTTCGCCATTCCAGCAGCTTGACTAGCAATATCCCTCCTTGGAGACTCAGCACCATTAACCTCCTGTTCCGTACAGGTTGCAATTTGTCCTGAGGATGAACGGGAAGAGGGGGAACCAATGAGAGACTAGCTCTAGGTGTTGGGACAGGCACAGGTCACTCTATTTTCCCATCAGGAAGAAGAATTAACCACAGGCTCAGCCTGCCGCCCGGAACCAGAATAGGGCCTGAAGCAATCCTGCGCGTTTGCGGCCAGCTCCCAAGAAAGCGAGTTGGAAAATGGAGCTCAGGGGCACTGCAATTCACAAACCTGCAGAGTTATAAGTGAGAACTCTCGTCCACAAATATATTGAGGGAAGGCACGAAGAGGATTTGAAAGCAAGGCAGAATTGCAGAAAACAGATTTCAGGAGGTAGATTCGAATCGCCGTGAAAGCACAGGAAAAGCGGCCAAACCTCGACAACGATGCCCTTGGCCAAAAAGGGCGTATGCGTTTTTTCCTGAATATATTCAGGAAAAAACCCATACGCCCTGTTTGGCCAACCAAGCAACCTGGAAAGGCAAATCAGCGCTACAAAGAAGTCTCGCTTCCCATCGGTCAAAAGGGCCATGCTGAATAAAGTGTCAAAACCAGAAATGCAGGACAGGCCATGGAGAAACGGGAGCCTTGCTACGCTGATGGGCGGGATGTAAATTGCCAACAGCCACTCTGGAGAAGTGTACGGTGTGTCCTGAAACGTCTAAAAAACTCAGCTTACAGAGCATAGGGCATTTCCACTCATGGGCATATAAATTGGGAAAACTAAAAATCAGCAAGACACAGGCACCCCAAAGTTTAGTGCTGCTCTCTTGACAAGAACCTCCACTCCGTTACACCTTAAATATCCCAGGAAAGAGAAAAATGGATAAAGAAGTGGTGGTCCTTATGTACAATGGAATATCACTCAGCCATGAAATCAACGTCATAAGGCTAGTAGCAGCATGATGAGTGGATGTAGGTACGACGATTCTAAGTGAAATAAGTCACACAGAAAAAGACACTTGTCATAAGATATCACTTATAGAGGGAATGTAGAAACCGTTACACTTGAGCTGAATTACAAAACGGCACAGAGTCACACGTTTAGAAAACACACTATGGCTGCTTAACGGGAAAGGTGAGGTGGGGTGATGCATAAAACACGGGTTTCAAATTAGCTCAGATACCGTTCCATAAACCCAATATGTAATAGCCAAGACCTACTCCTTGCTAAGTGAACTGGACTCAACATCACCTATTCACCGCCCAAGAACATATCTGACTAGTAAGAATCTTAAAACCTATGTATTGATATCTCTCTGTAAGTGAGTCAAGTGGGTGTAAAACGGCTTAAACACAACAGTGAAAAGCAGCTAAACCCCATTATAAAAATCAATTACTTTTAAAAACCCGTGAAACAAAGACAGTGAAAGAGAGAGAAATTCTTACAAAATTCGTTCAGGGGCTGTGATGCCAGCTGGATTGACCATATCTAGACCCGCAGCTGATGGAGACATAAGGGTGGACACTCTTGGGGCTGAGAGGTTTGGTGAGGTTGGGTGAGCAAACGCAGACCCTTTAAAGTAATACTGCATGGTACCCATCTCATGGGCCCCAAATCTCCAGGTTCAAGGGCATCTTCCTACATCGAAAACATGCATGAGAAACCCAGAAGATGGTACACCGTGTGATCGGGAAAGGTTTCTAAAACGCACCTCATTTCTCATCTCCTTGTGCTCGGGTTCGCCATTCCAGCCGCTTGACTAGCAATCTCCCTCCTTGGAGACTCAGCACATTTAACCTCCTGTTCCGTACAAGTTGCAATTTGTCCTGAGGATGAACGGGAAGAGGGGGAACCAATGGGAGACTAGCTCTAGGTGTGGGGACAGGCACAGGTCACTCTATTTTCCCATCAGGAAGAAGAATTAACCACAGGCTCAGCCTGCTGCCCGGAAGCAGAATACGGCGTGAAGCAATCCTGCGCGTTTGCGGCCAGCTCCCAAGAAAGCGAGTTGGAAAATGGAGCTCAGGGGCACTGCAATTCACAAACCTGCAGAGTTATAAATGATAACTCTCGTCCACAAATATATTGAGGGAAGGCAACAAAGAGGATTTGAAAGCAAGGCAGAATTGTAGAAAACAGATTTCAGGAGGTAGATTCGAATCGCCTTGAAAGCACAGGAAAAGCGGCCAAACCTCGACAACGATGCCCTTGGCCAAAAAGGGCGTATGCGTTTTTTCCTGAATATATTCAGGAAAAAACGCATACGCCCTTTTTGGCCAACCAAGCAACCTGGAAAGGCAAATCAGCGCTACAAAGAAGTCTCGCTTCCCATCGGTCAAAAGGGCCATGCTGAATAAAGTGTCAAAACCAGAAATGCAGGACAGGCCATGGAGAAACGGGAGCCTTGCTACGCTGAGGGGCGGGATGTAAATTGCCAACAGCCACTCTGGAGAAGTGTACGGTGTGTCCTGAAACGTCTAAAAAACTCAGCTTTGAGAGCATAGGGCACTTCCACTCATGGGCGTATAAATTGGGAAAACTAAAAATCAGCAAGACACAGGCACCCCAAACTTTAGGGCTGCTCTCTTGACAAGAACCTCCACTCTGTTACACCTTAAATATCCCAGGAAAGAGAAAAATGGATAAAGAAGTGGTGGTCCTTATGTACAATGTAATATCACTCAGCCATGAAATCAACGTCATAAGGCTAGTAGCAGCATGATGAGTGGATGTAGGTACGACGATTCTAAGTGAAATAAGTCACAGAGAAAAAGACACTTGTCATAAGATATCACTTATAGAGGGAATGTAAAAACCGCTACACTTGAGCTGAATTACAAAACGGCACAGAGTCACACGTTTAGAAAACACACTATGGCTGCTTAACGGGAAAGGTGAGGTGGGGTGATGCATAAAACACGGGTTTCAAATTAGCTCAGATACCGTTCCATAAACCCAATAAGTAATAGACAAGACCTACTCCTTGCTCTGTGAACTGGACTCAACACCCCCTATTCACCGCCCAAGAACATATCTGACTAGTAAGAATCTTAAAACCTATGTATTGATGTCTCTCTGTAAGTGAGTCAAGTGGGTGTAAAGTGGCTTAAACACAGCAGTGAAAAGCAGCTAAACCCCATTATAAAAATCAATTACTTTTAAAAACCCGTGAAACAAAGACAGTGAAAGAGAGAGAAATTCTTACAAAATTCGTTCAGGGGCTGTGATGCAACCTGGATTAACCATATCTAGACCCACAGCTGATGGAGACATAAGGGTGGACACTCTTGGGGCTGAGAGGTTTGGTGAGGTTGGGTGAGCAAACGCAGACCCTTTAAAGTAATACTGCGTGGTACCCATCCCATGGGCCCAAAATCTCCAGGTTCAAGGGCATCTTCCTACATCGAAAACATGCATGAGAAACCCAGAAGATGGTACACCGTGTGATCGGGAAAGGTTTCTAAAACGCACCTCATTTCTCATCTCCTTGGGCTCGGGTTCGCCATTACAGCCGCTTGACTAGCAATCTCCCTCCTTGGAGACTCAGCACCTTTAACCTCCTGTTCCGTACAGGTTGCAATTTGTCCTGAGGATGAACGGGAAGAGGGGGAACCAATGAGAGACTAGCTCTAGGTGTGGGGACAGACACAGGTCACTCTATTTTCCCATCAGGAAGAAGAATTAACCACAGGCTCAGCCTGCTGCCCGGAAGCAGAATAGGGCGTGAAGCAATCCTGCGCGTTTGCGGCAAGCTCCCAAGAAAGCGAGTTGGAAAATGGAGCTCAGGGGCACTGCAATTCACAAACCTGCAGAGTTATAAATGATAACTCTCCTCCACAAATATATTGAGGGAAGGCAACGAAGAGGATTTGAAAGCAAGGCAGAATTGTAGGATACAGATTTCAGGAGGTAGATTCGAATCGCCTTGAAAGCACAGGAAAAGCGGCCAAACCTCGACAACAATGCCCTTGGCCAAAAAGGGCGTATGCGTTTTTTCCTGAATATATTCAGGAAAAAACGCAAAAGCCCTTTTTGGCCAACCAAGCAACCTGGAACGACAAATCAGCGCTACAAAGAAGTCTAGCTTCCCATCGGTCAAAAGGGCCATGCTGAATAAAGTGTCAAAACCAGAAATGCAGGACAGGCCATGGAGAAACGGGAGCCTTGCTACGCTGATGGGCGGGATGTAAATTGCCAACAGCCACTCTGGAGAAGTGTACGGTGTGTCCTTAAACATCTAAAAAACTCAGCTTTGAGAGCATAGGGCACTTCCACTCATGGGCGTATAAATTGGGAAAACTAAAAATCAGCAAGACACAGGCACCCCAAACTTTAGGGCTGCTCTCTTGACAAGAACCTCCACTCTGTTACACCTTAAATATCCCAGGAAAGAGAAAAATGGATAAAGAAGTGGTGGTCCTTATGTACAATGTAATATCACTCAGCCATGAAATCAACGTCATAAGGCTAGTAGCAGCATGATGAGTGGATGTAGGTACGACGATTCTAAGTGAAATAAGTCACAGAGAAAAAGACACTTGTCATAAGATATCACTTATAGAGGGAATTTAAAAACCGCTACACTTGAGCTGAATTACAAAACGGCACAGAGTCACACGTTTAGAAAACACACTGTGGCTGCTTAACGGGAAAGGTGAGGTGGGGTGATGCATAAAACACGGGTTTCAAATTAGCTCAGATACCGTTCCATAAACCCAATATGTAATAGACAAGACCTACTCCTTGCTCTGTGAACTGGACTCAACACCCCCTATTCACCGCCCAAGAATATATCTGACTAGTAAGAATCTTAAAACATATGTATTGATGTCTCTCTGTAAGTGAGTCAAGTGGGTGTAAAGCGGCTTAAACACAGCAGTGAAAAGCAGCTAAACCCCATTATAAAAATCAATTACTTTTAAAAACCCGTGAAACAAAGACAGTGAAAGTGAGAGAAATTCTTACAAAATTCGTTCAGGGGCTGTGATGCCACCTGGATTGACCATATCTAGACCCACAGCTGATGGAGACATAAGGGTGGACACTCTTGGGGCTGAGAGGTTTGGTGAGGTTCGGTGAGCAAACGCAGACCCTTTAAAGTAATACTGCGTGGTACCCATCCCATGGGCCCCAAATCTCCAGGTTCAAGGGCATCTTCCTACATCGAAAACATGCATGAGAAACCCAGAAGATGGTACACCGTGTGATCGGGAAAGGTTTCTAAAATGCACCTCATTTCTCATCTCCTTGTGCTCGGGTTCGCCATTACAGCCGCTTGACTAGCAATCTCCCTCCTTGGAGTCTCAGCACCTTTAACCTCCTGTTCCGTACAGGTTGCAATTTGTCCTGAGGATGAACGGGAAGAGGGGGAACCAATGAGAGACTAGCTCTAGGTGTGGGGACAGGCACAGGTCACTCTATTTTCCCATCAGGAAGAAGAATTAACCGCAGGCTCAGCCTGCCGCCCGGAACCAGAATAGGGGGTGAAGCAATCCTGCGCGTTTGCGGCCAGCTCCCAAGAAAGCGAGTTGGAAAATGGAGCTCAGGGGCACTGCAATTCACAAACCTGCAGAGTTATAAATGAGAACTCTCGTCCACAAATATATTGAGGGAAGGCAACGAAGAGGATTTGAAAGCAAGGCAGAATTGTAGGAAACAGATTTCAGGAGGTAGATTCGAATCGCCTTGAAAGCACAGGAAAAGCGGCCAAACCTCGACAACGATGCCCTTGGCCAAAAAGGGCGTATGCGTTTTTTCCTGAATATATTCAGGAAAAAACGCATACGCCCTTTTTGGCCAACCAAGCAACCTGGAAAGGCAAATCAGCGCTACAAAGAAGTCTCGCTTCCCATCGGTCAAAAGGGCCATGCTGAATAAAGTGTCAAAACCAGAAATGCAGGACAGGCCATGGAGAAACGGGAGCCTTGCTACGCTGATGGGCGGGATGTAAATTGCCAACAGCCACTCTGGAGAAGTGTACGGTGTGTCCTGAAACATCTAAAAAACTCAGCTTTGAGAGCATAGGGCACTTCCACTCATGGGCGTATAAATTGGGAAAATTAAAAATCAGCAAGACACAGGCACCCCAAAGTTCAGGGCTGCTCTCTTGACAAGAACCTCCACTCTGTTACACCTTAAATATCCCAGGAAAGAGAAAAATGGAAAAAGAAGTGGTGGTCCTTATGTACAATGGAATATCACTCAGCCATGAAATCAACGTCATAAGGCTAGTAGCAGCATGATGAGTGGATGTAGGTACGACGATTCTAAGTGAAATAAGTCACACAGAAAAAGACACTTGTCATAAGATATCACTTATAGAGGGAATGTAAAAACCGCTACACTTGAGCTGAATTACAAAACGGCACAGAGTCACACGTTTAGAAAACACACTATGGCTGCTTAACGGGAAAGGTGAGGTGGGGTGATGCATAAAACACGGGTTTCAAATTAGCTCAGATACCGTTCCATAAACCCAATATGTAATAGACAAGACCTACTCCTTGCTCTGTGAACTGGACTCAACACCCCCTATTCACCGCCCAAGAATATATCTGACTAGTAAGAATCTTAAAACCTATGTATTGATGTCTCTCTGTAAGTGAGTCAAGTGGGTGTAAAGCGGCTTAAACACAGCAGTGAAAAGCAGCTAAACCCCATTATAAAAATCAATTACTTTTAAAAACCCGTGAAACAAAGACAGTGAAAGAGAGAGAAATTCTTACAAAATTATTTCAGGGGCTGTGATGCCACCTGGATTGACCATATCTAGACCCACAGCTGATGGAGACATAAGGGTGGACACTTGGGGCTGAGAGGTTTGTTGAGCAAACACAGACCCTCTAAAGTAATACTGCATGGTACCCATCCCATGGGCCCCAAATCTCCAGGTTCAAGGGCATCTTCCTACATCGAAAACATGCATGAGAAACCCAGAAGATGGTACACCGTGTGATCGGGAAAGGTTTCTAAAACGC
This sequence comes from Eschrichtius robustus, assembly GCF_028021215.1. NCBI lineage: Eukaryota > Metazoa > Chordata > Mammalia > Artiodactyla > Eschrichtiidae > Eschrichtius > Eschrichtius robustus. The sequence goes on along the minus strand of NW_027175140.1, from coordinate 2,365,451 downwards.
ACCTCATTTCTCATCTACTTGTGCTCGGGTTCGCCATTACAGCCGCTTGACTAGCAATCTCCCTCCTTGGAGACTCAGCACCATTAACCTCCTGTTCCGTACAGGTTGCAATTTGTCCTGAGGATGAACGGGAAGATGGGGAACCAATGAGAGACTAGCTCTAGGTGTTGGGACAGGCACAGGTCACTCTATTTTCGCATCAGGAAGAAGAATTAACCGCAGGCTCAGCCTGCCGCCCGGAACCAGAATAGGGGGTGAAGCAATCCTGCGCGTTTGCGGCCAGCTCCCAAGAAAGCGAGTTGGAAAATGGAGCTCAGGGGCACTGCAATTCACAAACCTGAAGAGTTATAAATGAGAAATCTCGTCCACAAATATATTGAGGGAAGGTAACAAAGAGAATTTGAAAGCAAGGCAGAATTGTAGGAAACAGATTTCAGGAGGTAGATTCGAATCGCCTTGAAAGCACAGGAAAAGCGGCCAAACCTCGACAACGATGCCCTTGGCCAAAAAGGGCGTATGCGTTTTTTCCTGAATATATTCAGGAAAAAAACGCATACGCCCTTTTTGGCCAAACAAGCAACCTGGAAAGGCAAATCAGCGCTACAAAGAAGTCTCGCTTCCCATCCGTCAAAAGGGCCAAGCTGAATAAAGTGTCAAAACCAGAAATGCAGGACAGGCCATGGAGAAACGGGAGCCTTGCTACGCTGATGGGCGGAATGTAAATTGCCAACAGCCACTCTGGAGAAGTGTACGGTGTGTCCTGAAACATCTAAAAAACTCAGCTTAGAGAGCATAGGGCACTTCCACTCATGGGCGTATAAATTGGGAAAATTAAAAATCAGCAAGACACAGGCACCCCAAAGTTCAGGGCTGCTCTCTTGACAAGAACCTCCACTCTGTTACACCTTAAATATCCCAGGAAAGAGAAAAATGGAAAAAGAAGTGGTGGTCCTTATGTACAATGTAATATCACTCAGCCATGAAATCAATGTCATAAGGCTAGTAGCAGCATGATGAGTGGATGTAGGTACGACGATTCTAAGTGAAATAAGTCACACAGAAAAAGACACTTGTCATAAGATATCACTTATAGAGGGAATGTAAAAACCGCTACACTTGAGCTGAATTACAAAACGGCACAGAGTCACACGTTTAGAAAACACACTATGGCTGCTTAACGGGAAAGGTGAGGTGGGGAGATGCATAAAACACGGGTTTCAAATTAGCTCAGATACCGTTCCATAAACCCAATATGTAATAGACAAGACCTACTCCTTGCTCTGTGAACTGGACTCAACACCCCCTATTCACCGCCCACGAATATATCTGACTAGTAAGAATCTTAAAACATATGTATTGATGTCTCTCTGTAAGTGAGTCAAGTGGGTGTAAACCGGCTTAAACACAGCAGTGAAAAGCAGCTAAACCCCATTATAAAAATCAATTACTTTTAAAAACCCGTGAAACAAAGACAGTGAAAGTGAGAGAAATTCTTACAAAATTCGTTCAGGGGCTGTGATGCCACCTGGATTGACCATATCTAGACCCACAGCTGATGGAGACATAAGGGTGGACACTCTTGGGGCTGAGAGGTTTGGTGAGGTTGGGTGAGCAAACGCAGACCCTTTAAAGTAATACTCCGTGGTACCCATCCCATGGGCCCCAAATCTCCAGGTTCAAGGGCATCTTCCTACATCGAAAACATGCATGAGAAACCCAGAAGATGGTACACCGTGTGATCGGGAAAGGTTTCTAAAACGCACCTCATTTCTCATCTCCTTGTGCTCGGGTTCGCCATTACAGCCGCTTGACTAGCAATCTCCCTCCTTGGAGACTCAGCACCTTTAACCTCCTGTTCCGTACAGGTTGCAATTTGTCCTGAGGATGAACGGAAAGAGGGGGAACCAATGAGAGACTAGCTCTAGGTGTGGGGACAGGCACAGGTCACTCTATTTTCCCATTAGGAGGAAGAATTAACCACAGGCTCAGCCTGCTGCCCGGAAGCAGAATAGGGCGTGAAGCAATCCTGCGCGTTTGCGGCCAGCTCCCAAGAAAGCGAGTTGGAAAATGGAGCTCAGGGGCACTGCAATTCACAAACCTGCAGAGTTATAAATGATAACTCCCGTCCACAAATATATTGAGGGAAGGCAACGAAGATGATTTGAAAGCAAGGCAGAATTTTAGGATCAGATTTCAGGAGGTAGATACGAATCGCCTTGAAAGCACAGGAAAAGCGGCCAAACCTCAACAACGATGCCCTTGGCCAAAAAGGGCGTATGCGTTTTTTCCTGAATATATTCATGAAAAAACGCATACGCCCTTTTTGGCCAACCAAGCAACCTGGAAAGGGAAATCAGCGCTACAAAGAAGTCTCGCTTCCCATCGGTCAAAAGGGCCATGCTGAATAAAGTGTCAAAACCAGAAATGCAGGACAGGCCATGGAGAAACGGGAGCCTTGCTACGCTGATGGGCGGGATGTAAATTGCCAACAGCCACTCTGGAGAAGTGTACGGTGTGTCCTGAAACATCTAAGAAACTCAGCTTTGAGAGCATAGGGCACTTCCACTCATGGGCGTATAAATTGGGAAAATTAAAAATCAGCAAGACACAGGCACCCCAAAGTTCAGGGCTGCTCTCTTGACAAGAACCTCCACTCTGTTACACCTTAAATATCCCAGGAAAGAGAAAAATGGATAAAGAAGTGGTGGTACTTATGTACAATGTAATATCACTCAGACATGAAATCAACGTCATAAGGCTAGTAGCAGCATGATGAGTGGATGTAGGTACGACGATTCTAAGTGAAATAAGTCACACAGAAAAAGACACTTGTCATAAGATATCACTTATAGAGGGAATGTAAAAACCGCTACAATTGAGCTGAATTACAAAACGGCACAGAGTCACACGTTTAGAAAACACACTATGGCTGCTTAACGGGAAAGGTGAGGTGGGGTGATGCATAAAACACGGGTTTCAAATTAGCTCAGATACCGTTCCATAAACCCAATATGTAATAGACAAGACCTACTCCTTGCTCTGTGAACTGGACTCAACACCCCCTATTCAACGCCCAAGAATATATCTGACTAGTAAGAATCTTAAAACCTATGTATTGATGTCTCTCTGTAAGTGAGTCAAGTGGGTGTAAAGCGGCTTAAACACAGCAGTGAAAAGCAGCTAAACCCCATTATAAAAATCAATTACTTTTAAAAACCCGTGAAACAAAGACAGTGAAAGAGAGAGAAATTCTTACAAAATTATTTCAGGGGCTGTGATGCCACCTGGATTGACCATATCTAGACCCACAGCTGATGGAGACATAAGGGTGGACACTCTTAGGGCTGAGAGGTTTGGTGAGGTTGGGTGAGCAAACGCAGACCCTTTAAAGTAATACTGCGTGATACCCATCACATGGGCCCCAAATCTCCAGGTTCAAGGGCATCTTCCTACATCGAAAACATGCATGAGAAACCCAGAAGATGGTACACTGTGTGATCGGGAAAGGTTTCTAAATCGCACCTCATTTCTCATCTCCTTGTGCTCGGGTTTGCCATTCCAGCCGCTTGACTAGCAATCTCCCTCCTTGGAGACTCAGCACCTTTAACCTCCTGTTCCGTACAGGTTGCAATTTTTCCTGAGGATGAACGGGAAGAGGGGGAACCAATGAGAGACTAGCTCTAGGTGTTGGGACAGGCACACATCACTCTATTTTCCCATCAGGAAGAAGAATGAACCACAGGCTCAGCCTGCCGCCCGGAACCAGAATAGGGCCTCAAGCAATCCTGCGCTTTTGCGGCCAGCTCCCAAGAAAGCGAGTTGGAAAATGGAGCTCAGGGGCACTGCAATTCACAAACCTGCAGAGTTATAAATGAGAACTCTCGTCCACAAATATATTGAGGGAAGGCAATGAAGAGGATTTGAAAGCAAGGCAGAATTGCAGGAAACGCATTTCAGGAGGTAGATTCGAATCGCCTTGAAAGCACAGGAAAAACGGCCAAACCTCGACAACGATGCCCTTGGCCAAAAAGGGCGTATGCGTTTTTTCCTGAATATATTCAGGAAAAAACGCATACGTCCTTTTTGGCCAACCAAGCAACCTGGAAAGGCAAATCAGCGCTACAAAGAAGTCTCGCTTCCCATCGGTCAAAAGGGCCATGCTGAATAAAGTGTCAAAACCAGAAATGCAGGACAGGCCATGGAGAAACGGGAGCCTTGCTACGCTGAGGGGCGGGATGTAAATTGCCAACAGCCACTCTGGAGAAGTGTACGGTGTGTCCTGAAACATCTAAAAAACCCAGCTTTGAGAGCATAGGGCACTTCCACTGATGGGCGTATAAATTGGGAAAATTAAAAATCAGCAAGACACAGGCACCCCAAAGTTTAGGGCTGCTCTCTTGACAAGAACCTCCACTCCGTTACACCTTAAATACCCCAGGAAAGAGAAAAATGGATAAAGAAGTTGTGGTCCTTATGTACAATGGAATATCACACAGCCATGAAATCAACGTCATAAGGCTAGTAGCAGCATGATGAGTGGATTTAGGTACGACGATTCTAAGTGAAATAAGTCACACAGAAAAAGACACTTGTCATAAGATATCACTTATAGAGGGAATGTAAAAACCGCTACACTTGAGCTGAATTACAAAACGGCACAGAGTCACACATTTAGAAAACACACTATGGCTGCTTAACGGGAAAGGTGAGGTGGGGTGATGCATAAAACACGGGTGTCAAATTAGCTCAGATACCGTTCCATAAACCCAATATGTAATAGAAAAGACCTACTCCTTGCTCAGTGAACTGGACTCAACACCCCCTATTCACCGCCCAAGAATATATCTGACTAGTAAGAATCTTAAAACCTATGTATTGATATCTCTCTGTAAGTGAGTCAAGAGGGTGTAAAGCGGCATAAACACAGCAGTGAAAAGCAGCTAAACCCCATTATATAAATCAATTACTTTTAAAAACCCGTGAAATAAAGACAGTGAAAGAGAGAAAAATTCTTACAAAATTCGTTCAGGGGCTGTGATGCCACCTGGATTGACCATATCTAGACCCACAGCTGATGGAGACATAAGGGTGGACACTCTTGGGGCTGAGAGGTTTGGTGAGGTTGGGTGAGCAAACGCAGACCCTTTAAAGTAATACTGCGTGGTACCCATCCCATGGGCCCCAGATCTCCAGGTTCAAGGGCATCTTCCTACATCGAAAACATGCATGAGAAACCCAGAAGATGGTACACCGTGTGATCGGGAAAGGTTTCTAAAACGCACCTCATTTCTCATCTCCTTGTGCTCGGGTTCGCCATTCCAGCCGCTTGACTAGCAATCTCCCTCCTTGGAGACTCAGCACCTTTAACCTCCTGTTCCGTACAGGTTGCAATTTGTCCTGAGGATGAACGGGAAGAGGGGGAACCAATGAGAGACTAGCTCTAGGTGTGGGGACAGGCACAGGTCACTCTATTTTCCCATCAGGAGGAAGAATTAACCACAGGCTCAGCCTGCTGCCCGGAAGCAGAATAGGGCGTGAAGCAATCCTGCGCGTTTGCGGCCAGCTCCCAAGAAAGCGAGTTGAAAAATGGAGCTCAGGGGCACTGCAATTCACAAACCTGCAGAGTTATAAATGATAACTCCCGTCCACAAATATATTGAGGGAAGGCAACAAAGAGGATTTGAAAGCAAGGCAGAATTGTAGGAAACAGATTTCAGGAGGTAGATACGAATCGCCTTGAAAGCACATGAAAAGCGGCCAAACCTCGAAAACGATGCCCTTGGCCAAAAAGGGCGTATGCGTTTTTTCCTGAATATATTCAGGAAAAAACGCATACGCCCTTTTTGGCCAACCAAGCAACCTGGAAAGGCAAATCAGCGCTACAAAGAAGTCTCGCTTCCCATCGGTCAAAAGGGCCATGCTGAATAAAGTGTCAAAACCAGAAATGCAGGACAGGCCATGGAGAAACGGGAGCCTTGCTACGCTGATGGGCGGGATGTAAATTGCCAACAGCCACTCTGGAGAAGTGTACGGTGTGTCCTGAAACATCTAAAAAACTCAGCTTTGAGAGCATAGGGCACTTCCACTCATGGGCGTATAAATTGGGAAAATTAAAAATCAGCAAGACACAGGCACCCCAAAGTTCAGGGCTGCTCTCTTGACAAGAACCTCCACTCTGTTACACCTTAAATATCCCAGGAAAGAGAAAAATGGATAAAGAAGTGGTGGTCCTTATGTACAATGTAATATCACTCAGCCATGAAATCAACGTCATAAGGCTAGTAGCAGCATGATGAGTGGATGTAGGTACGACGATTCTAAGTGAAATAAGTCACACAGAAAAAGACACTTGTCATAAGATATCACTTATAGAGGCAATGTAAAAACCGCTACACTTGAGCTGAATTACAAAACGGCACAGAGTCACACGTTTAGAAAACACACTATGGCTGCTTAACGGGAAAGGTGAGGTGGGGTGATGCATAAAACACGGGTTTCAAATTAGCTCAGATACCGTTCCATAAACCCAATAAGTAATAGACAAGACCTACTCCTTGCTCTGTGAACTGGACTCAACACCCCCTATTCACCGCCCAAGAACATATCTGACTAGTAAGAATCTTAAAACCTATGTATTGATGTCTCTCTGTAAGTGAGTCAAGTGGGTGTAAAGTGGCTTAAACAAAGCAGTGAAAAGCAGCTAAACCCCATTATAAAAATCAATTACTTTTAAAAACCCGTGAAACAAAGACAGTGAAAGAGAGAGAAATTCTTACAAAATTCGTTCAGGGGCTGTGATGCCACCTGGATTAACCATATCTAGACCCACAGCTGATGGAGACATAAGGGTGGACACTCTTGGGGCTGAGAGGTTTGGTGAGGTTGGGTGAGCAAACGCAGACCCTTTAAAGTAATACTGCGTGGTACCCATCCCATGGGCCCCAAATCTCCAGGTTCAAGGGCATCTTCCTACATCGAAAACATGCATGAGAAACCCAGAAGATGGTACACCGTGTGATCGGGAAAGATTTCTAAATCGCACCTCATTTCTCATCTCCTTGTGCTCGGGTTTGCCATTCCAGCCGCTTGACTAGCAATCTCCCTCCTTGGAGACTCAGCACCTTTAACCTCCTGTTCCGTACAGGTTGCAATTTTTCCTGAGGATGAACGGGAAGAGGGGGAACCAATGAGAGACTAGCTCTAGGTTTTGGGACAGGCACACATCACTCTATTTTCCCATCAGGAAGAAGAATGAACCACAGGCTCAGCCTGCCGCCCGGAACCAGAATAGGGCCTCAAGCAATCCTGCGCTTTTGCGGCCAGCTCCCAAGAAAGCGAGTTGGAAAATGGAGCTCAGGGGCACTGCAATTCACAAACCTGCAGAGTTATAAATGAGAACTCTCGTCCACAAATATATTGAGGGAAGGCAATGAAGAGGATTTGAAAGCAAGGCAGAATTGCAGGAAACGCATTTCAGGAGGTAGATTCGAATCGCCTTGAAAGCACAGGAAAAACGGCCAAACCTCGACAACGATGCCCTTGGCCAAAAAGGGCGTATGCGTTTTTTCCTGAATATATTCAGGAAAAAACGCATACGTCCTTTTTGGCCAACCAAGCAACCTGGAAAGGCAAATCAGCGCTACAAAGAAGTCTCGCTTCCCATCGGTCAAAAGGGCCATGCTGAATAAAGTGTCAAAACCAGAAATGCAGGACAGGCCATGGAGAAACGGGAGCCTTGCTACGCTGAGGGGCGGGATGTAAATTGCCAACAGCCACTCTGGAGAAGTGTACGGTGTGTCCTGAAACATCTAAAAAACCCAGCTTTGAGAGCATAGGGCACTTCCACTGATGGGCGTATAAATTGGGAAAATTAAAAATCAGCAAGACACAGGCACCCCAAAGTTTAGGGCTGCTCTCTTGACAAGAACCTCCACTCCGTTACACCTTAAATATCCCAGGAAAGAGAAAAATGGATAAAGAAGTTGTGGTCCTTATGTACAATGGAATATCACACAGCCATGAAATCAACGTCATAAGGCTAGTAGCAGCATGATGAGTGGATTTAGGTACGACGATTCTAAGTGAAATAAGTCACACAGAAAAAGACACTTGTCATAAGATATCACTTATAGAGGGAATGTAAAAACCGCTACACTTGAGCTGAATTACAAAACGGCACAGAGTCACACATTTAGAAAACACACTATGGCTGCTTAACGGGAAAGGTGAGGTGGGGTGATGCATAAAACACGGGTGTCAAATTAGCTCAGATACCGTTCCATAAACCCAATATGTAATAGAAAAGACCTACTCCTTGCTCAGTGAACTGGACTCAACACCCCCTATTCACCGCCCAAGAATATATCTGACTAGTAAGAATCTTAAAACCTATGTATTGATATCTCTCTGTAAGTGAGTCAAGTGGGTGTAAAGCGGCATAAACACAGCAGTGAAAAGCAGCTAAACCCCATTATATAAATCAATTACTTTTAAAAACCCGTGAAATAAAGACAGTGAAAGAGAGAAAAATTCTTACAAAATTCGTTCAGGGGCTGTGATGCCACCTGGATTGACCATATCTAGACCCACAGCTGATGGAGATATAAGGGTGGACACTCTTGGGGCTGAGAGGTTTGGTGAGGTTGGGTGAGCAAACGCAGACCCTTTAAAGTAATACTGCGTGGTACCCATCCCATGGGCCCCAAATCTCCAGGTTCAAGGGCATCTTCCTACATCGAAAACATGCATGAGAAACCCAGATGATGGTACACCGTGTGATCGGGAAAGGTTTGTAAAACGCACCTCATTTATCATCTCCTTGTGCTCGGGTTCGCCATTACAGCCGCTTGAAGAGCAATCTCCCTCCTTGGAGACTCAGCACCTTTAACCTCCTGTTCCGTACACGTTGCAATTTGTCCTGTTTATGAACGGGAAGAGGGGGAACCAATGAGAGACTAGCTCTAGGTGTGGGGACAGGCACAGGTCACTCTATTTTCCCATCAGGAGGAAGAATTAACCACAGGCTCAGCCTGCTGCCCGGAAGCAGAATAGGGCGTGAAGCAATCCTGCGCGTTTGCGGCCAGCTCCCAAGAAAGCGAGTTGGAAAATGGAGCTCAGGGGCACTGCAATTCACAAACCTGCAGAGTTATAAATGATAACTCCCGTCCACAAATATATTGAGGGAAGGCAACAAAGAGGATTGGAAAGCAAGGCAGAATTGTAGGAAACAGATTTCAGGAGGTAGATACGAATCGCCTTGAAAGCACATGAAAAGCGGCCAAACCTCGAAAACGATGCCCTTGGCCAAAAAGGGCGTATGCGTTTTTTCCTGAATATATTCAGGAAAAAACGCATACGCCCTTTTTGGCCAACCAAGCAACCTGGAAAGGCAAATCAGCGCTACAAAGAAGTCTCGCTTCCCATCGGTCAAAAGGGCCATGCTGAATAAAGTGTCAAAACCAGAAATGCAGGACAGGCCATGGAGAAACGGGAGCCTTGCTACGCTGATGGGCGGGATGTAAATTGCCAACAGCCACTCTGGAGAAGTGTACGGTGTGTCCTGAAACATCTAAAAAACTCAGCTTTGAGAGCATAGGGCACTTCTACTCATGGGCGTATAAATTGGGAAAATTAAAAATCAGCAAGACACAGGCACCCCAAAGTTCAGGGCTGCTCTCTTGACAAGAACCTCCACTCTGTTACACCTTAAATATCCCAGGAAAGAGAAAAATGGATAAAGAAGTGGTGGTCCTTATGTACAATGTAATATCACTCAGCCATGAAATCAACGTCATAAGGCTAGTAGCAGCATGATGAGTGGATGTAGGTACGACGATTCTAAGTGAAATAAGTCACACAGAAAAAGACACTTGTCATAAGATATCACTTATAGAGGGAATGTAAAAACCGCTACACTTGAGCTGAATTACAAAACGGCACAGAGTCACACGTTTAGAAAACACACTATGGCTGCTTAACGGGAAAGGTGAGGTGGGGTGATGCATAAAACACGGGTTTCAAATTAGCTCAGATACCGTTCCATAAACCCAATAAGTAATAGACAAGACCTACTCCTTGCTCTGTGAACTGGACTCAACACCCCCTATTCACCGCCCAAGAACATATCTGACTAGTAAGAATCTTAAAACCTATGTATTGATGTCTCTCTGTAAGTGAGTCAAGTGGGTGTAAAGTGGCTTAAACACAGCAGTGAAAAGCAGCTAAACCCCATTATAAAAATCAATTACTTTTAAAAACCCGTGAAACAAAGACAGTGAAAGAGAGAGAAATTCTTACAAAATTCGTTCAGGGGCTGTGATGCCACCTGGACTAACCATATCTAGACCCACAGCTGATGGAGACATAAGGGTGGACACTCTTGGGGCTGAGAGGTTTGGTGAGGTTGGGTGAGCAAACGCAGACCCTTTAAAGTAATACTGCGTGGTACCCATCCCATGGGCCCCAGATCTCCAGGTTCAAGGGAATCTTCCTACATCGAAAACATGCATGAGAAACCCAGAAGATGGTACACCGTGTGATCGGGAAAGATTTCTAAAACGCACCTCATTTCTCATCTCCTTGTGCTCGGGTTCGCCATTACAGCCGCTTGACTAGCAATCTCCCTCCTTGGAGACTCAGCACCATTAACCTCCTGTTCCGTACAGGTTGCAATTTGTCCTGAGGATGAACGGGAAGATGGGGAACCAATGAGAGACTAGCTCTAGGTGTTGGGACAGGCACAGGTCACTCTATTTTCGCATCAGGAAGAAGAATTAACCGCAGGCTCAGCCTGCCGCACGGAACCAGAATAGGGGGTGAAGCAATCCTGCGCGTTTGCGGCCAGCTCCCAAGAAAGCGAGTTGGAAAATGGAGCTCAGGGGCACTGCAATTCACAAACCTGAAGAGTTATAAATGAGAAATCTCGTCCACAAATATATTGAGGGAAGGCAACAAAGAGAATTTGAAAGCAAGGCAGAATTGTAGGAAACAGATTTCAGGAGGTAGATTCGAATCGCCTTGAAAGCACAGGAAAAGCGGCCAAACCTCGACAACGATGCCCTTGGCCAAAAAGGGCGTATGCGTTTTTTCCTGAATATATTCAGGAAAAAAACGCATACGCCCTTTTTGGCCAACCAAGCAACCTGGAAAGGCAAATCAGCGCTACAAAGAAGTCTCGCTTCCCATCCGTCAAAAGGGCCATGCTGAATAAAGTGTCAAAACCAGAAATGCAGGACAGGCCATGGAGAAACGGGAGCCTTGCTACGCTGATGGGCGGAATGTAAATTGCCAACAGCCACTCTGGAGAAGTGTACGGTGTGTCCTGAAACATCTAAAAAACTCAGCTTAGAGAGCATAGGGCACTTCCACTCATGGGCGTATAAATTGGGAAAATTAAAAATCAGCAAGACACAGCCACCCCAAAATTTAGGGCTGCTCTCTTGACAAAACCTCCACTTCGTTACACCTTAAATATCCCAGGAAAGAGAAAAATGGATAAAGAAGTTGTGGTCCTTATGTACAATGGAATATCACTCAGCCTTGAAATCAACGTCATAAGGCTAGTAGCAGCATGATGAGTGGATGTAGGTACAACGATTCTAAGTGAAATAAGTCACACAGAAAAAGACACTTGTCATAAGATATCACTTATAGAGGGAATGTAAAAACCGCTACACTTGAGCTGAATTACAAAACGGCACAGAGTCACACGTTTAGAAAACACACTATGGCTGCTTAACGGGAAAGGTGAGGTGGGGTGATGCATAAAACACGGGTTTCAAATTAGCTCAGATACCGTTCCATAAACCCAATATGTAATAGACAAGACCTACTCCTTGCTCAGTGAACTGGACTCAACACCCCCTATTCACCGCCCAAGAACATATCTGACTAGTAAGGATCTTACAACCTATGTATTGATATCTCTCTGTAAGTGAGTCAAGTGGGTGTAAAGCGGCATAAACACAGCAGTGAAAAGCAGCTAAACCCCATTATAAAAATCAATTACTTTTAAAAACCCGTGAAACAAAGACAGTGAAAGTGAGAGAAATTCTTACAAAATTCGTTCAGGGGCTGTGATGCCACCTGGATTGACCATATCTAGACCCACAGCTGATGGAGACATAAGGGTGGACACTCTTGGGGCTGAGAGGTTTGGTGAGGTTGGGTGAGCAAACGCAGACCCTTTAAAGTAATACTCCGTGGTACCCATCCCATGGGCCCCAAATCTCCAGGTTCAAGGGCATCTTCCTACATCGAAAACATGCATGAGAAACCCAGAAGATGGTACACCGTGTGATCGGGAAAGGTTTCTAAAACGCACCTCATTTCTCATCTCCTTGTGCTCGGGTTCGCCATTACAGCCGCTTGACTAGCAATCTCCCTCCTTGGAGACTCAGCACCTTTAACCTCCTGTTCCGTACAGGTTGCAATTTGTCCTGAAGATGAACGGAAAGAGGGGGAACCAATGAGAGACTAGCTCTAGGTGTTGGGACAGGCACAGGTCACTCTATTTTCCCATTAGGAGGAAGAATTAACCACAGGCTCAGCCTGCTGCCCGGAAGCAGAATAGGGCGTGAAGCAATCCTGCGCGTTTGCGGCCAGCTCCCAAGAAAGCGAGTTGGAAAATGGAGCTCAGGGGCACTGCAATTCACAAACCTGCAGAGTTATAAATGATAACTCCCGTCCACAAATATATTGAGGGAAGGCAACGAAGATGATTTGAAAGCAAGGCAGAATTTTAGGATCAGATTTCAGGAGGTAGATACGAATCGCCTTGAAAGCACAGGAAAAGCGGCCAAACCTCAACAACGATGCCCTTGGCCAAAAAGGGCGTAAGCGTTTTTTCCTGAATATATTCATGAAAAAACGCATACGCCCTTTTTGGCCAACCAAGCAACCTGGAAAGGGAAATCAGCGCTACAAAGAAGTCTCGCTTCCCATCGGTCAAAAGGGCCATGCTGAATAAAGTGTCAAAACCAGAAATGCAGGACAGGCCATGGAGAAACGGGAGCCTTGCTACGCTGATGGGCGGGATGTAAATTGCCAACAGCCACTCTGGAGAAGTGTACGGTGTGTCCTGAAACATCTAAGAAACTCAGCTTTGAGAGCATAGGGCACTTCCACTCATGGGCGTATAAATTGGGAAAATTAAAAATCAGCAAGACACAGGCACCCCAAAGTTCAGGGCTGCTCTCTTGACAAGAACCTCCACTCTGTTACACCTTAAATATCCCAGGAAAGAGAAAAATGGATAAAGAAGTGGTGGTCCTTATGTACAATGTAATATCACTCAGCCATGAAATCAACGTCATAAGGCTAGTAGCAGCATGATGAGTGGATGTAGGTACGACGATTCTAAGTGAAATAAGTCACACAGAAAAAGACACTTGTCATAAGATATCACTTATAGAGGGAATGTAAAAACCGCTACAATTGAGCTGAATTACAAAACGGCACAGAGTCACACGTTTAGAAAACACACTATGGCTGCTTAACGGGAAAGGTGAGGTGGGGTGATGCATAAAACACGGGTTTCAAATTAGCTCAGATACCGTTCCATAAACCCAATATGTAATAGACAAGACCTACTCCTTGCTCTGTGAACTGGACTCAACACCCCCTATTCACCGCCCAAGAATATATCTGACTAGTAAGAATCTTAAAACCTATGTATTGATGTCTCTCTGTAAGTGAGTCAAGTGGGTGTAAAGCGGCTTAAACACAGCAGTGAAAAGCAGCTAAACCCCATTATAAAAATCAATTACTTTTAAAAACCCGTGAAACAAAGACAGTGAAAGAGAGAGAAATTCTTACAAAATTATTTCAGGGGCTGTGATGCCACCTGGATTGACCATATCTAGACCCACAGCTGATGGAGACATAAGGGTGGACACTCTTAGGGCTGAGAGGTTTGGTGACGTTGGGTGAGCAAACGCAGACCCTTTAAAGTAATACTGCGTGATACCCATCACATGGGCCCCAAATCTCCAGGTTCAAGGGCATCTTCCTACATCGAAAACATGCATGAGAAACCCAGAAGTTGGTACACTGTGTGATCGGGAAAGGTTTCTAAATCGCACCTCATTTCTCATCTCCTTGTGCTCGGGTTTGCCATTCCAGCCGCTTGACTAGCAATCTCCCTCCTTGGAGACTCAGCACCTTTAACCTCCTGTTCCGTACAGGTTGCAATTTTTCCTGAGGATGAACGGGAAGAGGGGGAACCAATGAGAGACTAGCTCTAGGTGTTGGGACAGGCACAGGTCACTCTATTTTCCCATCAGGAAGAAGAATTAACCACAGGCTCAGCCTGCCGCCCGGAACCAGAATAGGGCCTGAAGCAATCCTGCGCGTTTGCGGCCAGCTCCCAAGAAAGCGAGTTGGAAAATGGAGCTCAGGGGCACTGCAATTCACAAACCTGCAGAGTTATAAATGAGAACTCTCGTCCACAAATATATTGAGGGAAGGCAATGAAGAGGATTTGAAAGCAAGGCAGAATTGCAGGAAACGCATTTCAGGAGGTAGATTCGAATCGCCTTGAAAGCACAGGAAAAACGGCCAAACCTCGACAACGATGCCCTTGGCCAAAAAGGGCGTATGCGTTTTTTCCTGAATATATTCAGGAAAAAACGCATACGTCCTTTTTGGCCAACCAAGCAACCTGGAAAGGCAAATCAGCGCTACAAAGAAGTCTCGCTTCCCATCGGTCAAAAGGGCCATGCTGAATAAAGTGTCAAAACCAGAAATGCAGGACAGGCCATGGAGAAACGGGAGCCTTGCTACGCTGAGGGGCGGGATGTAAATTGCCAACAGCCACTCTGGAGAAGTGTACGGTGTGTCCTGAAACATCTAAAAAACCCAGCTTTGAGAGCATAGGGCACTTCCACTGATGGGCGTATAAATTGGGAAAATTAAAAATCAGCAAGACACAGGCACCCCAAAGTTTAGGGCTGCTCTCTTGACAAGAACCTCCACTCCGTTACACCTTAAATATCCCAGGAAAGAGAAAAATGGATAAAGAAGTTGTGGTCCTTATGTACAATGGAATATCACACAGCCATGAAATCAACGTCATAAGGCTAGTAGCAGCATGATGAGTGGATTTAGGTACGACGATTCTAAGTGAAATAAGTCACACAGAAAAAGACACTTGTCATAAGATATCACTTATAGAGGGAATGTAAAAACCGCTACACTTGAGCTGAATTACAAAACGGCACAGAGTCACACATTTAGAAAACACACTATGGCTGCTTAACGGGAAAGGTGAGGTGGGGTGATGCATAAAACACGGGTGTCAAATTAGCTCAGATACCGTTCCATAAACCCAATATGTAATAGAAAAGACCTACTCCTTGCTCAGTGAACTGGACTCAACACCCCCTATTCACCGCCCAAGAATATATCTGACTAGTAAGAATCTTAAAACCTATGTATTGATATCTCTCTGTAAGTGAGTCAAGTGGGTGTAAAGCGGCATAAACACAGCAGTGAAAAGCAGCTAAACCCCATTATAAAAATCAATTACTTTTAAAAACCCGTGAAACAAAGACAGTGAAAGTGAGAGAAATTCTTACAAAATTCGTTCAGGGGCTGTGATGCCACCTGGATTGACCATATCTAGACCCACAGCTGATGGAGACATAAGGGTGGACACTCTTGGGGCTGAGAGGTTTGGTGAGGTTGGGTGAGCAAACGCAGACCCTTTAAAGTAATACTCCGTGGTACCCATCCCATGGGCCCCAAATCTCCAGGTTCAAGGGCATCTTCCTACATCGAAAACATGCATGAGAAACCCAGAAGATGGTACACCGTGTGATCGGGAAAGGTTTCTAAAACGCACCTCATTTCTCATCTCCTTGTGCTCGGGTTCGCCATTACAGCCGCTTGACTAGCAATCTCCCTCCTTGGAGACTCAGCACCTTTAACCTCCTGTTCCGTACAGGTTGCAATTTCTCCTGAGGATGAACGGAAAGAGGGGGAACCAATGAGAGACTAGCTCTAGGTGTTGGGACAGGCACAGGTCACTCTATTTTCCCATCAGGAGGAAGAATTAACCACAGGCTCAGCCTGCTGCCCGGAAGCAGAATAGGGCGTGAAGCAATCCTGCGCGTTTGCGGCCAGCTCCCAAGAAAGCGAGTTGGAAAATGGAGCTCAGGGGCACTGCAATTCACAAACATGCAGAGTTATAAATGAGAACTCTCGTCCACAAATATATTGAGGGAAGGCAACGAAGAGGATTTGAAAGCAAGGCAGAATTCTAGGAAACAGATTTCAGGAGGTAGATTCGAATCGCCTTGAAAGCACAGGAAAAGCGGCCAAACCTCGACAACGATGCCCTTGGCCAAAAAGGGCGTATGCGTTTTTTCCTAAATATATTCAGGAAAAAACGCATACGCCCTTTTTGGCCAACCAAGCAACCTGGAAAGGCAAATCAGCGCTACAAAGAAGTCTCGCTTCCCATCGGTCAAAAGGGCCATGCTGAATAAAGTGTCAAAACCAGAAATGCAGGACAGGCCATGGAGAAACGGGAGCCTTGCTACGCTGATGGGCGGGATGTAAATTGCCAACAGCCACTCTGGAGAAGTGTACGGTGTGTCCTGAAACATCTAAAAAACCCATCTTTGAGAGCATAGGGCACTTCCACTCATGGGCGTATAAATTGGGAAAATTATAAATGAGCAAGACACAGGCACCCCAAAGTTTAGGGCTGCTCTCTTGACAAGAACCTCCACTCCGTTACACCTTAAATATCCCAGGAAAGAGAAAAATGGATAAAGAAGTTGTGGTCCTTATGTACAATGGAATATCACTCAGCCATGAAATCAACGTCATAAGGATAGTAGCAGCATGATGAGTGGATGTAGGTACAACGATTCTAAGTGAAATAAGTCACACAGAAAAAGACACTTGTCATAAGATATCACTTATAGAGGGAATGTAAAAACCGCTACACTTGAGCTGAATTACAAAACGGCACAGAGTCACACGTTTAGAAAACACACTATGGCTGCTTAACGGGAAAGGTGAGGTGGGGTGATGCATAAAACACGGGTTTCAAATTAGCTCAGATACCGTTCCATAAACCCAATATGTAATAGACAAGACCTACTCCTTGCTCTGTGAACTGGACTCAACACCCCCTATTCACCGCCCAAGAACATATCTGACTTGTAAGAATCTTAAAACCTATGTATTGATGTCTCTCTGTAAGTGAGTCAAGTGGGTGTAAAGTGGCTTAAACACAGCAGTGAAAAGCAGCTAAACCCCATTATAAAAATCAATTACTTTTAAAAACCCGTGAAACAAAGACAGTGAAAGAGAGAGAAATTCTTACAAAATTCGTTCAGGGGCTGTGATGCCACCTGGATTAACCATATCTAGACCCACAGCTGATGGAGACATAAGGGTGGACACTCTTGGGGCTGAGAGGTTTGGTGAGGTTGGGTGAGCAAACGCAGACCCTTTAAAGTAATACTGTGTGGTACCCATCCCATGGGCCCCAAATCTCCAGGTTCAAGGGCATCTTCCTACATCGAAAACATGCATGAGAAACCCAGAAGATGGTACACCGTGTGATCGGGAAAGGTTTCTAAAACGCACCTCATTTCTCATCTCCTTGTGCTCGGGTTCGCCATTACAGCCGCTTGACTAGCAATCTCCCTACTTGGAGACTCAGCACCTTTAACCTCCTGTTCCGTACAGGTTGCAATTTGTCCTGAGGATGAACGGGAAGAGGGGGAACCAATGAGAGACTAGCTCTAGGTGTGGGGACAGGCACAGGTCACTCTATTTTCCCATCAGGAGGAAGAATTAACCACAGGCTCAGCCTGCTGCCCGGAAGCAGAATAGGGCGTGAAGCAATCCTGCGCGTTTGCGGCCAGCTCCCAAGAAAGCGAGTTGGAAAATGGAGCTCAGGGGCACTGCAATTCACAAACCTGCAGAGTTATAAATGATAACTCCCGTCCACAAATATATTGAGGGAAGGCAACGAAGAGGATTTGAAAGCAAGGCAGAATTGTAGGAAACAGATTTCAGGAGGTAGATACGAATCGCCTTGAAAGCACAGGAAAAGCGGCCAAACCTCGACAACGATGCCCTTGGCCAAAAAGGGCGTATGCGTTTTTTCCTGAATATATTCAGGAAAAAACGCATACGCCCTTTTTGGCCAACCAAGCAACCTGGAAAGGCAAATCAGCGCTACAAAGAAGGCTCGCTTCCCATCGGTCAAAAGGGCCATGCTGAATAAAGTGTCAAAACCAGAAATGCAGGACAGGCCATGGAGAAACGGGAGCCTTGCTACGCTGATGGGCGGGATGTAAATTGCCAACAGCCACTCTGGAGAAGTGTACGGTGTGTCCTGAAACATCTAAAAAACCCATCTTTGAGAGCATAGGGCACTTCCACTCATGGGCGTATAAATTGGGAAAATTAAAAATCAGCAAGACACAGGCACCCCAAAGTTTAGGGCTGCTCTCTTGACAAGAACCTCCACTCCGTTACACCTTAAATATCCCAGGAAAGAGAAAAATGGATAAAGAAGTTGTGGTCCTTATGTACAATGGAATATCACTCAGCCATGAAATCAACGTCATAAGGATAGTAGCAGCATGATGAGTGGATGTAGGTACAACGATTCTAAGTGAAATAAGTCACACAGAAAAAGACACTTGTCATAAGATATCACTTATAGAGGGAATGTAAAAACCGCTACACTTGAGCTGAATTACAAAACGGCACAGAGTCACACGCTTAGAAAACACACTATGGCTGCTTAACGGGAAAGGTGAGGTGGGGTGATGCATAAAACACGGGTTTCAAATTAGCTCAGATACCGTTCCATAAACCCAATATGTAATAGACAAGACCTACTCCTTGCTCAGTGAACTGGACTCAACACCCCCTATTCACCGCCCAAGAACATATCTGACTAGTAAGGATCTTACAACCTATGTATTGATATCTCTCTGTAAGTGAGTCAAGTGGGTGTAAAGCGGCATAAACACAGCAGTGAAAAGCAGCTAAACCCCATTATAAAAATCAATTACTTTTAAAAACCCGTGAAACAAAGACAGTGAAAGTGAGAGAAATTCTTACAAAATTCGTTCAGGGGCTGTGATGCCACCTGGATTGACCATATCTAGACCCACAGCTGATGGAGACATAAGGGTGGACACTCTTGGGGCTGAGAGGTTTGGTGAGGTTGGGTGAGCAAACGCAGACCCTTTAAAGTAATACTCCGTGGTACCCATCCCATGGGCCCCAAATCTCCAGGTTCAAGGGCATCTTCCTACATCGAAAACATGCATGAGAAACCCAGAAGATGGTACACCGTGTGATCGGGAAAGGTTTCTAAAACGCACCTCATTTCTCATCTCCTTGTGCTCGGGTTCGCCATTACAGCCGCTTGACTAGCAATCTCCCTCCTTGGAGACACAGCACCTTTAACCTCCTGTTCCGTACAGGTTGCAATTTGTCCTGAGGATGAACGGAAAGAGGGGGAACCAATGAGAGACTAGCTCTAGGTGTGGGGACAGGCACAGGTCACTCTATTTTCCCATTAGGAGGAAGAATTAACCACAGGCTCAGCCTGCTGCCCGGAAGCAGAATAGGGCGTGAAGCAATCCTGCGCGTTTGCGGCCAGCTCCCAAGAAAGCGAGTTGGAAAATGGAGCTCAGGGGCACTGCAATTCACAAACCTGCAGAGTTATAAATGATAACTCCCGTCCACAAATATATTGAGGGAAGGCAACGAAGATGATTTGAAAGCAAGGCAGAATTTTAGGATCAGATTTCAGGAGGTAGATACGAATCGCCTTGAAAGCACAGGAAAAGCGGCCAAACCTCAACAACGATGCCCTTGGCCAAAAAGGGCGTATGCGTTTTTTCCTGAATATATTCATGAAAAAACGCATACGCCCTTTTTGGCCAACCAAGCAACCTGGAAAGGGAAATCAGCGCTACAAAGAAGTCTCGCTTCCCATCGGTCAAAAGGGCCATGCTGAATAAAGTGTCAAAACCAGAAATGCAGGACAGGCCATGGAGAAACGGGAGCCTTGCTACGCTGATGGGCGGGATGTAAATTGCCAACAGCCACTCTGGAGAAGTGTACGGTGTGTCCTGAAACATCTAAGAAACTCAGCTTTGAGAGCATAGGGCACTTCCACTCATGGGCGTATAAATTGGGAAAATTAAAAATCAGCAAGACACAGGCACCCCAAAGTTCAGGGCTGCTCTCTTGAGAAGAACCTCCACTCTGTTACACCTTAAATATCCCAGGAAAGAGAAAAATGGATAAAGAAGTGGTGGTCCTTATGTACAATGTAATATCACTCAGCCATGAAATCAACGTCATAAGGCTAGTAGCAGCATGATGAGTGGATGTAGGTACGACGATTCTAAGTGAAATAAGTCACACAGAAAAAGACACTTGTCATAAGATATCACTTATAGAGGGAATGTAAAAACCGCTACAATTGAGCTGAATTACAAAACGGCACAGAGTCACACGTTTAGAAAACACACTATGGCTGCTTAACGGGAAAGGTGAGGTGGGGTGATGCATAAAACACGGGTTTCAAATTAGCTCAGATACCGTTCCATAAACCCAATATGTAATAGACAAGACCTACTCCTTGCTCTGTGAACTGGACTCAACACCCCCTATTCACCGCCCAAGAATATATCTGACTAGTAAGAATCTTAAAACCTATGTATTGATGTCTCTCTGTAAGTGAGTCAAGTGGGTGTAAAGCGGCTTAAACACAGCAGTGAAAAGCAGCTAAACCCCATTATAAAAATCAATTACTTTTAAAAACCCGTGAAACAAAGACAGTGAAAGAGAGAGAAATTCTTACAAAATTATTTCAGGGGCTCTGATGCCACCTGGATTGACCATATCTAGACCCACAGCTGATGGAGACATAAGGGTGGACACTCTTAGGGCTGAGAGGTTTGGTGAGGTTGGGTGAGCAAACGCAGACCCTTTAAAGTAATACTGCGTGATACCCATCACATGGGCCCCAAATCTCCAGGTTCAAGGGCATCTTCCTACATCGAAAACATGCATGAGAAACCCAGAAGATGGTACACTGTGTGATCGGGAAAGGTTTCTAAATCGCACCTCATTTCTCATCTCCTTGTGCTGGGGTTTGCCATTCCAGCCGCTTGACTAGCAATCTCCCTCCTTGGAGACTCAGCACCTTTAACCTCCTGTTCCGTACAGGTTGCAATTTTTCCTGAGGATGAACGGGAAGAGGGGGAACCAATGAGAGACTAGCTCTAGGTGTTGGGACAGGCACACATCACTCTATTTTCCCATCAGGAAGAAGAATGAACCACAGGCTCAGCCTGCCGCCCGGAACCAGAATAGGGCCTCAAGCAATCCTGCGCTTTTGCGGCCAGCTCCCAAGAAAGCGAGTTGGAAAATGGAGCTCAGGGGCACTGCAATTCACAAACCTGCAGTTATAAATGAGAACTCTCGTCCACAAATATATTGAGGGAAGGCAATGAAGAGGATTTGAAAGCAAGGCAGAATTGCAGGAAACGCATTTCAGGAGGTAGATTCGAATCGCCTTGAAAGCACAGGAAAAACGGCCAAACCTCGACAACGATGCCCTTGGCCAAAAAGGGCGTATGCGTTTTTTCCTGAATATATTCAGGAAAAAACGCATACGTCCTTTTTGGCCAACCAAGCAACCTGGAAAGGCAAATCAGCGCTACAAAGAAGTCTCGCTTCCCATCGGTCAAAAGGGCCATGCTGAATAAAGTGTCAAAACCAGAAATGCAGGACAGGCCATGGAGAAACGGGAGCCTTGCTACGCTGAGGGGCGGGATGTAAATTGCCAACAGCCACTCTGGAGAAGTTTACGGTGTGTCCTGAAACATCTAAAAAACCCAGCTTTGAGAGCATAGGGCACTTCCACTGATGGGCGTATAAATTGGGAAAATTAAAAATCAGCAAGACACAGGCACCCCAAAGTTTAGGGCTGCTCTCTTGACAAGAACCTCCACTCCGTTACACCTTAAATATCCCAGGAAAGAGAAAAATGGATAAAGAAGTTGTGGTCCTTATGTACAATGGAATATCACACAGCCATGAAATCAACGTCATAAGGCTAGTAGCAGCATGATGAGTGGATTTAGGTACGACGATTCTAAGTGAAATAAGTCACACAGAAAAAGACACTTGTCATAAGATATCACTTATAGAGGGAATGTAAAAACCGCTACACTTGAGCTGAATTACAAAACGGCACAGAGTCACACATTTAGAAAACACACTATGGCTGCTTAACGGGAAAGGTGAGGTGGGGTGATGCATAAAACACGGGTGTCAAATTAGCTCAGATACCGTTCCATAAACCCAATATGTAATAGAAAAGACCTACTCCTTGCTCAGTGAACTGGACTCAACACCCCCTATTCACCGCCCAAGAATATATCTGACTAGTAAGAATCTTAAAACCTATGTATTGATATCTCTCTGTAAGTGAGTCAAGTGGGTGTAAAGCGGCATAAACACAGCAGTGAAAAGCAGCTAAACCCCATTATATAAATCAATTACTTTTAAAAACCCGTGAAATAAAGACAGTGAAAGAGAGAAAAATTCTTACAAAATTCGTTCAGGGGCTGTGATGCCACCTGGATTGACCATATCTAGACCCACAGCTGATGGAGACATAAGGGTGGACACTCTTGGGGCTGAGAGGTTTGGTGAGGTTGGGTGAGCAAACGCAGAGCCTTTAAAGTAATACTGCGTGGTACCCATGCCATGGGCCCCAAATCTCCAGGTTCAAGGGCATCTTCCTACATCGAAAACATGCATGAGAAACCCAGAAGATGGTACACCGTGTGATCGGGAAAGGTTTCTAAAACGCACCTCATTTCTCATCTCCTTGTGCTCGGGTTCGCCATTCCAGCCACTTGACTAGCAATATCCCTCCTTGGAGACTCAGCACCTTTAACCTCCTGTTCCGTACAGGTTGCAATTTGTCCTGAGGATGAACGGGAAGAGGGGGAACCAATGAGAAACTAGCTCTAGGTGTTGGGACAGGCACAGGTCACTCTATTTTCCCATCCGGAAGAAGAATTAACCACAGGCTCAGCCTGCCGCCCGGAACCAGAATAGGGGGTGAAGCAATCCTGCGCGTTTGCGGCCAGCTCCCAAGAAAGCGAGTTGGAAAATGGAGCTCAGGGGCACTGCAATTCACAAACATGCAGAGTTATAAATGAGAACTCTCGTCCACAAATATATTGAGGGAAGGCAACGAAGAGGATTTGAAAGCAAGGCAGAATTCTAGGAAACAGATTTCAGGAGGTAGATTCGAATCGCCTTGAAAGCACAGGAAAAGCGGCCAAACCTCGACAACGATGCCCTTGGCCAAAAAGGGCGTATGCGTTTTTTCCTAAATATATTCAGGAAAAAACGCATACGCCCTTTTTGGCCAACCAAGCAACCTGGAAAGGCAAATCAGCGCTACAAAGAAGTCTCGCTTCCCATCGGTCAAAAGGGCCATGCTGAATAAAGTGTCAAATCCAGAAATGCAGGACAGGCCATGGAGAAACGGGAGCCTTGCTACGCTGATGGGCGGGATGTAAATTGCCAACAGCCACTCTGGAGAAGTGTACGGTGTGTCCTGAAACATCTAAAAAACCCATCTTTGAGAGCATAGGGCACTTCCACTCATGGGCGTATAAATTGGGAAAATTAAAAATCAGCAAGACACAGGCACCCCAAAGTTTAGGGCTGCTCTCTTGACAAGAACCTCCACTCCGTTACACCTTAAATATCCCAGGAAAGAGAAAAATGGATAAAGAAGTTGTGGTCCATATGTACAATGGAATATCACTCAGCCATGAAATCAACGTCATAAGGATAGTAGCAGCATGATGAGTGGATGTAGGTACAACGATTCTAAGTGAAATAAGTCACACAGAAAAAGACACTTGTCATAAGATATCACTTATAGAGGGAATGTAAAAACCGCTACACTTGAGCTGAATTACAAAACGGCACAGAGTCACACGTTTAGAAAACACACTATGGCTGCTTAACGGGAAAGGTGAGGTGGGGTGATGCATAAAACACGGGTTTCAAATTAGCTCAGATACCGTTCCATAAACCCAATAAGTAATAGACAAGACCTACTCCTTGCTCTGTGAACTGGACTCAACACCCCCTATTCACCGCCCAAGAACATATCTGACTAGTAAGAATCTTAAAACCTATGTATTGATGTCTCTCTGTAAGTGAGTCAAGTGGGTGTAAAGTGGCTTAAACACAGCAGTGAAAAGCAGCTAAACCCCATTATAAAAATCAATTACTTTTAAAAACCCGTGAAACAAAGACAGTGAAAGAGAGAGAAATTCTTACAAAATTCGTTCAGGGGCTGTGATGCCACCTGGATTAACCATATCTAGACCCACAGCTGATGGAGACATAAGGGTGGACACTCTTGGGGCTGAGAGGTTTGGTGAGGTTGGGTGAGCAAACGCAGACCCTTTAAAGTAATACTGTGTGGTACCCATCCCATGGGCCCCAAATCTCCAGGTTCAAGGGCATCTTCCTACATCGAAAACATGCATGAGAAACCCAGAAGATGGTACACCGTGTGATCGGGAAAGGTTTCTAAAACGCACCTCATTTCTCATCTCCTTGTGCTCGGGTTCGCCATTACAGCCGCTTGACTAGCAATCTCCCTACTTGGAGACTCAGCACCTTTAACCTCCTGTTCCGTACAGGTTGCAATTTGTCCTGAGGATGAACGAGAAAAGGGGGAACCAATGAGAGACTAGCTCTAGGTGTGGGGACAGGCACAGGTCACTCTATTTTCCCATCAGGAAGAAGAATTAACCACAGGCTCAGCCTGCTGCCCGGAAGCAGAATAGGGCGTGAAGCAATCCTGCGCGTTTGCGGCCAGCTCCCAAGAAAGCGAGTTGGAAAATGGAGCTCAGGGGCACTGCAATTCACAAACCTGCAGAGTTATAAATGATAACTCCCGTCCACAAATATATTGAGGGAAGGCAACGAAGATGATTTGAAAGCAAGGCAGAATTTTAGGATCAGATTTCAGGAGGTAGATACGAATCGCCTTGAAAGCACAGGAAAAGCGGCCAAACCTCAACAACGATGCCCTTGGCCAAAAAGGGCGTATGCGTTTTTTCCTGAATATATTCATGAAAAAACGCATACGCCCTTTTTGGCCAACCAAGCAACCTGGAAAGGGAAATCAGCGCTACAAAGAAGTCTCGCTTCCCATCGGTCAAAAGGGCCATGCTGAATAAAGTGTCAAAACCAGAAATGCAGGACAGGCCATGGAGAAACGGGAGCCTTGCTACGCTGATGGGCGGGATGTAAATTGCCAACAGCCACTCTGGAGAAGTGTACGGTGTGTCCTGAAACATCTAAGAAACTCAGCTTTGAGAGCATAGGGCACTTCCACTCATGGGCGTATAAATTGGGAAAATTAAAAATCAGCAAGACACAGGCACCCCAAAGTTCAGGGCTGCTCTCTTGACAAGAACCTCCACTCTGTTACACCTTAAATATCCCAGGAAAGAGAAAAATGGATAAAGAAGTGGTGGTCCTTATGTACAATGTAATATCACTCAGCCATGAAATCAACGTCATAAGGCTAGTAGCAGCATGATGAGTGGATGTAGGTACGACGATTCTAAGTGAAATAAGTCACACAGAAAAAGACACTTGTCATAAGATATCACTTATAGAGGGAATGTAAAAACCGCTACAATTGAGCTGAATTACAAAACGGCACAGAGTCACACGTTTAGAAAACACACTATGGCTGCTTAACGGGAAAGGTGAGGTGGGGTGATGCATAAAACACGGGTTTCAAATTAGCTCAGATACCGTTCCATAAACCCAATATGTAATAGACAAGACCTACTCCTTGCTCTGTGAACTGGACTCAACACCCCCTATTCACCGCCCAAGAATATATCTGACTAGTAAGAATCTTAAAACCTATGTATTGATGTCTCTCTGTAAGTGAGTCAAGTGGGTGTAAAGCGGCTTAAACACAGCAGTGAAAAGCAGCTAAACCCCATTATAAAAATCAATTACTTTTAAAAACCCGTGAAACAAAGACAGTGAAAGAGAGAGAAATTCTTACAAAATTATTTCAGGGGCTGTGATGCCACCTGGATTGACCATATCTAGACCCACAGCTGATGGAGACATAAGGGTGGACACTCTTAGGGATGAGAGGTTTGGTGAGGTTGGGTGAGCAAACGCAGACCCTTTAAAGTAATACTGCGTGATACCCATCACATGGGCCCCAAATCTCCAGGTTCAAGGGCATCTTCCTACATCGAAAACATGCATGAGAAACCCAGAAGATGGTACACTGTGTGATCGGGAAAGGTTTCTAAATCGCACCTCATTTCTCATCTCCTTGTGCTGGGGTTTGCCATTCCAGCCGCTTGACTAGCAATCTCCCTCCTTGGAGACTCAGCACCTTTAACCTCCTGTTCCGTACAGGTTGCAATTTTTCCTGAGGATGAACGGGAAGAGGGGGAACCAATGAGAGACTAGCTCTAGGTGTGGGGACAGGCAGAGGTCACTCTATTTTCCCATCAGGAGGAAGAATTAACCACATGCTCAGCCTGCTGCCCGGTAGCAGAATAGGGCGTGAAGCAATCCTGCGCGTTTGCGGCAAGCTCCCAGGAAAGCGAGTTGGAAAATGGAGCTCAGGGGCACTGCAATTCACAAACCTGCAGAGTTATAAATGATAACTCCCGTCCACAAATATATTGAGGGAAGGCTACGAAGAGGATTTGAAAGCAAGGCAGAATTGTAGGAAACAGATTTCAGGAGGTAGATACGAATCGCCTTGAAAGCACAGGAAAAGCGGCCAAACCTCGACAACTATGCCCTTGGCCAAAAAGGGCGTATGCGTTTTTTCCTGAATATATTCAGGAAAAAACGCATACGCCCTTTTTGGCCAACCAAGCAACCTGGAAAGGCAAATCAGCGCTACAAAGAAGTCTCGCTTCCCATCGGTCAAAAGGGCCATGCTGAATAAAGTGTCAAAACCAGAAATGCAGGACAGGCCATGGAGAAACGGGAGCCTTGCTACGCTGAGTGGCGGGATGTAAATTGCCAACAGCCACTCTGGAGAAGTGTACGGTGTGTCCTGAAACATCTAAAAAACTCAGCTTTGAGAGCATAGGGCACTTCCACTCATGGGCGTATAAATT
Organism: Eschrichtius robustus; assembly: GCF_028021215.1. Classification (NCBI taxonomy): domain Eukaryota; kingdom Metazoa; phylum Chordata; class Mammalia; order Artiodactyla; family Eschrichtiidae; genus Eschrichtius; species Eschrichtius robustus. The sequence goes on along the minus strand of NW_027175140.1, from coordinate 2,338,233 downwards.
CGGAAAATTAAAAATCAGCAAGACACAGGCAACCCAAAGTTCAGGGCTGCTCTCTTGACAAGAACCTCCACTCTGTTACACCTTAAATATCCCAGGAAAGAGAAAAATGGATAAAGAAGTGGTGGTCCTTATGTACAATGTAATATCACTCAGCCATGAAATCAACGTCATAAGGCTAGTAGCAGCATGATGAGTGGATGTAGGTACGACGATTCTAAGTGAAATAAGTCACACAGAAAAAGACACTTGTCATAAGATATCACTTATAGAGGGAATGTAAAAACCGCTACACTTGAGCTGAATTACAAAACGGCACAGAGTCACACGTTTAGAAAACACACTATGGCTGCTTAACGGGAAAGGTGAGGTGGGGTGATGCATAAAACACGGGTTTCAAATTAGCTCAGATACCGTTCCATAAACCCAATAAGTAATAGACAAGACCTACTCCTTGCTCTGTGAACTGGACTCAACACCCCCTATTCACCGCCCAAGAACATATCTGACTAGTAAGAATCTTAAAACCTATGTATTGATGTCTCTCTGTAAGTGAGTCAAGTGGGTGTAAAGTGGCTTAAACACAGCAGTGAAAAGCAGCTAAACCCCATTATAAAAATCAATTACTTTTAAAAACCCGTGAAACAAAGACAGTGAAAGAGAGAGAAATTCTTACAAAATTCGTTCAGGGGCTGTGATGCCACCTGGATTAACCATATCTAGACCCACAGCTGATGGAGACATAAGGGTGGACACTCTTGGGGCTGAGAGGTTTGGTGAGGTTGGGTGAGCAAACGCAGACCCTTTAAAGTAATACTGCGTGGTACCCATCCCATGGGCCCCAAATCTCCAGGTTCAAGGGCATCTTCCTACATCGAAAACATGCATGAGAAACCCAGAAGATGGTACACCGTGTGATCGGGAAAGGTTTCTAAAACGCACCTCATTTCTCATCTCCTTGGGCTCGGGTTCGCCATTACAGCCGCTTGACTAGCAATCTCCCTCCTTGGAGACTCAGCACCTTTAACCTCCTGTTCCGTACAGGTTGCAATTTGTCCTGAGGATGAACGGGAAGAGGGGGAACCAATGAGAGACTAGCTCTAGGTGTGGGGACAGGCACAGGTCACTCTATTTTCCCATCAGGAAGAAGAATTAACCACAGGCTCAGCCTGCTGCCCTGAAGCAGAATAGGGCGTGAAGCAATCCTGCGCGTTTGCGGCAAGCTCCCAAGAAAGCGAGTTGGAAAATGGAGCTCAGGGGCACTGCAATTCACAAACCTGCAGAGTTATAAATGATAACTCTCCTCCACAAATATATTGAGGGAAGGCAACGAAGAGGATTTGAAAGCAAGGCAGAATTGTAGGAAACAGATTTCAGGAGGTAGATTCGAATCGCCTTGAAAGCACAGGAAAAGCGGCCAAACCTCGACAACAATGCCCTTGGCCAAAAAGGGCGTATGCGTTTTTTCCTGAATATATTCAGGAAAAAACGCATAAGCCCTTTTTGGCCAACCAAGCAACCTGGAACGACAAATCAGCGCTACAAAGAAGTCTCGCTTCCCATCGGTCAAAAGGGCCATGCTGAATAAAGTGTCAAAACCAGAAATGCAGGACAGGCCATGGAGAAACGGGAGCCTTGCTACGCTGATGGGCGGGATGTAAATTGCCAACAGCCACTCTGGAGAAGTGTACGGTGTGTCCTGAAACATCTAAAAAACTCAGCTTTGAGAGCATAGGGCACTTCCACTCATGGGCGTATAAATTGGGAAAATTAAAAATCAGCAAGACACAGGCACCCCAAAGTTCAGGGCTGCTCTCTTGACAAGAACCTCCACTCTGTTACACCTTAAATATCCCAGGAAAGAGAAAAATGGATAAAGAAGTGGTGGTCCTTATGTACAATGTAATATCACTCAGCCATGAAATCAACGTCATAAGGCTAGTAGCAGCATGATGAGTGGATGTAGGTACGACGATTCTAAGTGAAATAAGTCACACAGAAAAAGACACTTGTCATAAGATATCACTTATAGAGGGAATGTAAAAACCGCTACACTTGAGCTGAATTACAAAACGGCACAGAGTCACACGTTTAGAAAACACACTAAGGCTGCTTAACGGGAAAGGTGAGGTGGGGTGATGCATAAAACACGGGTTTCAAATTAGCTCAGATACCGTTCCATAAACCCAATATGTAATAGACAAGACCTACTCCTTGCTCTGTGAACTGGACTCAACACCCCCTATTCAACGCCCAAGAATATATCTGACTAGTAAGAATCTTAAAACCTATGTATTGATGTCTCTCTGTAAGTGAGTCAAGTGGGTGTAAAGCGGCTTAAACACAGCAGTGAAAAGCAGCTAAACCCCATTATAAAAATCAATTACTTTTAAAAACCCGTGAAACAAAGACAGTGAAAGAGAGAGAAATTCTTATAAAATTATTTCAGGGGCTGTGATGCCACCTGGATTGACCATATCTAGACCCACAGCTGATGGAGACATAAGGTGGACACTCTTAGGGCTGAGAGGTTTGGTGAGGTTGGGTGAGCAAACGCAGACCCTTTAAAGTAATACTGCGTGATACCCATCACATGGGCCCCAAATCTCCAGGTTGAAGGGCATCTTCCTACATCGAAAACATGCATGAGAAACCCAGAAGATGGTACACCGTGTGATCGGGAAAGGTTTCTAAATCGCACCTGATTTCTCATCTCCTGGTGCTCGGTTTTGCCATTCCAGCCGCTTGACTAGCAATCTCCCTCCTTGGAGACTCAGCACCTTTAACCTCCTGTTCCGTACAGGTTGCAATTTGTCCTGAGGATGAACGGGAAGAGGGGGAACCAATGAGAGACTAGCTGTAGTTGTTGGGACAGGCACACGTCACTCTATTTTCCCATCAGGAAGAAGAATGAACCACAGGCTCAGCCTGCCGCCCGGAACCAGAATAGGGCCTCAAGCAATCCTGCGCTTTTGCGGCCAGCTCCCAAGAAAGCGAGTTGGAAAATGGAGCTCAGGGGCACTGCAATTCACAAACCTGCAGAGTTATAAATGAGAACTCTCGTCCACAAATATATTGAGGGAAGGCAATGAAGAGGATTTGAAAGCAAGGCAGAATTGCAGGAAACGCATTTCAGGAGGTAGATTCGAATCGCCTTGAAAGCACAGGAAAAGCGGCCAAACCTCGACAACGATGCCCTTGGCCAAAAAGGGCGTATGCGTTTTTTCCTGAATATATTCAGGAAAAAACGCATACGTCCTTTTTGGCCAACCAAGCAACCTGGAAAGGCAAATCAGCGCTACAAAGAAGTCTCGCTTCCCATCGGTCAAAAGGGCCATGCTGAATAAAGTGTCAAAACCAGAAATGCAGGACAGGCCATGGAGAAACGGGAGCCTTGCTACGCTGAGGGGCGGGATGTAAATTGCCAACAGCCACTCTGGAGAAGTGTACGGTGTGTCCTGAAACATCTAAAAAACCCAGCTTTGAGAGCATAGGGCACTTCCACTGATGGGCGTATAAATTGGGAAAATTAAAAATCAGCAAGACACAGGCACCCCAAAGTTTAGGGCTGCTCTCTTGACAAGAACCTCCACTCCGTTACACCTTAAATATCCCAGGAAAGAGAAAAATGGATAAAGAAGTTGTGGTCCTTATGTACAATGGAATATCACACAGCCATGAAATCAACGTCATAAGGCTAGTAGCAGCATGATGAGTGGATTTAGGTACGACGATTCTAAGTGAAATAAGTCACACAGAAAAAGACACTTGTCATAAGATATCACTTATAGAGGGAATGTAAAAACCGCTACACTTGAGCTGAATTACAAAACGGCACAGAGTCACACGTTTAGAAAACACACTATGGCTGCTTAACGGGAAAGGTGAGGTGGGGTGATGCATAAAACACGGGTTTCAAATTAGCTCAGATACCGTTCCATAAACCCAATATGTAATAGAAAAGACCTACTCCTTGCTCAGTGAACTGGACTCAACACCCCCTATTCACCGCCCAAGAATATATCTGACTAGTAAGAATCTTAAAACCTATGTATTGATATCTCTCTGTAAGTGAGTCAAGTGGGTGTAAAGCGGCATAAACACAGCAGTGAAAAGCAGCTAAACCCCATTATATAAATCAATTACTTTTAAAATCCCGTGAAATAAAGACAGTGAAAGAGAGAAAAATTCTTACATAATTCGTTCAGGGGCTGTGATGCCACCTGAATTGACCATATCTAGACCCACAGCTGATGGAGACATAAGGGTGGACACTCTTGGGGCTGAGAGGTTTGGTGAGGTTGGGTGAGCAAACGCAGACCCTTTAAAGTAATACTGCGTGGTACCCATGCCATGGGCCCCAAATCTCCAGGTTCAAGGGCATCTTCCTACATTGAAAACATGCATGAGAAACCCAGAAGATGGTACACCGTGTGATCGGGAAAGGTTTCTAAAACGCACCTCATTTCTCATCTCCTTGTGCTCGGGTTCGCCATTCCAGCCACTTGACTAGCAATATCCCTCCTTGGAGACTCAGCACCTTTAACCTCCTGTTCCGTACAGGTTGCAATTTGTCCTGAGGATGAACGGGAAGAGGGGGAACCAATGAGAAACTAGCTCTAGGTGTTGGGACAGGCACAGGTCACTCTATTTTCCCATCCGGAAGAAGAATTAACCACAGGCTCAGCCTGCCGCCCGGAACCAGAATAGGGGGTGAAGCAATCCTGCGCGTTTGCGGCCAGCTCCCAAGAAAGCGAGTTGGAAAATGGAGCTCAGGGGCACTGCAATTCACAAATATGCAGAGTTATAAATGAGAACTCTCGTCCACAAATATATTGAGGGAAGGCAACGAAGAGGATTTGAAAGCAAGGCAGAATTCTAGGAAACAGATTTCAGGAGGTAGATTCGAATCGCCTTGAAAGCACAGGAAAAGCGGCCAAACCTCGACAACGATGCCCTTGGCCAAAAAGGGCGTATGCGTTTTTTCCTAAATATATTCAGGAAAAAACGCATACGCCCTTTTTGGCCAACCAAGCAACCTGGAAAGGCAAATCAGCGCTACAAAGAAGTCTCGCTTCCCATCGGTCAAAAGGGCCATGCTGAATAAAGTGGCAAAACCAGAAATGCAGGACAGGCCATGGAGAAACGGGAGCCTTGCTACGCTGATGGGCGGGATGTAAATTGCCAACAGCCACTCTGGAGAAGTGTACGGTGTGTCCTGAAACATCTAAAAAACCCATCTTTGAGAGCATAGGGCACTTCCACTCATGGGCGTATAAATTGGGAAAATTAAAAATCAGCAAGACACAGGCACCCCAAAGTTCAGGGCTGCTCTCTTGACAAGAACCTCCACTCCGTTACACCTTAAATATCCCAGGAAAGAGAAAAATGGATAAAGAAGTTGTGGTCCTTATGTACAATGGAATATCACTCAGCCATGAAATCAACGTCATAAGGATAGTAGCAGCATGATGAGTGGATGTAGGTACAACGATTCTAAGTGAAATAAGTCACACAGAAAAAGACACTTGTCATAAGATATCACTTATAGAGGGAATGTAAAAACCGCTACACTTGAGCTGAATTACAAAACGGCACAGAGTCACACGTTTAGAAAACACACTATGGCTGCTTAACGGGAAAGGTGAGGTGGGGTGATGCATAAAACACGGGTTTCAAATTAGCTCAGATACCGTTCCATAAACCCAATAAGTAATAGACAAGACCTACTCCTTGCTCTGTGAACTGGACTCAACACCCCCTATTCACCGCCCAAGAACATATCTGACTAGTAAGAATCTTAAAACCTATGTATTGATGTCTCTCTGTAAGTGAGTCAAGTGGGTGTAAAGTGGCTTAAACACAGCAGTGAAAAGCAGCTAAACCCCATTATAAAAATCAATTACTTTTAAAAACCCGTGAAACAAAGACAGTGAAAGAGAGAGAAATTCTTACAAAATTCGTTCAGGGGCTGTGATGCCACCTGGATTAACCATATCTAGACCCACAGCTGATGGAGACATAAGGGTGGACACTCTTGGGGCTGAGAGGTTTGGTGAGGTTGGGTGAGCAAACGCAGACCCTTTAAAGTAATACTGCGTGGTACCCATCCCATGGGCCCCAAATCTCCAGGTTCAAGGGCATCTTCCTACATCGAAAACATGCATGAGAAACCCAGAAGATGGTACACCGTGTGATCGGGAAAGGTTTCTAAAACGCACCTCATTTCTCATCTCCTTGTGCTCGGGTTCGCCATTACAGCCGCTTGACTAGCAATCTCCCTACTTGGAGACTCAGCACCTTTAACCTCCTGTTCCGTACAGGTTGCAATTTGTCCTGAGGATGAACGGGAAGAGGGGGAACCAATGAGAGACTAGCTCTAGGTGTGGGGACAGGCACAGGTCACTCTATTTTCCCATCAGGAGGAATAATTAACCACAGGCTCAGCCTGCTGCCCGGAAGCAGAATAGGGCGTGAAGCAATCCTGCGCGTTTGCGGCCAGCTCCCAAGAAAGCGAGTTGGAAAATGGAGCTCAGGGGCACTGCAATTCACAAACCTGCAGAGTTATAAATGATAACTCCCGTCCACAAATATATTGAGGGAAGGCAACGAAGAGGATTTGAAAGCAAGGCAGAATTGTAGGAAACAGATTTCAGGAGGTAGATACGAATCGCCTTGAAAGCACAGGAAAAGCGGCCAAACCTCGACAACGATGCCCTTGGCCAAAAAGGGCGTATGCGTTTTTTCCTGAATATATTCAGGAAAAAACGCATACGCCCTTTTTGGCCAACCAAGCAACCTGGAAAGGCAAATCAGCGCTACAAAGAAGTCTCGCTTCCCATCGGTCAAAAGGGCCATGCTGAATAAAGTGTCAAAACCAGAAATGCAGGACAGGCCATGGAGAAACGGGAGCCTTGCTACGCTGATGGGCGGGATGTAAATTGCCAACAGCCACTCTGGAGAAGTGTACGGTGTGTCCTGAAACATCTAAAAAACCCATCTTTGAGAGCATAGGGCACTTCCACTCATGGGCGTATAAATTGGGAAAATTAAAATCAGCAAGACACAGGCACCCCAAAGTTTAGGGCTGCTCTCTTGACAAGAACCTCCACTCCGTTACACCTTAAATATCCCAGGAAAGAGAAAAATGGATAAAGAAGTTGTGGTCCTTATGTACAATGGAATATCACTCAGCCATGAAATCAACGTCATAAGGATAGTAGCAGCATGATGAGTGGATGTAGGTACAACGATTCTAAGTGAAATAAGTCACACAGAAAAAGACACTTGTCATAATATATCACTTATAGAGGGAATGTAAAAACCGCTACACTTGAGCTGAATTACAAAACGGCACAGAGTCACACGTTTAGAAAACACACTATGGCTGCTTAACGGGAAAGGTGAGGTGGGGTGATGCATAAAACACGGGTTTCAAATTAGCTCAGATACCGTTCCATAAACCCAATAAGTAATAGACAAGACCTACTCCTTGCTCTGTGAACTGGACTCAACACCCCCTATTCACCGCCCAAGAACATATCTGACTAGTAAGAATCTTAAAACCTATGTATTGATGTCTCTCTGTAAGTGAGTCAAGTGGGTGTAAAGTGGCTTAAACACAGCAGTGAAAAGCAGCTAAACCCCATTATAAAAATCAATTACTTTTAAAAACCCGTGAAACAAAGACAGTGAAAGAGAGAGAAATTCTTACAAAATTCGTTCAGGGGCTGTGATGCCACCTGGATTAACCATATCTAGACCCACAGCTGATGGAGACATAAGGGTGGACACTCTTGGGGCTGAGACGTTTGGTGAGGTTGGGTGAGCAAACGCAGACCCTTTAAAGTAATACTGCGTGGTACCCCATCCCATGGGCCCCAAATCTCCAGGTTCAAGGGCATCTTCCTACATCGAAAACATGCATGAGAAACCCAGAAGATGGTACACCGTGTGATCGGGAAAGGTTTCTAAAACGCACCTCATTTCTCATCTCCTTGTGCTCGGGTTCGCCATTACAGCCGCTTGACTAGCAATCTCCCTACTTGGAGACTCAGCACCTTTAACCTCCTGTTCCGTACAGGTTGCAATTTGTCCTGAGGATGAACGGGAAGAGGGGGAACCAATGAGAGACTAGCTCTAGGTGTGGGGACAGGCACAGGTCACTCTATTTTCCCATCAGGAGGAAGAATTAACCACAGGCTCAGCCTGCTGCCCGGAAGCAGAATAGGGCGTGAAGCAATCCTGCGCGTTTGCGGCCAGCTCCCAAGAAAGCGAGTTGGAAAATGGAGCTCAGGGGCACTGCAATTCACAAACCTGCAGAGTTATAAATGATAACTCCCGTCCACAAATATATTGAGGGAAGGCAACGAAGAGGATTTGAAAGCAAGGCAGAATTGTAGGAAACAGATTTCAGGAGGTAGATACGAATCGCCTTGAAAGCACAGGAAAAGCGGCCAAACCTCGACAACGATGCCCTTGGCCAAAAAGGGCGTATGCGTTTTTTCCTGAATATATTCAGGAAAAAACGCATACGCCCTTTTTGGCCAACCAAGCAACCTGGAAAGGCAAATCAGCGCTACAAAGAAGTCTCGCTTCCCATCGGTCAAAAGGGCCATGCTGAATAAAGTGTCAAAACCAGAAATGCAGGACAGGCCATGGAGAAACGGGAGCCTTGCTACGCTGATGGGCGGGATGTAAATTGCCAACAGCCACTCTGGAGAAGTGTACGGTGTGTCCTGAAACATCTAAAAAACTCAGCTTTGAGAGCATAGGGCACTTCCACTCATGGGCGTATAAATTGGGAAAATTAAAAATCAGCAAGACACAGGCACCCCAAAGTTCAGGGCTGCTCTCTTGACAAGAACCTCCACTATGTTACACCTTAAATATCCCAGGAAAGAGAAAAATGGATAAAGAAGTGGTGGTCCTTATGTACAATGTAATATCACTCAGCCATGAAATCAACGTCATAAGGCTAGTAGCAGCATGATGAGTGGATGTAGGTACAACGATTCTAAGTGAAATAAGTCACACAGAAAAAGACACTTGTCATAAGATATCACTTATAGAGGGAATGTAAAAACCGCTACACTTGAGCTGAATTAAAAAACGGCACAGAGTCACACGTTTAGAAAACACACTATGGCTGCTTAACGGGAAAGGTGAGGTGGGGTGATGCATAAAACACGGGTTTCAAATTAGCTCAGATACCGTTCCATAAACCCAATAAGTAATAGACAAGACCCACTCCTTGCTCTGTGAACTGGACTCAACACCCCCTATTCACCGCCCAAGAACATATCTGACTAGTAAGAATCTTAAAACCTATGTATTGATGTCTCTCTGTAAGTGAGTCAAGTGGGTGTAAAGCGGCTTAAACACAGCAGTGAAAAGCAGCTAAACCCCATTATAAAAATCTATTACTTTTAAAAACCCGTGAAACAAAGACAGTGAAAGAGAGAGAAATTCTTATAAAATTATTTCAGGGGCTGTGATGCCACCTGGATTGACCATATCTAGACCCACAGCTGATGGAGACATAAGGTGGACACTCTTAGGGCTGAGAAGTTTGGTGAGGTTGGGTGAGCAAACGCAGACCCTTTAAAGTAATACTGCGTGATACCCATCACATGGGCCCCAAATCTCCAGGTTCAAGGGCATCTTCCTACATCGAAAACATGCATGAGAAACCCAGAAGATGGTACACCGTGTGATCGGGAAAGGTTTCTAAATCGCACCTCATTTCTCATCTCCTTGTGCTCGGGTTTGCCATTCCAGCCGCTTGACTAGCAATCTCCCTCCTTGGAGACTTAGCACCTTTAACCTCCTGTTCCGTACAGGTTGCAATTTGTCCTGAGGATGAACGGGAAGAGGGGGAACCAATGAGAGACTAGCTCTAGGTGTTGGGACAGGCACACGTCACTCTATTTTCCCATCAGGAAGAAGAATGAACCACAGGCTCAGCCTGCCGCCCGGAACCAGAATAGGGCCTCAAGCAATCCTGCGCTTTTGCGGCCAGCTCCCAAGAAAGCGAGTTGGAAAATGGAGCTCAGGGGCACTGCAATTCACAAACCTGCAGAGTTATAAATGAGAACTCTCGTCCACAAATATATTGAGGGAAGGCAATGAAGAGGATTTGAAAGCAAGGCAGAATTGCAGGAAACGCATTTCAGGAGGTAGATTCGAATCGCCTTGAAAGCACAGGAAAAGCGGCCAAACCTCGACAACGATGCCCTTGGCCAAAAAGGGCGTATGCGTTTTTTCCTGAATATATTCAGGAAAAAACCCATACGCCCTTTTTGGCCAACCAAGCAACCTGGAAAGGCAAATCAGCGCTACAAAGAAGTCTCGCTTCCCATCGGTCAAAAGGGCCATGCTGAATAAAGTGTCAAAACCAGAAATGCAGGACAGGCCATGGAGAAACAGGAGCCTTGCTACGCTGATGGGCGGGATGTAAATTGCCAACAGCCACTCTGGAGAAGTGTACGGTGTGTCCTGAAACATCTAAAAAAACCAGCTTTGAGAGCATAGGGCACTTCCACTGATGGGCGTATAAATTGGGAAAATTAAAAATCAGCAAGGCACAGGCACCCCAAAGTTTAGGGCTGCTCTCTTGACAAGAACCTCCACTCTGTTACACCTTAAATATCCCAGGAAAGAGAAAAATGGATAAAGAAGTTGTGGTCCTTATGTACAATGGAATATCACACAGCCATGAAATCAACGTCATAAGGCTAGTAGCAGCATGATGAGTGGATTTAGGTACGACGATTCTAAGTGAAATAAGTCACACAGAAAAAGACACTTGTCATAAGATATCACTTATAGAGGGAATGTAAAACCCGCTACACTTGAGCTGAATTACAAAACGGCACAGAGTCACACGTTTAGAAAACACACTATGGCTGCTTAACGGGAAAGGTGAGGTGGGGTGATGCATAAAACACGGGTTTCAAATTAGCTCAGATACCGTTCCATAAACCCAATATGTAATAGAAAAGACCTACTCCTTGCTCAGTGAACTGGACTCAACACCCCCTATTCACCGCCCAAGAATATATCTGACTAGTAAGAATCTTAAAACCTATGTATTGATATCTCTCTGTAAGTGAGTCAAGTGGGTGTAAAGCGGCATAAACACAGCAGTGAAAAGCAGCTAAACCCCATTATATAAATCAATTACTTTTAAAATCCCGTGAAATAAAGACAGTGAAAGAGAGAAAAATTCTTACATAATTCGTTCAGGGGCTGTGATGCCACCTGAATTGACCATATCTAGACCCACAGCTGATGGAGACATAAGGGTGGACACTCTTGGGGCTGAGAGGTTTGGTGAGGTTGGGTGAGCAAACGCAGACCCTTTAAAGTAATACTGCGTGGTACCCATGCCATGGGCCCCAAATCTCCAGGTTCAAGGGCATCTTCCTACATTGAAAACATGCATGAGAAACCCAGAAGATGGTACACCGTGTGATCGGGAAAGGTTTCTAAAACGCACCTCATTTCTCATCTCCTTGTGCTCGGGTTCGCCAATCCAGCCACTTGACTAGCAATATCCCTCCTTGGAGACTCAGCACCTTTAACCTCCTGTTCCGTACAGGTTGCAATTTGTCCTGAGGATGAACGGGAAGAGGGGGAACCAATGAGACACTAGCTCTAGGTGTTGGGACAGGCACAGGTCACTCTATTTTCCCATCCGGAAGAAGAATTAACCACAGGCTCAGCCTGCCGCCCGGAACCAGAATAGGGGGTGAAGCAATCCTGCGCGTTTGCGGCCAGCTCCCAAGAAAGCGAGTTGGAAAATGGAGCTCAGGGGCACTGCAATTCACAAATATGCAGAGTTATAAATGAGAACTCTCGTCCACAAATATATTGAGGGAAGGCAACGAAGAGGATTTGAAAGCAAGGCAGAATTCTAGGAAACAGATTTCAGGAGGTAGATTCGAATCGCCTTGAAAGCACAGGAAAAGCGGCCAAACCTCGACAACGATGCCCTTGGCCAAAAAGGGCGTATGCGTTTTTTCCTAAATATATTCAGGAAAAAACGCATACGCCCTTTTTGGCCAACCAAGCAACCTGGAAAGGCAAATCAGCGCTACAAAGAAGTCTCGCTTCCCATCGGTCAAAAGGGCCATGCTGAATAAAGTGTCAAAACCAGAAATGCAGGACAGGCCATGGAGAAACGGGAGCCTTGCTACGCTGATGGGCGGGATGTAAATTGCCAACAGCCACTCTGGAGAAGTGTACGGTGTGTCCTGAAACATCTAAAAAACCCATCTTTTAGAGCATAGGGCACTTCCACTCATGGGCGTATAAATTGGGAAAATTAAAAATCAGCAAGACACAGGCACCCCAAAGTTCAGGGCTGCTCTCTTGACAAGAACCTCCACTCCGTTACACCTTAAATATCCCAGGAAAGAGAAAAATGGATAAAGAAGTTGTGGTCCTTATGTACAATGGAATATCACTCAGCCATGAAATCAACGTCATAAGGATAGTAGCAGCATGATGAGTGGATGTAGGTACAACGATTCTAAGTGAAATAAGTCACACAGAAAAAGACACTTGTCATAAGATATCACTTATAGAGGGAATGTAAAAACCGCTACACTTGAGCTGAATTACAAAACGGCACAGAGTCACACGTTTAGAAAACACACTATGGCTGCTTAACGGGAAAGGTGAGGTGGGGTGATGCATAAAACACGGGTTTCAAATTAGCTCAGATACCGTTCCATAAACCCAATAAGTAATAGACAAGACCTACTCCTTGCTCTGTGAACTGGACTCAACACCCCCTATTCACCGCCCAAGAACATATCTGACTAGTAAGAATCTTAAAACCTATGTATTGATGTCTCTCTGTAAGTGAGTCAAGTGGGTGTAAAGTGGCTTAAACACAGCAGTGAAAAGCAGCTAAACCCCATTATAAAAATCAATTACTTTTAAAAACCCGTGAAACAAAGACAGTGAAAGAGAGAGAAATTCTTACAAAATTCGTTCAGGGGCTGTGATGCCACCTGGATTAACCATATCTAGACCCACAGCTGATGGAGACATAAGGGTGGACACTCTTGGGGCTGAGAGGTTTGGTGAGGTTGGGTGAGCAAACGCAGACCCTTTAAAGTAATACTGCGTGGTACCCATCCCATGGGCCCCAAATCTCCAGGTTCAAGGGCATCTTCCTACATCGAAAACATGCATGAGAAACCCAGAAGATGGTACACCGTGTGATCGGGAAAGGTTTCTAAAACGCACCTCATTTCTCATCTCCTTGTGCTCGGGTTCGCCATTACAGCCGCTTGACTAGCAATCTCCCTACTTGGAGACTCAGCACCTTTAACCTCCTGTTCCGTACAGGTTGCAATTTGTCCTGAGGATGAACGGGAAGAGGGGGAACCAATGAGAGACTAGCTCTAGGTGTGGGGACAGGCACAGGTCACTCTATTTTCCCATCAGGAGGAATAATTAACCACAGGCTCAGCCTGCTGCCCGGAAGCAGAATAGGGCGTGAAGCAATCCTGCGCGTTTGCGGCCAGCTCCCAAGAAAGCGAGTTGGAAAATGGAGCTCAGGGGCACTGCAATTCACAAACCTGCAGAGTTATAAATGATAACTCCCGTCCACAAATATATTGAGGGAAGGCAACGAAGAGGATTTGAAAGCAAGGCAGAATTGTAGGAAACAGATTTCAGGAGGTAGATACGAATCGCCTTGAAAGCACAGGAAAAGCGGCCAAACCTCGACAACGATGCCCTTGGCCAAAAAGGGCGTATGCGTTTTTTCCTGAATATATTCAGGAAAAAACGCATACGCCCTTTTTGGCCAACCAAGCAACCTGGAAAGGCAAATCAGCGCTACAAAGAAGTCTCGCTTCCCATCGGTCAAAAGGGCCATGCTGAATAAAGTGTCAAAACCAGAAATGCAGGACAGGCCATGGAGAAACGGGAGCCTTGCTACGCTGATGGGCGGGATGTAAATTGCCAACAGCCACTCTGGAGAAGTGTACGGTGTGTCCTGAAACATCTAAAAAACCCATCTTTGAGAGCATAGGGCACTTCCACTCATGGGCGTATAAATTGGGAAAATTAAAAATCAGCAAGACACAGGCACCCCAAAGTTTAGGGCTGCTCTCTTGACAAGAACCTCCACTCCGTTACACCTTAAATATCCCAGGAAAGAGAAAAATGGATAAAGAAGTTGTGGTCCTTATGTACAATGGAATATCACTCAGCCATGAAATCAACGTCATAAGGATAGTAGCAGCATGATGAGTGGATGTAGGTACAACGATTCTAAGTGAAATAAGTCACACAGAAAAAGACACTTGTCATAATATATCACTTATAGAGGGAATGTAAAAACCGCTACACTTGAGCTGAATTACAAAACGGCACAGAGTCACACGTTTAGAAAACACACTATGGCTGCTTAACGGGAAAGGTGAGGTGGGGTGATGCATAAAACACGGGTTTCAAATTAGCTCAGATACCGTTCCATAAACCCAATAAGTAATAGACAAGACCTACTCCTTGCTCTGTGAACTGGACTCAACACCCCCTATTCACCGCCCAAGAACATATCTGACTAGTAAGAATCTTAAAACCTATGTATTGATGTCTCTCTGTAAGTGAGTCAAGTGGGTGTAAAGTGGCTTAAACACAGCAGTGAAAAGCAGCTAAACCCCATTATAAAAATCAATTACTTTTAAAAACCCGTGAAACAAAGACAGTGAAAGAGAGAGAAATTCTTACAAAATTCGTTCAGGGGCTGTGATGCCACCTGGATTAACCATATCTAGACCCACAGCTGATGGAGACATAAGGGTGGACACTCTTGGGGCTGAGAGGTTTGGTGAGGTTGGGTGAGCAAACGCAGACCCTTTAAAGTAATACTGCGTGGTACCCATCCCATGGGCCCCAAATCTCCAGGTTCAAGGGCATCTTCCTACATCGAAAACATGCATGAGAAACCCAGAAGATGGTACACCGTGTGATCGGGAAAGGTTTCTAAAACGCACCTCATTTCTCATCTCCTTGTGCTCGGGTTCGCCATTACAGCCGCTTGACTAGCAATCTCCCTACTTGGAGACTCAGCACCTTTAACCTCCTGTTCCGTACAGGTTGCAATTTGTCCTGAGGATGAACGGGAAGAGGGGGAACCAATGAGAGACTAGCTCTAGGTGTGGGGACAGGAACAGGTCACTCTATTTTCCCATCAGGAGGAAGAATTAACCACAGGCTCAGCCTGCTGCCTGGAAGCAGAATAGGGCGTGAAGCAATCCTGCGCGTTTGCGGCCAGCTCCCAAGAAAGCGAGTTGGAAAATGGAGCTCAGGGGCACTGCAATTCACAAACCTGCAGAGTTATAAATGATAACTCCCGTCCACAAATATATTGAGGGAAGGCAACGAAGAGGATTTGAAAGCAAGGCAGAATTGTAGGAAACAGATTTCAGGAGGTAGATACGAATCGCCTTGAAAGCACAGGAAAAGCGGCCAAACCTCGACAACGATGCCCTTGGCCAAAAAGGGCGTATGCGTTTTTTCCTGAATATATTCAGGAAAAAACGCATACGCCCTTTTTGGCCAACCAAGCAACCTGGAAAGGCAAATCAGCGCTACAAAGAAGTCTCGCTTCCCATCGGTCAAAAGGGCCATGCTGAATAAAGTGTCAAAACCAGAAATGCAGGACAGGCCATGGAGAAACGGGAGCCTTGCTACGCTGATGGGCGGGATGTAAATTGCCAACAGCCACTCTGGAGAAGTGTACGGTGTGTCCTGAAACATCTAAAAAACTCAGCTTTGAGAGCATAGGGCACTTCCACTCATGGGCGTATAAATTGGGAAAATTAAAAATCAGCAAGACACAGGCACCCCAAAGTTCAGGGCTGCTCTCTTGACAAGAACCTCCACTATGTTACACCTTAAATATCCCAGGAAAGAGAAAAATGGATAAAGAAGTGGTGGTCCTTATGTACAATGTAATATCACTCAGCCATGAAATCAACGTCATAAGGCTAGTAGCAGCATGATGAGTGGATGTAGGTACAACGATTCTAAGTGAAATAAGTCACACAGAAAAAGACACTTGTCATAAGATATCACTTATAGAGGGAATGTAAAAACCGCTACACTTGAGCTGAATTAAAAAACGGCACAGAGTCACACGTTTAGAAAACACACTATGGCTGCTTAACGGGAAAGGTGAGGTGGGGTGATGCATAAAACACGGGTTTCAAATTAGCTCAGATACCGTTCCATAAACCCAATAAGTAATAGACAAGACCCACTCCTTGCTCTGTGAACTGGACTCAACACCCCCTATTCACCGCCCAAGAACATATCTGACTAGTAAGAATCTTAAAACCTATGTATTGATGTCTCTCTGTAAGTGAGTCAAGTGGGTGTAAAGCGGCTTAAACACAGCAGTGAAAAGCAGCTAAACCCCATTATAAAAATCAATTACTTTTAAAAACCCGTGAAACAAAGACAGTGAAAGAGAGAGAAATTCTTATAAAATTATTTCAGGGGCTGTGATGCCACCTGGATTGACCATATCTAGACCCACAGCTGATGGAGACATAAGGTGGACACTCTTAGGGCTGAGAAGTTTGGTGAGGTTGGGTGAGCAAACGCAGACCCTTTAAAGTAATACTGCGTGATACCCATCACATGGGCCCCAAATCTCCAGGTTCAAGGGCATCTTCCTACATCGAAAACATGCATGAGAAACCCAGAAGATGGTACACCGTGTGATCGGGAAAGGTTTCTAAATCGCACCTCATTTCTCATCTCCTTGTGCTCGGGTTTGCCATTCCAGCCGCTTGACTAGCAATCTCCCTCCTTGGAGACTTAGCACCTTTAACCTCCTGTTCCGTACAGGTTGCAATTTGTCCTGAGGATGAACGGGAAGAGGGGGAACCAATGAGAGACTAGCTCTAGGTGTTGGGACAGGCACACGTCACTCTATTTTCCCATCAGGAAGAAGAATGAACCACAGGCTCAGCCTGCCGCCCGGAACCAGAATAGGGCCTCAAGCAATCCTGCGCTTTTGCGGCCAGCTCCCAAGAAAGCGAGTTGGAAAATGGAGCTCAGGGGCACTGCAATTCACAAACCTGCAGAGTTATAAATGAGAACTCTCGTCCACAAATATATTGAGGGAAGGCAATGAAGAGGATTTGAAAGCAAGGCAGAATTGCAGGAAACGCATTTCAGGAGGTAGATTCGAATCGCCTTGAAAGCACAGGAAAAGCGGCCAAACCTCGACAACGATGCCCTTGGCCAAAAAGGGCGTATGCGTTTTTTCCTGAATATATTCAGGAAAAAACCCATACGCCCTTTTTGGCCAACCAAGCAACCTGGAAAGGCAAATCAGCGCTACAAAGAAGTCTCGCTTCCCATCGGTCAAAAGGGCCATGCTGAATAAAGTGTCAAAACCAGAAATGCAGGACAGGCCATGGAGAAACAGGAGCCTTGCTACGCTGATGGGCGGGATGTAAATTGCCAACAGCCACTCTGGAGAAGTGTACGGTGTGTCCTGAAACATCTAAAAAAACCAGCTTTGAGAGCATAGGGCACTTCCACTGATGGGCGTATAAATTGGGAAAATTAAAAATCAGCAAGGCACAGGCACCCCAAAGTTTAGGGCTGCTCTCTTGACAAGAACCTCCACTCCGTTACACCTTAAATATCCCAGGAAAGAGAAAAATGGATAAAGAAGTTGTGGTCCTTATGTACAATGGAATATCACACAGCCATGAAATCAACGTCATAAGGCTAGTAGCAGCATGATGAGTGGATTTAGGTACGACGATTCTAAGTGAAATAAGTCACACAGAAAAAGACACTTGTCATAAGATATCACTTATAGAGGGAATGTAAAACCCGCTACACTTGAGCTGAATTACAAAACGGCACAGAGTCACACGTTTAGAAAACACACTATGGCTGCTTAACGGGAAAGGTGAGGTGGGGTGATGCATAAAACACGGGTGTCAAATTAGCTCAGATACCGTTCCATAAACCCAATATGTAATAGAAAAGACCTACTCCTTGCTCAGTGAACTGGACTCAACACCCCCTATTCACCGCCCAAGAATATATCTGACTAGTAAGAATCTTAAAACCTATGTATTGATATCTCTCTGTAAGTGAGTCAAGTGGGTGTAAAGCGGCATAAACACAGCAGTGAAAAGCAGCTAAACCCCATTATATAAATCAATTACTTTTAAAAACCCGTGAAATAAAGACAGTGAAAGAGAGAAAAATTCTTACAAAATTCGTTCAGGGGCTGTGATGCCACCTGGATTGACCATATCTAGACCCACAGCTGATGGAGACATAAGGGTGGACACTCTTGGGGCTGAGAGGTTTGGTGAGGTTGGGTGAGCAAACGCAGACCCTTTAAAGTAATACTGCGTGGTACCCATGCCATGGGCCCCAAATCTCCAGGTTCAAGGGCATCTTCCTACATCGAAAACATGCATGAGAAACCCAGAAGATGGTACACCGTGTGATCGGGAAAGGTTTCTAAAACGCACCTCATTTCTCATCTCCTTGTGCTCGGGTTCGCCATTCCAGCCACTTGACTAGCAATATCCCTCCTTGGAGACTCAGCACCTTTAACCTCCTGTTCCGTACAGGTTGCAATTTGTCCTGAGGATGAACGGGAAGAGGGGGAACCAATGAGAAACTAGCTCTAGGTGTTGGGACAGGCACAGGTCACTCTATTTTCCCATCCGGAAGAAGAATTAACCACAGGCTCAGCCTGCCGCCCGGAACCAGAATAGGGGGTGAAGCAATCCTGCGCGTTTGCGGCCAGCTCCCAAGAAAGCGAGTTGGAAAATGGAGCTCAGGGGCACTGCAATTCACAAACCTGCAGAGTTATAAATGAGAACTCTCGTCCACAAATATATTGAGGGAAGGCAACGAAGAGGATTTGAAAGCAAGGCAGAATTGTAGGAAACAGATTTCAGGAGGTAGATTCGAATCGCCTTGAAAGCACAGGAAAAGCGGCCAAACCTCGACAACAATGCCCTTGGCCAAAAAGGGCGTATGCGTTTTTTCCTGAATATATTCAGGAAAAAACGCATAAGCCCTTTTTGGCCAACCAAGCAACCTGGAACGACAAATCAGCGCTACAAAGAAGTCTCGCTTCCCATCGGTCAAAAGGGCCATGCTGAATAAAGTGTCAAAACCAGAAATGCAGGACAGGCCATGGAGAAACGGGAGCCTTGCTACGCTGATGGGCGAGATGTAAATTGCCAACAGCCACTCTGGAGAAGTGTACGGTGTGTCCTGAAACATCTAAAAAACTCAGCTTTGAGAGCATAGGGCACTTCCACTCATGGGCGTATAAATTGGGAAAATTAAAAATCAGCAAGACACAGGCACCCCAAAGTTCAGGGCTGCTCTCTTGACAAGAACCTCCACTCTGTTACACCTTAAATATCCCAGGAAAGAGAAAAATGGATAAAGAAGTGGTGGTCCTTATGTACAATGTAATATCACTCAGCCATGAAATCAACGTCATAAGGCTAGTAGCAGCATGATGAGTGGATGTAGGTACGACGATTCTAAGTGAAATAAGTCACACAGAAAAAGACACTTGTCATAAGATATCACTTATAGAGGGAATGTAAAAACCGCTACACTTGAGCTGAATTACAAAACGGCACAGAGTCACACGTTTAGAAAACACACTATGGCTGCTTAACGGGAAAGGTGAGGTGGGGTGATGCATAAAACACGGGTTTCAAATTAGCTCAGATACCGTTCCATAAACCCAATATGTAATAGACAAGACCTACTCCTTGCTCTGTGAACTGGACTCAACACCCCCTATTCAACGCCCAAGAATATATCTGACTAGTAAGAATCTTAAAACCTTTGTATTGATGTCTCTCTGTAAGTGAGTCAAGTGGGTGTAAAGCGGCTTAAACACAGCAGTGAAAAGCAGCTAAACCCCATTATAAAAATCAATTACTTTTAAAAACCCGTGAAACAAAGACAGTGAAAGAGAGAGAAATTCTTATAAAATTATTTCAGGGGCTGTGATGCCACCTGGATTGACCATATCTAGACCCACAGCTGATGGAGACATAAGGTGGACACTCTTAGGGCTGAGAGGTTTGGTGAGGTTGGGTGAGCAAACGCAGACCCTTTAAAGTAATACTGCGTGATACCCATCACATGGGCCCCAAATCTCCAGGTTCAAGGGCATCTTCCTACATCGAAAACATGCATGAGAAACCCAGAAGATGGTACACCGTGTGATCGGGAAAGGTTTCTAAATCGCACCTCATTTCTCATCTCCTTGTGCTCGGGTTTGCCATTCCAGCCACTTGACTAGCAATCTCCCTCCTTGGAGACTCAGCACCTTTAACCTCCTGTTCCGTACAGGTTGCAATTTGTCCTGAGGATGAACGGGAAGAGGGGGAACCAATGAGAGACTAGCTCTAGGTGTTGGGACAGGCACACGTCACTCTAATTTCCCATCAGGAAGAAGAATGAACCACAGGCTCAGCCTGCCGCCCGGAACCAGAATAGGGCCTCAAGCAATCCTGCGCTTTTGCGGCCAGCTCCCAAGAAAGAGAGTTGGAAAATGGAGCTCAGGGGCACTGCAATTCACAAACCTGCAGAGTTATAAATGAGAACTCTCGTCCACAAATATATTGAGGGAAGGCAATGAAGAGGATTTGAAAGCAAGGCAGAATTGCAGGAAACGCATTTCAGGAGGTAGATTCGAATCGCCTTGAAAGCACAGGAAAAGCGGCCAAACCTCGACAACGATGCCCTTGGCCAAAAAGGGCGTATGCGTTTTTTCCTGAATATATTCAGGAAAAAACGCATACGTCCTTTTTGGCCAACCAAGCAACCTGGAAAGGCAAATCAGCGCTACAAAGAAGTCTCGCTTCCCATCGGTCAAAAGGGCCATGCTGAATAAAGTGTCAAAACCAGAAATGCAGGACAGGCCATGGAGAAACGGGAGCCTTGCTACGCTGATGGGCGGGATGTAAATTGCCAACAGCCACTCTGGAGAAGTGTACGGTGTGTCCTGAAACATCTAAAAAACCCAGCTTTGAGAGCATAGGGCACTTCCACTGATGGGCGTATAAATTGGGAAAATTAAAAATCAGCAAGACACAGGCACCCCAAAGTTTAGGGCTGCTCTCTTGACAAGAACCTCCACTCCGTTACACCTTAAATATCCCAGGAAAGAGAAAAATGGATAAAGAAGTTGTGGTCCTTATGTACAATGGAATATCACACAGCCATGAAATCAACGTCATAAGGCTAGTAGCAGCATGATGAGTGGATTTAGTTACGACGATTCTAAGTGAAATAAGTCACACAGAAAAAGACACTTGTAATAAGATATCACTTATAGAGGGAATGTAAAAACCGCTACACTTGAGCTGAATTACAAAACGGCACAGAGTCACACATTTAGAAAACACACTATGGCTGCTTAACGGGAAAGGTGAGGTGGGGTGATGCATAAAACACGGGTGTTAAATTAGCTCAGATACCGTTCCATAAACCCAATATGTAATAGAAAAGACCTACTCCTTGCTCAGTGAACTGGACTCAACACCCCCTATTCACCGCCCAAGAACATATCTGACTAGTAAGAATCTTAAAACCTATGTATTGATGTCTCTCTGTAAGTGAGTCAAGTGGGCGTAAAGTGGCTTAAACACAGCAGTGAAAAGCAGCTAAACCCCATTATAAAAATCAATTACTTTTAAAAACCCGTGAAACAAAGACAGTGAAAGAGAGAGAAATTCTTACAAAATTCGTTCAGGGGCTGTGATGCCACCTGGATTAACCATATCTAGACCCACAGCTGATGGAGACATAAGGGTGGACACTCTTGGGGCTGAGAGGTTTGGTGAGGTTGGGTGAGCAAACGCAGACCCTTTAAAGTAATACTGCGTGGTACCCATCCCATGGGCCCCAAATCTCCAGGTTCAAGGGCATCTTCCTACATCGAAAACATGCATGAGAAACCCAGAAGATGGTACACCGTGTGATCGGGAAAGGTTTCTAAAACGCACCTCATTTCTCATCTCCTTGGGCTCGGGTTCGCCATTACAGCCGCTTGACTAGCAATCTCCCTCCTTGGAGACTCAGCACCTTTAACCTCCTGTTCCGTACAGGTTGCAATTTTTCCTGAGGATGAACGGGAAGAGGGGGAACCAATGAGAGACTAGCTCTAGGTGTGGGGACAGGCACAGGTCACTCTATTTTCCCATCAGGAAGAAGAATTAACCACAGGCTCAGCCTGCTGCCCGGAAGCAGAATAGGGCGTGAAGCAATCCTGCGCCTTTGCGGCAAGCTCCCAAGAAAGCGAGTTGGAAAATGGAGCTCAGGGGCACTGCAATTCACAAACCTGCAGAGTTATAAATGATAACTCTCCTCCACAAATATATTGAGGGAAGGCAACGAAGAGGATTTGAAAGCAAGGCAGAATTGTAGGAAACAGATTTCAGGAGGTAGATTCGAATCGCCTTGAAAGCACAGGAAAAGCGGCCAAACCTCGACAACCATGCCCTTGGCCAAAAAGAGCGTATGCGTTTTTTCCTGAATATATTCAGGAAAAAACGCATACGCCCTTTTTGGCCAACCAAGCAACGTGGAAATGCAAATCAGCGCTACAAAGAAGTCTCGCTTCCCATCGGTCAAAAGGGCCATGCTGAATAAAGTGTCAAAACCAGAAATGCAGGACAGGCCATGGAGAAACGGGAGCCTTGCTACGCTGATGGGCGGGATGTAAATTGCCAACAGCCACTCTGGAGAAGTGTACGGTGTGTCCTGAAACATCTAAAAAACTCAGCTTTGAGAGCATAGGGCACTTCCACTCATGGGCGTATAAATTGGGAAAATTAAAAATCAGCAAGACACAGGCACCCCAAAGTTCAGGGCTGCTCTCTTGACAAGAACCTCCACTCTGTTACACCTTAAATATCCCAGGAAAGAGAAAAATGGATAAAGAATTGGTGGTCCTTATGTACAATGTAATATCACTCAGCCATGAAATCAACGTCATAAGGCTAGTAGCAGCATGATGAGTGGATGTAGGTACGACGATTCTAAGTGAAATAAGTCACACAGAAAAAGACACTTGTCATAAGATATCACTTATAGAGGGAATGTAAAAACCGCTACACTTGAGCTGAATTACAAAACGGCACAGAGTCACACGTTTAGAAAACACACTATGGCTGCTTAACGGGAAAGGTGAGGAGGGGTGATGCATAAAACACGGGTTTCAAATTAGCTCAGATACCGTTCCATAAACCCAATAAGTAATAGACAAGACCTACTCCTTGCTCTGTGAACTGGACTCAACACCCCCTATTCACCGCCCAAGAACATATGTGACTAGTAAGAATCTTAAAACCTATGTATTGATGTCTCTCTGTAAGTGAGTCAAGTGGGTGTAAAGTGGCTTAAACACAGCAGTGAAAAGCAGCTAAACCCCATTATAAAAATCAATTACTTTTAAAAACCCGTGAAACAAAGACAGTGAAAGAGAGAGAAATTCTTACAAAATTCGTTCAGGGGCTGTGATGCAACCTGGATTAACCATATCTAGACCCACAGCTGATGGAGACATAAGGGTGGACACTCTTGGGGCTGAGAGGTTTGGTGAGGTTTGGTGAGCAAACGCAGACCCTTTAAAGTAATACTGCGTGGTACCCATCCCATGGGCCCCAAATCTCCAGGTTCAAGGGCATCTTCCTACATCGAAAACATGCATGAGAAACCCAGAAGATGGTACACCGTGTGATCGGGAAAGGTTTCTAAAACGCACCTCATTTCTCATCTCCTTGTGCTCGGGTTCGCCATTACAGCCGCTTGACTAGCAATCTCCCTCCTTGGAGACTCAGCACCTTTAACCTCCTGTTCCGTACAGGTTGCAATTTGTCCTGAGGATGAACGGGAAGAGGGGGAACCAATGAGAGACTAGCTCTAGGTGTGGGGACAGGCACAGGTCACTCTATTTTCCCATCAGGAGGAAGAATTAACCACAGGCTCAGCCTGCTGCCCGGAAGCAGAATAGGGCGTGAAGCAATCCTGCGCGTTTGCGGCCAGCTCCCAAGAAAGCGAGTTGGAAAATGGAGCTCAGGGGCACTGCAATTCACAAACCTGCAGAGTTATAAATGATAACTCCCGTCCACAAATATATTGAGGGAAGGCAACGAAGAGGATTTGAAAGCAAGGCAGAATTGTAGGAAACAGATTTCAGGAGGTAGATACGAATCGCCTTGAAAGCACAGGAAAAGCGGCCAAACCTCGACAACGATGCCCTTGGCCAAAAAGGGCGTATGCGTTTTTTCCTGAATATATTCAGGAAAAAACGCATACGCCCTTTTTGGCCAACCAAGCAACCTGGAAAGGCAAATCAGCGCTACAAAGAAGTCTCGTTTCCCATCGGTCAAAAGGGCCATGCTGAATAAAGTGTCAAAACCAGAAATGCAGGACAGGCCATGGAGAAACGGGAGCCTTGCTACGCTGATGGGCGGGATGTAAATTGCCAACAGCCACTCTGGAGAAGTGTACGGTGTGTCCTGAAACATCTAAAAAACTCAGCTTTGAGAGCATAGGGCACTTCCACTCATGGGCGTATAAATTGGGAAAATTAAAAATCAGCAAGACACAGGCACCCCAAAGTTCAGGGCTGCTCTCTTGACAAGAACCTCCACTCTGTTACACCTTAAATATCCCAGGAAAGAGAAAAATGGATAAAGAAGTGGTGGTCCTTATGTACAATGTAATATCACTCAGCCATGAAATCAACGTCATAAGGCTAGTAGCAGCATGATGAGTGGATGTAGGTACGACGATTCTAAGTGAAATAAGTCACACAGAAAAAGACACTTGTCATAAGATATCACTTATAGAGGGAATGTAAAAACCGCTACACTTGAGCTGAATTACAAAACGGCACAGAGTCACACGTTTAGAAAACACACTATGGCTGCTTAACGGGAAAGGTGAGGTGGGGTGATGCATAAAACACGGGTTTCAAATTAGCTCAGATACCGTTCCATAAACCCAATATGTAATAGAAAAGACCTACTCCTTGCTCAGTGAACTGGACTCAACACCCCCTATTCACCGCCGAAGAACATATCTGACTAGTAAGAATCTTAAAACCTATGTATTGATGTCTCTCTGTAAGTGAGTCAAGTGGGTGTAAAGTGGCTTAAACACAGCAGTGAAAAGCAGCTAAACCCCATTATAAAAATCAATTACTTTTAAAAACCCGTGAAACAAAGACAGTGAAAGAGAGAGAAATTCTTACAAAATTCGTTCAGGGGCTGTGATGCCACCTGGATTAACCATATCTAGACCCACAGCTGATGGAGACATAAGGGTGGACACTCTTGGGGCTGAGAGGTTTGGTGAGGTTGGGTGAGCAAACGCAGACCCTTTAAAGTAATACTGCGTGGTACCCATCCCATGGGCCCCAAATCTCCAGGTTCAAGGGCATCTTCCTACATCAAAAACATGCATGAGAAACCCAGAAGATGGTACACCGTGTGATCGGGAAAGGTTTCTAAAACGCACCTCATTTCTCATCTCCTTGGGCTCGGGTTCGCCATTCCAGCCGCTTGACTAGCAATCTCCCTCCTTGGAGACTCAGCACCTTTAACCTCCTGTTCCGTACAGGTTGCAATTTGTCCTGAGGATGAACGGGAAGAGGGGGAACCAATGAGAGACTAGCTCTAGGTGTTGGGACAGGCACACGTCACTCTATTTTCCCATCAGGAAGAAGAATGAACCACAGGCTCAGCCTGCCGCCCGGAACCAGAATAGGGCCTCAAGCAATCCTGCGCTTTTGCGGCCAGCTCCCAAGAAAGAGAGTTGGAAAATGGAGCTCAGGGGCACTGCAATTCACAAACCTGCAGAGTTATAAATGAGAACTCTCGTCCACAAATATATTGAGGGAAGGCAATGAAGAGGATTTGAAAGCAAGGCAGAATTGCAGGAAACGCATTTCAGGAGGTAGATTCGAATCGCCTTGAAAGCACAGGAAAAGCGGCCAAACCTCGACAACGATGCCCTTGGCCAAAAAGGGCGTATGCGTTTTTTCCTGAATATATTCAGGAAAAAACGCATACGTCCTTTTTGGCCAACCAAGCAACCTGGAAAGGCAAATCAGCGCTACAAAGAAGTTTCGCTTCCCATCGGTCAAAAGGGCCATGCTGAATAAAGTGTCAAACCAGAAATGCAGGACAGGCCATGGAGAAACGGGAGCCTTGCTACGCTGATGGGCGGGATGTAAATTGCCAACAGCCACTCTGGAGAAGTGTACGGTGTGTCCTGAAACATCTAAAAAACCCAGCTTTGAGAGCATAGGGCACTTCCACTGATGGGCGTATAAATTGGGAAAATTAAAAATCAGCAAGACACAGGCACCCCAAAGTTTAGGGCTGCTCTCTTGACAAGAACCTCCACTCCGTTACACCTTAAATATCCCAGGAAAGAGAAAAATGGATAAAGAAGTTGTGGTCCTTATGTACAATGGAATATCACACAGCCATGAAATCAACGTCATAAGGCTAGTAGCAGCATGATGAGTGGATTTAGGTACGACGATTCTAAGTGAAATAAGTCACACAGAAAAAGACACTTGTCATAAGATATCACTTATAGAGGGAATGTAAAAACCGCTACACTTGAGCTGAATTACAAAACGGCACAGAGTCACACATTTAGAAAACACACTATGGCTGCTTAACGGGAAAGGTGAGGTGGGGTGATGCATAAAACACGGGTGTTAAATTAGCTCAGATACCGTTCCATAAACCCAATATGTAATAGAAAAGACCTACTCCTTGCTCAGTGAACTGGACTCAACACCCCCTATTCACCGCCCAAGAACATATCTGACTTGTAAGAATCTTAAAACCTATGTATTGATGTCTCTCTGTAAGTGAGTCAAGTGGGTGTAAAGTGGCTTAAACACAGCAGTGAAAAGCAGCTAAACCCCATTATAAAAATCAATTACTTTTAAAAACCCGTGAAACAAAGACAGTGAAAGAGAGAGAAATTCTTACAAAATTCGTTCAGGGGCTGTGATGCCACCTGGATTAACCATATCTAGACCCACAGCTGATGGAGACATAAGGGTGGACACTCTTGGGGCTGAGAGGTTTGGTGAGGTTGGGTGAGCAAACGCAGACCCTTTAAAGTAATACTGCGTGGTACCCATCCCATGGGCCCCAAATCTCCAGGTTCAAGGGCATCTTCCTACATCGAAAACATGCATGAGAAACCCAGAAGATGGTACACCGTGTGATCGGGAAAGGTTTCTAAAACGCACCTCATTTCTCATCTCCTTGGGCTCGGGTTCGCCATTACAGCCGCTTGACTAGCAATCTCCCTCCTTGGAGACTCAGCACCTTTAACCTCCTGTTCCGTACAGGTTGCAATTTTTCCTGAGGATGAACGGGAAGAGGGGGAACCAATGAGAGACTAGCTCTAGGTGTGGGGACAGGCACAGGTCACTCTATTTTCCCATCAGGAAGAAGAATTAACCACAGGCTCAGCCTGCTGCCCGGAAGCAGAATAGGGCGTGAAGCAATCCTGCGCGTTTGCGGCAAGCTCCCAAGAAAGCGAGTTGGAAAATGGAGCTCAGGGGCACTGCAATTCACAAACCTGCAGAGTTATAAATGATAACTCTCCTCCACAAATATATTGAGGGAAGGCAACGAAGAGGATTTGAAAGCAAGGCAGAATTGTAGGAAACAGATTTCAGGAGGTAGATTCGAATCGCCTTGAAAGCACAGGAAAAGCGGCCAAACCTCGACAACCATGCCCTTGGCCAAAAAGGGCGTATGCGTTTTTTCCTGAATATATTCAGGAAAAAACGCATACGCCCTTTTTGGCCAACCAAGCAACCTGGAAAGGCAAATCAGCGCTACAAAGAAGTCTCGCTTCCCATCGGTCAAAAGGGCCATGCTGAATAAAGTGTCAAAACCAGAAATGCAGGACAGGCCATGGAGAAACGGGAGCCTTGCTACGCTGATGGGCGAGATGTAAATTGCCAACAGCCACTCTGGAGAAGTGTACGGTGTGTCCTGAAACATCTAAAAAACTCAGCTTTCAGAGCATAGGGCACTTCCACTCATGGGCGTATAAATTGGGAAAATTAAAAATCAGCAAGACACAGGCACCCCAAAGTTCAGGGCTGCTCTCTTGACAAGAACCTCCACTCTGTTACACCTTAAATATCCCAGGAAAGAGAAAAATGGATAAAGAAGTGGTGGTCCTTATGTACAATGTAATATCACTCAGCCATGAAATCAACGTCATAAAGCTAGTAGCAGCATGATGAGTGGATTTAGGTACGACGATTCTAAGTGAAATAAGTCACACAGAAAAAGACACTTGTCATAAGATATCACTTATAGAGGGAATGTAAAACCCGCTACACTTGAGCTGAATTACAAAACGGCACAGAGTCACACGTTTAGAAAACACACTATGGCTGCTTAACGGGAAAGGTGAGGTGGGGTGATGCATAAAACACGGGTGTCAAATTAGCTCAGATACCGTTCCATAAACCCAATATGTAATAGAAAAGACCTACTCCTTGCTCAGTGAACTGGACTCAACACCCCCTATTCACCGCCCAAGAATATATCTGACTAGTAAGAATCTTAAAACCTATGTATTGATATCTCTCTGTAAGTGAGTCAAGTGGGTGTAAAGCGGCATAAACACAGCAGTGAAAAGCAGCTAAACCCCATTATATAAATCAATTACTTTTAAAAACCCGTGAAATAAAGACAGTGAAAGAGAGAAAAATTCTTACAAAATTCGTTCAGGGGCTGTGATGCCACCTGGATTGACCATATCTAGACCCACAGCTGATGGAGACATAAGGGTGGACACTCTTGGGGCTGAGAGGTTTGGTGAGGTTGGGTGAGCAAACGCAGACCCTTTAAAGTAATACTGCGTGGTACCCATGCCATGGGCCCCAAATCTCCAGGTTCAAGGGCATCTTCCTACATCGAAAACATGCATGAGAAACCCAGAAGATGGTACACCGTGTGATCGGGAAAGGTTTCTAAAACGCACCTCATTTCTCATCTCCTTGTGCTCGGGTTCGCCATTCCAGCCACTTGACTAGCAATATCCCTCCTTGGAGACTCAGCACCTTTAACCTCCTGTTCCGTACAGGTTGCAATTTGTCCTGAGGATGAACGGGAAGAGGGGGAACCAATGAGAAACTAGCTCTAGGTGTTGGGACAGGCACAGGTCACTCTATTTTCCCATCCGGAAGAAGAATTAACCACAGGCTCAGCCTGCCGCCCGGAACCAGAATAGGGGGTGAAGCAATCCTGCGCGTTTGCGGCCAGCTCCCAAGAAAGCGAGTTGGAAAATGGAGCTCAGGGGCACTGCAATTCACAAACCTGCAGAGTTATAAATGAGAACTCTCGTCCACAAATATATTGAGGGAAGGCAACGAAGAGGATTTGAAAGCAAGGCAGAATTGTAGGAAACAGATTTCAGGAGGTAGATTCGAATCGCCTTGAAAGCACAGGAAAAGCGGCCAAACCTCGACAACAATGCCCTTGGCCAAAAAGGGCGTATGCGTTTTTTCCTGAATATATTCAGGAAAAAACGCATAAGCCCTTTTTGGCCAACCAAGCAACCTGGAACGACAAATCAGCGCTACAAAGAAGTCTCGCTTCCCATCGGTCAAAAGGGCCATGCTGAATAAAGTGTCAAAACCAGAAATGCAGGACAGGCCATGGAGAAACGGGAGCCTTGCTACGCTGATGGGCGAGATGTAAATTGCCAACAGCCACTCTGGAGAAGTGTACGGTGTGTCCTGAAACATCTGAAAAACTCAGCTTTGAGAGCATAGGGCACTTCCACTCATGGGCGTATAAATTGGGAAAATTAAAAATCAGCAAGACACAGGCACCCCAAAGTTCAGGGCTGCTCTCTTGACAAGAACCTCCACTCTGTTACACCTTAAATATCCCAGGAAAGAGAAAAATGGATAAAGAAGTGGTGGTCCTTATGTACAATGTAATATCACTCAGCCATGAAATCAACGTCATAAGGCTAGTAGCAGCATGATGAGTGGATGTAGGTACGACGATTCTAAGTGAAATAAGTCACACAGAAAAAGACACTTGTCATAAGATATCACTTATAGAGGGAATGTAAAAACCGCTACACTTGAGCTGAATTACAAAACGGCACAGAGTCACACGTTTAGAAAACACACTATGGCTGCTTAACGGGAAAGGTGAGGTGGGGTGATGCATAAAACACGGGTTTCAAATTAGCTCAGATACCGTTCCATAAACCCAATATGTAATAGACAAGACCTACTCCTTGCTCTGTGAACTGGACTCAACACCCCCTATTCAACGCCCAAGAATATATCTGACTAGTAAGAATCTTAAAACCTATGTATTGATGTCTCTCTGTAAGTGAGTCAAGTGGGTGTAAAGCGGCTTAAACACAGCAGTGAAAAGCAGCTAAACCCCATTATAAAAATCAATTACTTTTAAAAACCCGTGAAACAAAGACAGTGAAAGAGAGAGAAATTCTTATAAAATTATTTCAGGGGCTGTGATGCCACCTGGATTGACCATATCTAGACCCACAGCTGATGGAGACATAAGGTGGACACTCTTAGGGCTGAGAGGTTTGGTGAGGTTGGGTGAGCAAACGCAGACCCTTTAAAGTAATACTGCGTGATACCCATCACATGGGCCCCAAATCTCCAGGTTCAAGGGCATCTTCCTACATCGAAAACATGCATGAGAAACCCAGAAGATGGTACACCGTGTGATCGGGAAAGGTTTCTAAATCGCACCTCATTTCTCATCTCCTTGTGCTCGGGTTTGCCATTCCAGCCACTTGACTAGCAATCTCCCTCCTTGGAGACTCAGCACCTTTAACCTCCTGTTCCGTACAGGTTGCAATTTGTCCTGAGGATGAACGGGAAGAGGGGGAACCAATGAGAGACTAGCTCTAGGTGTTGGGACAGGCACACGTCACTCTAATTTCCCATCAGGAAGAAGAATGAACCACAGGCTCAGCCTGCCGCCCGGAACCAGAATAGGGCCTCAAGCAATCCTGCGCTTTTGCGGCCAGCTCCCAAGAAAGAGAGTTGGAAAATGGAGCTCAGGGGCACTGCAATTCACAAACCTGCAGAGTTATAAATGAGAACTCTCGTCCACAAATATATTGAGGGAAGGCAATGAAGAGGATTTGAAAGCAAGGCAGAATTGCAGGAAACGCATTTCAGGAGGTAGATTCGAATCGCCTTGAAAGCACAGGAAAAGCGGCCAAACCTCGACAACGATGCCCTTGGCCAAAAAGGGCGTATGCGTTTTTTCCTGAATATATTCAGGAAAAAACCCATACGTCCTTTTTGGCCAACCAAGCAACCTGGAAAGGCAAATCAGCGCTACAAAGAAGTCTCGCTTCCCATCGGTCAAAAGGGCCATGCTGAATAAAGTGTCAAAACCAGAAATGCAGGACAGGCCATGGAGAAACGGGAGCCTTGCTACGCTGATGGGCGGGATGTAAATTGCCAACAGCCACTCTGGAGAAGTGTACGGTGTGTCCTGAAACATCTAAAAAACCCAGCTTTGAGAGCATAGGGCACTTCCACTGATGGGCGTATAAATTGGGAAAATTAAAAATCAGCAAGACACAGGCACCCCAAAGTTTAGGGCTGCTCTCTTGACAAGAACCTCCACTCCGTTACACCTTAAATATCCCAGGAAAGAGAAAAATGGATAAAGAAGTTGTGGTCCTTATGTACAATGGAATATCACACAGCCATGAAATCAACGTCATAAGGCTAGTAGCAGCATGATGAGTGGATTTAGTTACGACGATTCTAAGTGAAATAAGTCACACAGAAAAAGACACTTGTCATAAGATATCACTTATAGAGGGAATGTAAAAACCGCTACACTTGAGCTGAATTACAAAACGGCACAGAGTCACACATTTAGAAAACACACTATGTCTGCTTAACGGGAAAGGTGAGGTGGGGTGATGCATAAAACACGGGTGTTAAATTAGCTCAGATACCGTTCCATAAACCCAGTATGTAATAGAAAAGACCTACTCCTTGCTCAGTGAACTGGACTCAACACCCCCTATTCACCGCCCAAGAACATATCTGACTAGTAAGAATCTTAAAACCTATGTATTGATGTCTCTCTGTAAGTGAGTCAAGTGGGTGTAAAGTGGCTTAAACACAGCAGTGAAAAGCAGCTAAACCCCATTATAAAAATCAATTACTTTTAAAAACCCGTGAAACAAAGACAGTGAAAGAGAGAGAAATTCTTACAAAATTCGTTCAGGGGCTGTGATGCCACCTGGATTAACCATATCTAGACCCACAGCTGATGGAGACATAAGGGTGGACACTCTTGGGGCTGAGAGGTTTGGTGAGGTTGGGTGAGCAAACGCAGACCCTTTAAAGTAATACTGCGTGGTACCCATCCCATGGGCCCCAAATCTCCAGGTTCAAGGGCATCTTCCTACATCGAAAACATGCATGAGAAACCCAGAAGATGGTACACCGTGTGATCGGGAAAGGTTTCTAAAACGCACCTCATTTCTCATCTCCTTGGGCTCGGGTTCGCCATTACAGCCGCTTGACTAGCAATCTCCCTCCTTGGAGACTCAGCACCTTTAACCTCCTGTTCCGTACAGGTTGCAATTTGTCCTGAGGATGAACGGGAAGAGGGGGAACCAATGAGAGACTAGCTCTAGGTGTGGGGACAGGCACAGGTCACTCTATTTTCCCATCAGGAGGAAGAATTAACCACAGGCTCAGCCTGCTGCCCGGAAGCAGAATAGGGCGTGAAGCAATCCTGCGCGTTTGCGGCCAGCTCCCAAGAAAGCGAGTTGGAAAATGGAGCTCAGGGGCACTGCAATTCACAAACCTGCAGAGTTATAAATGATAACTCCCGTCCACAAATATATTGAGGGAAGGCAACGAAGAGGATTTGAAAGCAAGGCAGAATTGTAGGAAACAGATTTCAGGAGGTAGATACGAATCGCCTTGAAAGCACAGGAAAAGCGGCCAAACCTCGACAACGATGCCCTTGGCCAAAAAGGGCGTATGCGTTTTTTCCTGAATATATTCAGGAAAAAACGCATACGCCCTTTTTGGCCAACCAAGCAACCTGGAAAGGCAAATCAGCGCTACAAAGAAGTCTCGCTTCCCATCGGTCAAAAGGGCCATGCTGAATAAAGTGTCAAAACCAGAAATGCAGGACAGGCCATGGAGAAACGGGAGCCTTGCTACGCTGATGGGCGGGATGTAAATTGCCAACAGCCACTCTGGAGAAGTGTACGGTGTGTCCTGAAACATCTAAAAAACTCAGCTTTGAGAGCATAGGGCACTTCCACTCATGGGCGTATAAATTGGGAAAATTAAAAATCAGCAAGACACAGGCACCCCAAAGTTCAGGGCTGCTCTCTTGACAAGAACCTCCACTCTGTTACACCTTAAATATCCCAGGAAAGAGAAAAATGGATAAAGAAGTGGTGGTCCTTATGTACAATGTAATATCACTCAGCCATGAAATCAACGTCATAAGGCTAGTAGCAGCATGATGAGTGGATGTAGGTACGACGATTCTAAGTGAAATAAGTCACACAGAAAAAGACACTTGTCATAAGATATCACTTATAGAGGGAATGTAAAAACCGCTACACTTGAGCTGAATTACAAAACGGCACAGAGTCACACGTTTAGAAAACACACTATGGCTGCTTAACGGGAAAGGTGAGGTGGGGTGATGCATAAAACACGGGTTTCAAATTAGCTCAGATACCGTTCCATAAACCCAATAAGTAATAGACAAGACCTACTCCTTGCTCTGTGAACTGGACTCAACACCCCCTATTCACCGCCCAAGAACATATCTGACTAGTAAGAATCTTAAAACCTATGTATTGATGTCTCTCTGTAAGTGAGTCAAGTGGGTGTAAAGTGGCTTAAACACAGCAGTGAAAAGCAGCTAAACCCCATTATAAAAATCAATTACTTTTAAAAACCCGTGAAACAAAGACAGTGAAATAGAGAGAAATTCTTACAAAATTCGTTCAGGGGCTGTGATGCCACCTGGATTAACCATATCTAGACCCACAGCTGATGGAGACATAAGGGTGGACACTCTTGGGGCTGAGAGGTTTGGTGAGGTTGGGTGAGCAAACGCAGACCCTTTAAAGTAATACTGCGTGGTACCCATCCCATGGGCCCCAAATCTCCAGGTTCAAGGGCATCTTCCTACATCGAAAACATGCATGAGAAACCCAGAAGATGGTACACCGTGTGATCGGGAAAGGTTTCTAAAACGCACCTCATTTCTCATCTCCTTGGGCTCGGGTTCGCCATTCCAGCCGCTTGACTAGCAATCTCCCTCCTTGGAGACTCAGCACCTTTAACCTCCTGTTCCGTACAGGTTGCAATTTGTCCTGAGGATGAACGGGAAGAGGGGGAACCAATGAGAGACTAGCTCTAGGTGTTGGGACAGGCACACGTCACTCTATTTTCCCATCAGGAAGAAGAATGAACCACAGGCTCAGCCTGCCGCCCGGAACCAGAATAGGGCCTCAAGCAATCCTGCGCTTTTGCGGCCAGCTCCCAAGAAAGAGAGTTGGAAAATGGAGCTCAGGGGCACTGCAATTCACAAACCTGCAGAGTTATAAATGAGAACTCTCGTCCACAAATATATTGAGGGAAGGCAATGAAGAGGATTTGAAAGCAAGGCAGAATTGCAGGAAACGCATTTCAGGAGGTAGATTCGAATCGCCTTGAAAGCACAGGAAAAGCGGCCAAACCTCGACAACGATGCCCTTGGCCAAAAAGGGCGTATGCGTTTTTTCCTGAATATATTCAGGAAAAAACGCATACGTCCTTTTTGGCCAACCGAGCAACCTGGAAAGGCAAATCAGCGCTACAAAGAAGTCTCGCTTCCCATCGGTCAAAAGGGCCATGCTGAATAAAGTGTCAAAACCAGAAATGCAGGACAGGCCATGGAGAAACGGGAGCCTTGCTACGCTGATGGGCGGGATGTAAATTGCCAACAGCCACTCTGGAGAAGTGTACGGTGTGTCCTGAAACATCTAAAAAACCCAGCTTTGAGAGCATAGGGCACTTCCACTGATGGGCGTATAAATTGGGAAAATTAAAAATCAGCAAGACACAGGCACCCCAAAGTTTAGGGCTGCTCTCTTGACAAGAACCTCCACTCCGTTACACCTTAAATATCCCAGGAAAGAGAAAAATGGATAAAGAAGTTGTGGTCCTTATGTACAATGGAATATCACACAGCCATGAAATCAACGTCATAAGGCTAGTAGCAGCATGATGAGTGGATTTAGGTACGACGATTCTAAGTGAAATAAGTCACACAGAAAAAGACACTTGTCATAAGATATCACTTATAGAGGGAATGTAAAAACCGCTACACTTGAGCTGAATTACAAAACGGCACAGAGTCACACATTTAGAAAACACACTATGGCTGCTTAACGGGAAAGGTGAGGTGGGGTGATGCATAAAACACGGGTGTTAAATTAGCTCAGATACCGTTCCATAAACCCAATATGTAATAGAAAAGACCTACTCCTTGCTCAGTGAACTGGACTCAACACCCCCTATTCACCGCCCAAGAACATATCTGACTTGTAAGAATCTTAAAACCTATGTATTGATGTCTCTCTGTAAGTGAGTCAAGTGGGTGTAAAGTGGCTTAAACACAGCAGTGAAAAGCAGCTAAACCCCATTATAAAAATCAATTACTTTTAAAAACCCGTGAAACAAAGACAGTGAAAGAGAGAGAAATTCTTACAAAATTCGTTCAGGGGCTGTGATGCCACCTGGATTAACCATATCTAGACCCACAGCTGATGGAGACATAAGGGTGGACACTCTTGGGGCTGAGAGGTTTGGTGAGGTTGGGTGAGCAAACGCAGACCCTTTAAAGTAATACTGCGTGGTACCCATCCCATGGGCCCCAAATCTCCAGGTTCAAGGGCATCTTCCTACATCGAAAACATGCATGAGAAACCCAGAAGATGGTACACCGTGTGATCGGGAAAGGTTTCTAAAACGCACCTCATTTCTCATCTCCTTGGGCTCGGGTTCGCCATTACAGCCGCTTGACTAGCAATCTCCCTCCTTGGAGACTCAGCACCTTTAACCTCCTGTTCCGTACAGGTTGCAATTTGTCCTGAGGATGAACGGGAAGAGGGGGAACCAATGAGAGACTAGCTCTAGGTGTTGGGACAGGCACACGTCACTCTATTTTCCCATCAGGAAGAAGAATGAACCACAGGCTCAGCCTGCCGCCCGGAACCAGAATAGGGCCTCAAGCAATCCTGCGCTTTTGCGGCCAGCTCCCAAGAAAGAGAGTTGGAAAATGGAGCTCAGGGGCACTGCAATTCACAAACCTGCAGAGTTATAAATGAGAACTCTCGTCCACAAATATATTGAGGGAAGGCAATGAAGAGGATTTGAAAGCAAGGCAGAATTGCAGGAAACGCATTTCAGGAGGTAGATTCGAATCGCCTTGAAAGCACAGGAAAAGCGGCCAAACCTCGACAACGATGCCCTTGGCCAAAAAGGGCGTATGCGTTTTTTCCTGAATATATTCAGGAAAAAACGCATACGTCCTTTTTGGCCAACCAAGCAACCTGGAAAGGCAAATCAGCGCTACAAAGAAGTTTCGCTTCCCATCGGTCAAAAGGGCCATGCTGAATAAAGTGTCAAACCAGAAATGCAGGACAGGCCATGGAGAAACGGGAGCCTTGCTACGCTGATGGGCGGGATGTAAATTGCCAACAGCCACTCTGGAGAAGTGTACGGTGTGTCCTGAAACATCTAAAAAACCCAGCTTTGAGAGCATAGGGCACTTCCACTGATGGGCGTATAAATTGGGAAAATTAAAAATCAGCAAGACACAGGCACCCCAAAGTTTAGGGCTGCTCTCTTGACAAGAACCTCCACTCCGTTACACCTTAAATATCCCAGGAAAGAGAAAAATGGATAAAGAAGTTGTGGTCCGTATGTACAATGGAATATCACACAGCCATGAAATCAACGTCATAAGGCTAGTAGCAGCATGATGAGTGGATTTAGGTACGACGATTCTAAGTGAAATAAGTCACACAGAAAAAGACACTTGTCATAAGATATCACTTATAGAGGGAATGTAAAAACCGCTACACTTGAGCTGAATTACAAAACGGCACAGAGTCACACATTTAGAAAACACACTATGGCTGCTTAACGGGAAAGGTGAGGTGGGGTGATGCATAAAACACGGGTTTCAAATTAGCTCAGATACCGTTCCATAAACCCAATATGTAATAGAAAAGACCTACTCCTTGCTCAGTGAACTGGACTCAACACCCCCTATTCACCGCCCAAGAACATATCTGACTTGTAAGAATCTTAAAACCTATGTATTGATGTCTCTCTGTAAGTGAGTCAAGTGGGTGTAAAGTGGCTTAAACACAGCAGTGAAAAGCAGCTAAACCCCATTATAAAAATCAATTACTTTTAAAAACCCGTGAAACAAAGACAGTGAAAGAGAGAGAAATTCTTACAAAATTCGTTCAGGGGCTGTGATGCCACCTGGATTAACCATATCTAGACCCACAGCTGATGGAGACATAAGGGTGGACACTCTTGGGGCTGAGAGGTTTGGTGAGGTTGGGTGAGCAAACGCAGACCCTTTAAAGTAATACTGCGTGGTACCCATCCCATGGGCCCCAAATCTCCAGGTTCAAGGGCATCTTCCTACATCGAAAACATGCATGAGAAACCCAGAAGATGGTACACCGTGTGATCGGGAAAGGTTTCTAAAACGCACCTCATTTCTCATCTCCTTGGGCTCGGGTTCGCCATTACAGCCGCTTGACTAGCAATCTCCCTCCTTGGAGACTCAGCACCTTTAACCTCCTGTTCCGTACAGGTTGCAATTTTTCCTGAGGATGAACGGGAAGAGGGGGAACCAATGAGAGACTAGCTCTAGGTGTGGGGACAGGCACAGGTCACTCTATTTTCCCATCAGGAAGAAGAATTAACCACAGGCTCAGCCTGCTGCCCGGAAGCAGAATAGGGCGTGAAGCAATCCTGCGCGTTTGCGGCAAGCTCCCAAGAAAGCGAGTTGGAAAATGGAGCTCAGGGGCACTGCAATTCACAAACCTGCAGAGTTATAAATGATAACTCTCCTCCACAAATATATTGAGGGAAGGCAACGAAGAGGATTTGAAAGCAAGGCAGAATTGTAGGAAACAGATTTCAGGAGGTAGATTCGAATCGCCTTGAAAGCACAGGAAAAGCGGCCAAACCTCGACAACCATGCCCTTGGCCAAAAAGGGCGTATGCGTTTTTTCCTGAATATATTCAGGAAAAAACGCATACGCCCTTTTTGGCCAACCAAGCAACCTGGAAAGGCAAATCAGCGCTACAAAGAAGTCTCGCTTCCCATCGGTCAAAAGGGCCATGCTGAATAAAGTGTCAAAACCAGAAATGCAGGACAGGCCATGGAGAAACGGGAGCCTTGCTACGCTGATGGGCGAGATGTAAATTGCCAACAGCCACTCTGGAGAAGTGTACGGTGTGTCCTGAAACATCTAAAAAACTCAGCTTTGAGAGCATAGGGCACTTCCACTCATGGGCGTATAAATTGGGAAAATTAAAAATCAGCAAGACACAGGCACCCCAAAGTTCAGGGCTGCTCTCTTGACAAGAACCTCCACTCTGTTACACCTTAAATATCCCAGGAAAGAGAAAAATGGATAAAGAAGTGGTGGTCCTTATGTACAATGTAATATCACTCAGCCATGAAATCAACGTCATAAAGCTAGTAGCAGCATGATGAGTGGATTTAGGTACGACGATTCTAAGTGAAATAAGTCACACAGAAAAAGACACTTGTCATAAGATATCACTTATAGAGGGAATGTAAAACCCGCTACACTTGAGCTGAATTACAAAACGGCACAGAGTCACACGTTTAGAAAACACACTATGGCTGCTTAACGGGAAAGGTGAGGTGGGGTGATGCATAAAACACGGGTGTCAAATTAGCTCAGATACCGTTCCATAAACCCAATATGTAATAGAAAAGACCTACTCCTTGCTCAGTGAACTGGACTCAACACCCCCTATTCACCGCCCAAGAATATATCTGACTAGTAAGAATCTTAAAACCTATGTATTGATATCTCTCTGTAAGTGAGTCAAGTGGGTGTAAAGCGGCATAAACACAGCAGTGAAAAGCAGCTAAACCCCATTATATAAATCAATTACTTTTAAAAACCCGTGAAATAAAGACAGTGAAAGAGAGAAAAATTCTTACAAAATTCGTTCAGGGGCTGTGATGCCACCTGGATTGACCATATCTAGACCCACAGCTGATGGAGACATAAGGGTGGACACTCTTGGGGCTGAGAGGTTTGGTGAGGTTGGGTGAGCAAACGCAGACCCTTTAAAGTAATACTGCGTGGTACCCATGCCATGGGCCCCAAATCTCCAGGTTCAAGGGCATCTTCCTACATCGAAAACATGCATGAGAAACCCAGAAGATGGTACACCGTGTGATCGGGAAAGGTTTCTAAAACGCACCTCATTTCTCATCTCCTTGTGCTCGGGTTCGCCATTCCAGCCACTTGACTAGCAATATCCCTCCTTGGAGACTCAGCACCTTTAACCTCCTGTTCCGTACAGGTTGCAATTTGTCCTGAGGATGAACGGGAAGAGGGGGAACCAATGAGAAACTAGCTCTAGGTGTTGGGACAGGCACAGGTCACTCTATTTTCCCATCCGGAAGAAGAATTAACCACAGGCTCAGCCTGCCGCCCGGAACCAGAATAGGGGGTGAAGCAATCCTGCGCGTTTGCGGCCAGCTCCCAAGAAAGCGAGTTGGAAAATGGAGCTCAGGGGCACTGCAATTCACAAACCTGCAGAGTTATAAATGAGAACTCTCGTCCACAAATATATTGAGGGAAGGCAACGAAGAGGATTTGAAAGCAAGGCAGAATTGTAGGAAACAGATTTCAGGAGGTAGATTCGAATCGCCTTGAAAGCACAGGAAAAGCGGCCAAACCTCGACAACAATGCCCTTGGCCAAAAAGGGCGTATGCGTTTTTTCCTGAATATATTCAGGAAAAAACGCATAAGCCCTTTTTGGCCAACCAAGCAACCTGGAACGACAAATCAGCGCTACAAAGAAGTCTCGCTTCCCATCGGTCAAAAGGGCCATGCTGAATAAAGTGTCAAAACCAGAAATGCAGGACAGGCCATGGAGAAACGGGAGCCTTGCTACGCTGATGGGCGAGATGTAAATTGCCAACAGCCACTCTGGAGAAGTGTACGGTGTGTCCTGAAACATCTGAAAAACTCAGCTTTGAGAGCATAGGGCACTTCCACTCATGGGCGTATAAATTGGGAAAATTAAAAATCAGCAAGACACAGGCACCCCAACGTTCAGGGCTGCTCTCTTGACAAGAACCTCCACTCTGTTACACCTTAAATATCCCAGGAAAGAGAAAAATGGATAAAGAAGTGGTGGTCCTTATGTACAATGTAATATCACTCAGCCATGAAATCAACGTCATAAGGCTAGTAGCAGCATGATGAGTGGATGTAGGTACGACGATTCTAAGTGAAATAAGTCACACAGAAAAAGACACTTGTCATAAGATATCACTTATAGAGGGAA
Organism: Eschrichtius robustus; assembly: GCF_028021215.1. Taxonomy (NCBI): domain Eukaryota; kingdom Metazoa; phylum Chordata; class Mammalia; order Artiodactyla; family Eschrichtiidae; genus Eschrichtius; species Eschrichtius robustus. The sequence goes on along the minus strand of NW_027175140.1, from coordinate 2,297,485 downwards.
TGTAAAAACCGCTACACTTGAGCTGAATTACAAAACGGCACAGAGTCACACGTTTAGAAAACACACTATGGCTGCTTAACGGGAAAGGTGAGGTGGGGTGATGCATAAAACACGGGTTTCAAATTAGCTCAGATACCGTTCCATAAACCCAATATGTAATAGACAAGACCTACTCCTTGCTCTGTGAACTGGACTCAACACCCCCTATTCAACGCCCAAGAATATATCTGACTAGTAAGAATCTTAAAACCTATGTATTGATGTCTCTCTGTAAGTGAGTCAAGTGGGTGTAAAGCGGCTTAAACACAGCAGTGAAAAGCAGCTAAACCCCATTATAAAAATCAATTACTTTTAAAAACCCGTGAAACAAAGACAGTGAAAGAGAGAGAAATTCTTATAAAATTATTTCAGGGGCTGTGATGCCACCTGGATTGACCATATCTAGACCCACAGCTGATGGAGACATAAGGTGGACACTCTTAGGGCTGAGAGGTTTGGTGAGGTTGGGTGAGCAAACGCAGACCCTTTAAAGTAATACTGCGTGATACCCATCACATGGGCCCCAAATCTCCAGGTTCAAGGGCATCTTCCTACATCGAAAACATGCATGAGAAACCCAGAAGATGGTACACCGTGTGATCGGGAAAGGTTTCTAAATCGCACCTCATTTCTCATCTCCTTGTGCTCGGGTTTGCCATTCCAGCCACTTGACTAGCAATCTCCCTCCTTGGAGACTCAGCACCTTTAACCTCCTGTTCCGTACAGGTTGCAATTTGTCCTGAGGATGAACGGGAAGAGGGGGAACCAATGAGAGACTAGCTCTAGGTGTTGGGACAGGCACACGTCACTCTAATTTCCCATCAGGAAGAAGAATGAACCACAGGCTCAGCCTGCCGCCCGGAACCAGAATAGGGCCTCAAGCAATCCTGCGCTTTTGCGGCCAGCTCCCAAGAAAGAGAGTTGGAAAATGGAGCTCAGGGGCACTGCAATTCACAAACCTGCAGAGTTATAAATGAGAACTCTCGTCCACAAATATATTGAGGGAAGGCAATGAAGAGGATTTGAAAGCAAGGCAGAATTGCAGGAAACGCATTTCAGGAGGTAGATTCGAATCGCCTTGAAAGCACAGGAAAAGCGGCCAAACCTCGACAACGATGCCCTTGGCCAAAAAGGGCGTATGCGTTTTTTCCTGAATATATTCAGGAAAAAACCCATACGTCCTTTTTGGCCAACCAAGCAACCTGGAAAGGCAAATCAGCGCTACAAAGAAGTCTCGCTTCCCATCGGTCAAAAGGGCCATGCTGAATAAAGTGTCAAAACCAGAAATGCAGGACAGGCCATGGAGAAACGGGAGCCTTGCTACGCTGATGGGCGGGATGTAAATTGCCAACAGCCACTCTGGAGAAGTGTACGGTGTGTCCTGAAACATCTAAAAAACCCAGCTTTGAGAGCATAGGGCACTTCCACTGATGGGCGTATAAATTGGGAAAATTAAAAATCAGCAAGACACAGGCACCCCAAAGTTTAGGGCTGCTCTCTTGACAAGAACCTCCACTCCGTTACACCTTAAATATCCCAGGAAAGAGAAAAATGGATAAAGAAGTTGTGGTCCTTATGTACAATGGAATATCACACAGCCATGAAATCAACGTCATAAGGCTAGTAGCAGCATGATGAGTGGATTTAGTTACGACGATTCTAAGTGAAATAAGTCACACAGAAAAAGACACTTGTCATAAGATATCACTTATAGAGGGAATGTAAAAACCGCTACACTTGAGCTGAATTACAAAACGGCACAGAGTCACACATTTAGAAAACACACTATGTCTGCTTAACGGGAAAGGTGAGGTGGGGTGATGCATAAAACACGGGTGTTAAATTAGCTCAGATACCGTTCCATAAACCCAGTATGTAATAGAAAAGACCTACTCCTTGCTCAGTGAACTGGACTCAACACCCCCTATTCACCGCCCAAGAACATATCTGACTAGTAAGAATCTTAAAACCTATGTATTGATGTCTCTCTGTAAGTGAGTCAAGTGGGTGTAAAGTGGCTTAAACACAGCAGTGAAAAGCAGCTAAACCCCATTATAAAAATCAATTACTTTTAAAAACCCGTGAAACAAAGACAGTGAAAGAGAGAGAAATTCTTACAAAATTCGTTCAGGGGCTGTGATGCCACCTGGATTAACCATATCTAGACCCACAGCTGATGGAGACATAAGGGTGGACACTCTTGGGGCTGAGAGGTTTGGTGAGGTTGGGTGAGCAAACGCAGACCCTTTAAAGTAATACTGCGTGGTACCCATCCCATGGGCCCCAAATCTTCACGTTCAAGGGCATCTTCCTACATCGAAAACATGCATGAGAAACCCAGAAGATGGTACACCGTGTGATCGGGAAAGGTTTCTAAAACGCACCTCATTTCTCATCTCCTTGGGCTCGGGTTCGCCATTACAGCCGCTTGACTAGCAATCTCCCTCCTTGGAGACTCAGCACCTTTAACCTCCTGTTCCGTACAGGTTGCAATTTGTCCTGAGGATGAACGGGAAGAGGGGGAACCAATGAGAGACTAGCTCTAGGTGTGGGGACAGGCACAGGTCACTCTATTTTCCCATCAGGAGGAAGAATTAACCACAGGCTCAGCCTGCTGCCCGGAAGCAGAATAGGGCGTGAAGCAATCCTGCGCGTTTGCGGCCAGCTCCCAAGAAAGCGAGTTGGAAAATGGAGCTCAGGGGCACTGCAATTCACAAACCTGCAGAGTTATAAATGATAACTCCCGTCCACAAATATATTGAGGGAAGGCAACGAAGAGGATTTGAAAGCAAGGCAGAATTGTAGGAAACAGATTTCAGGAGGTAGATACGAATCGCCTTGAAAGCACAGGAAAAGCGGCCAAACCTCGACAACGATGCCCTTGGCCAAAAAGGGCGTATGCGTTTTTTCCTGAATATATTCAGGAAAAAACGCATACGCCCTTTTTGGCCAACCAAGCAACCTGGAAAGGCAAATCAGCGCTACAAAGAAGTCTCGCTTCCCATCGGTCAAAAGGGCCATGCTGAATAAAGTGTCAAAACCAGAAATGCAGGACAGGCCATGGAGAAACGGGAGCCTTGCTACGCTGATGGGCGGGATGTAAATTGCCAACAGCCACTCTGGAGAAGTGTACGGTGTGTCCTGAAACATCTAAAAAACTCAGCTTTGAGAGCATAGGGCACTTCCACTCATGGGCGTATAAATTGGGAAAATTAAAAATCAGCAAGACACAGGCACCCCAAAGTTCAGGGCTGCTCTCTTGACAAGAACCTCCACTCTGTTACACCTTAAATATCCCAGGAAAGAGAAAAATGGATAAAGAAGTGGTGGTCCTTATGTACAATGTAATATCACTCAGCCATGAAATCAACGTCATAAGGCTAGTAGCAGCATGATGAGTGGATGTAGGTACGACGATTCTAAGTGAAATAAGTCACACAGAAAAAGACACTTGTCATAAGATATCACTTATAGAGGGAATGTAAAAACCGCTACACTTGAGCTGAATTACAAAACGGCACAGAGTCACACGTTTAGAAAACACACTATGGCTGCTTAACGGGAAAGGTGAGGTGGGGTGATGCATAAAACACGGGTTTCAAATTAGCTCAGATACCGTTCCATAAACCCAATAAGTAATAGACAAGACCTACTCCTTGCTCTGTGAACTGGACTCAACACCCCCTATTCACCGCCCAAGAACATATCTGACTAGTAAGAATCTTAAAACCTATGTATTGATGTCTCTCTGTAAGTGAGTCAAGTGGGTGTAAAGTGGCTTAAACACAGCAGTGAAAAGCAGCTAAACCCCATTATAAAAATCAATTACTTTTAAAAACCCGTGAAACAAAGACAGTGAAATAGAGAGAAATTCTTACAAAATTCGTTCAGGGGCTGTGATGCCACCTGGATTAACCATATCTAGACCCACAGCTGATGGAGACATAAGGGTGGACACTCTTGGGGCTGAGAGGTTTGGTGAGGTTGGGTGAGCAAACGCAGACCCTTTAAAGTAATACTGCGTGGTACCCATCCCATGGGCCCCAAATCTCCAGGTTCAAGGGCATCTTCCTACATCGAAAACATGCATGAGAAACCCAGAAGATGGTACACCGTGTGATCGGGAAAGGTTTCTAAAACGCACCTCATTTCTCATCTCCTTGGGCTCGGGTTCGCCATTCCAGCCGCTTGACTAGCAATCTCCCTCCTTGGAGACTCAGCACCTTTAACCTCCTGTTCCGTACAGGTTGCAATTTGTCCTGAGGATGAACGGGAAGAGGGGGAACCAATGAGAGACTAGCTCTAGGTGTTGGGACAGGCACACGTCACTCTATTTTCCCATCAGGAAGAAGAATGAACCACAGGCTCAGCCTGCCGCCCGGAACCAGAATAGGGCCTCAAGCAATCCTGCGCTTTTGCGGCCAGCTCCCAAGAAAGAGAGTTGGAAAATGGAGCTCAGGGGCACTGCAATTCACAAACCTGCAGAGTTATAAATGAGAACTCTCGTCCACAAATATATTGAGGGAAGGCAATGAAGAGGATTTGAAAGCAAGGCAGAATTGCAGGAAACGCATTTCAGGAGGTAGATTCGAATCGCCTTGAAAGCACAGGAAAAGCGGCCAAACCTCGACAACGATGCCCTTGGCCAAAAAGGGCGTATGCGTTTTTTCCTGAATATATTCAGGAAAAAACGCATACGTCCTTTTTGGCCAACCGAGCAACCTGGAAAGGCAAATCAGCGCTACAAAGAAGTCTCGCTTCCCATCGGTCAAAAGGGCCATGCTGAATAAAGTGTCAAAACCAGAAATGCAGGACAGGCCATGGAGAAACGGGAGCCTTGCTACGCTGATGGGCGGGATGTAAATTGCCAACAGCCACTCTGGAGAAGTGTACGGTGTGTCCTGAAACATCTAAAAAACCCAGCTTTGAGAGCATAGGGCACTTCCACTGATGGGCGTATAAATTGGGAAAATTAAAAATCAGCAAGACACAGGCACCCCAAAGTTTAGGGCTGCTCTCTTGACAAGAACCTCCACTCCGTTACACCTTAAATATCCCAGGAAAGAGAAAAATGGATAAAGAAGTTGTGGTCCTTATGTACAATGGAATATCACACAGCCATGAAATCAACGTCATAAGGCTAGTAGCAGCATGATGAGTGGTTTAGGTACGACGATTCTAAGTGAAATAAGTCACACAGAAAAAGACACTTGTCATAAGATATCACTTATAGAGGGAATGTAAAAACCGCTACACTTGAGCTGAATTACAAAACGGCACAGAGTCACACATTTAGAAAACACACTATGGCTGCTTAACGGGAAAGGTGAGGTGGGGTGATGCATAAAACACGGGTGTTAAATTAGCTCAGATACCGTTCCATAAACCCAATATGTAATAGAAAAGACCTACTCCTTGCTCAGTGAACTGGACTCAACACCCCCTATTCACCGCCCAAGAACATATCTGACTTGTAAGAATCTTAAAACCTATGTATTGATGTCTCTCTGTAAGTGAGTCAAGTGGGTGTAAAGTGGCTTAAACACAGCAGTGAAAAGCAGCTAAACCCCATTATAAAAATCAATTACTTTTAAAAACCCGTGAAACAAAGACAGTGAAAGAGAGAGAAATTCTTACAAAATTCGTTCAGGGGCTGTGATGCCACCTGGATTAACCATATCTAGACCCACAGCTGATGGAGACATAAGGGTGGACACTCTTGGGGCTGAGAGGTTTGGTGAGGTTGGGTGAGCAAACGCAGACCCTTTAAAGTAATACTGCGTGGTACCCATCCCATGGGCCCCAAATCTCCAGGTTCAAGGGCATCTTCCTACATCGAAAACATGCATGAGAAACCCAGAAGATGGTACACCGTGTGATCGGGAAAGGTTTCTAAAACGCACCTCATTTCTCATCTCCTTGGGCTCGGGTTCGCCATTACAGCCGCTTGACTAGCAATCTCCCTCCTTGGAGACTCAGCACCTTTAACCTCCTGTTCCGTACAGGTTGCAATTTTTCCTGAGGATGAACGGGAAGAGGGGGAACCAATGAGAGACTAGCTCTAGGTGTGGGGACAGGCACAGGTCACTCTATTTTCCCATCAGGAAGAAGAATTAACCACAGGCTCAGCCTGCTGCCCGGAAGCAGAATAGGGCGTGAAGCAATCCTGCGCGTTTGCGGCAAGCTCCCAAGAAAGCGAGTTGGAAAATGGAGCTCAGGGGCACTGCAATTCACAAACCTGCAGAGTTATAAATGATAACTCTCCTCCACAAATATATTGAGGGAAGGCAACGAAGAGGATTTGAAAGCAAGGCAGAATTGTAGGAAACAGATTTCAGGAGGTAGATTCGAATCGCCTTGAAAGCACAGGAAAAGCGGCCAAACCTCGACAACCATGCCCTTGGCCAAAAAGGGCGTATGCGTTTTTTCCTGAATATATTCAGGAAAAAACGCATACGCCCTTTTTGGCCAACCAAGCAACCTGGAAAGGCAAATCAGCGCTACAAAGAAGTCTCGCTTCCCATCGGTCAAAAGGGCCATGCTGAATAAAGTGTCAAAACCAGAAATGCAGGACAGGCCATGGAGAAACGGGAGCCTTGCTACGCTGATGGGCGGGATGTAAATTGCCAACAGCCACTCTGGAGAAGTGTACGGTGTGTCCTGAAACATCTAAAAAACTCAGCTTTGAGAGCATAGGGCACTTCCACTCATGGGCGTATAAATTGGGAAAATTAAAAATCAGCAAGACACAGGCACCCCAAAGTTCAGGGCTGCTCTCTTGACAAGAACCTCCACTCTGTTACACCTTAAATATCCCAGGAAAGAGAAAAATGGATAAAGAAGTGGTGGTCCTTATGTACAATGTAATATCACTCAGCCATGAAATCAACGTCATAAGGCTAGTAGCAGCATGATGAGTGGATGTAGGTACGACGATTCTAAGTGAAATAAGTCACACAGAAAAAGACACTTGTCATAAGATATCACTTATAGCGGGAATGTAAAAACCGCTACACTTGAGCTGAATTACAAAACGGCACAGAGTCACACGTTTAGAAAACACACTATGGCTGCTTAACGGGAAAGGTGAGGAGGGGTGATGCATAAAACACGGGTTTCAAATTAGCTCAGATACCGTTCCATAAACCCAATAAGTAATAGACAAGACCTACTCCTTGCTCTGTGAACTGGACTCAACACCCCCTATTCACCGCCCAAGAACATATCTGACTAGTAAGAATCTTAAAACCTATGTATTGATGTCTCTCTGTAAGTGAGTCAAGTGGGTGTAAAGTGGCTTAAACACAGCAGTGAAAAGCAGCTAAACCCCATTATAAAAATCAATTACTTTTAAAAACCCGTGAAACAAAGACAGTGAAAGAGAGAGAAATTCTTAAAAAATTCGTTCAGGGGCTGTGATGCAACCTGGATTAACCATATCTAGACCCACAGCTGATGGAGACATAAGGGTGGACACTCTTAGGGCTGAGAGGTTTGGTGAGGTTTGGTGAGCAAACGCAGACCCTTTAAAGTAATACTGCGTGGTACCCATCCCATGGGCCCCAAATCTCCAGGTTCAAGGGCATCTTCCTACATCGAAAACATGCATGAGAAACCCAGAAGATGGTACACCGTGTGATCGGGAAAGGTTTCTAAAACGCACCTCATTTCTCATCTCCTTGTGCTCGGGTTCGCCATTACAGCCGCTTGACTAGCAATCTCCCTCCTTGGAGACTCAGCACCTTTAACCTCCTGTTCCGTACAGGTTGCAATTTGTCCTGAGGATGAACGGGAAGAGGGGGAACCAATGAGAGACTAGCTCTAGGTGTGGGGACAGGCACAGGTCACTCTATTTTCCCATCAGGAGGAAGAATTAACCACAGGCTCAGCCTGCTGCCCGGAAGCAGAATAGGGCGTGAAGCAATCCTGCGCGTTTGCGGCCAGCTCCCAAGAAAGCGAGTTGGAAAATGGAGCTCAGGGGCACTGCAATTCACAAACCTGCAGAGTTATAAATGATAACTCCCGTCCACAAATATATTGAGGGAAGGCAACGAAGAGGATTTGAAAGCAAGGCAGAATTGTAGGAAACAGATTTCAGGAGGTAGATACGAATCGCCTTGAAAGCACAGGAAAAGCGGCCAAACCTCGACAACGATGCCCTTGGCCAAAAAGGGCGTATGCGTTTTTTCCTGAATATATTCAGGAAAAAACGCATACGCCCTTTTTGGCCAACCAAGCAACCTGGAAAGGCAAATCAGCGCTACAAAGAAGTCTCGCTTCCCATCGGTCAAAAGGGCCATGCTGAATAAAGTGTCAAAACCAGAAATGCAGGACAGGCCATGGAGAAACGGGAGCCTTCCTACGCTGATGGGCGGGATGTAAATTGCCAACAGCCACTCTGGAGAAGTGTACGGTGTGTCCTGAAACATCTAAAAAACTCAGCTTTGAGAGCATAGGGCACTTCCACTCATGGGCGTATAAATTGGGAAAATTAAAAATCAGCAAGACACAGGCACCCCAAAGTTCAGGGCTGCTCTCTTGACAAGAACCTCCACTCTGTTACACCTTAAATATCCCAGGAAAGAGAAAAATGGATAAAGAAGTGGTGGTCCTTATGTACAATGTAATATCACTCAGCCATGAAATCAACGTCATAAGGCTAGTAGCAGCATGATGAGTGGATGTAGGTACGACGATTCTAAGTGAAATAAGTCACACAGAAAAAGACACTTGTCATAAGATATCACTTATAGAGGGAATGTAAAAACCGCTACACTTGAGCTGAATTACAAAACGGCACAGAGTCACACGTTTAGAAAACACACTATGGCTGCTTAACGGGAAAGGTGAGGTGGGGTGATGCATAAAACACGGGTTTCAAATTAGCTCAGATACCGTTCCATAAACCCAATAAGTAATAGACAAGACCTACTCCTTGCTCTGTGAACTGGACTCAACACCCCCTATTCACCGCCCAAGAACATATCTGACTAGTAAGAATCTTAAAACCTATGTATTGATGTCTCTCTGTAAGTGAGTCAAGTGGGTGTAAAGTGGCTTAAACACAGCAGTGAAAAGCAGCTAAACCCCATTATAAAAATCAATTACTTTTAAAAACCCGTGAAACAAAGACAGTGAAATAGAGAGAAATTCTTACAAAATTCGTTCAGGGGCTGTGATGCCACCTGGATTAACCATATCTAGACCCACAGCTGATGGAGACATAAGGGTGGACACTCTTGGGGCTGAGAGGTTTGGTGAGGTTGGGTGAGCAAACGCAGACCCTTTAAAGTAATACTGCGTGGTACCCATCCCATGGGCCCCAAATCTCCAGGTTCAAGGGCATCTTCCTACATCGAAAACATGCATGAGAAACCCAGAAGATGGTACACCGTGTGATCGGGAAAGGTTTCTAAAACGCACCTCATTTCTCATCTCCTTGGGCTCGGGTTCGCCATTCCAGCCGCTTGACTAGCAATCTCCCTCCTTGGAGACTCAGCACCTTTAACCTCCTGTTCCGTACAGGTTGCAATTTGTCCTGAGGATGAACGGGAAGAGGGGGAACCAATGAGAGACTAGCTCTAGGTGTTGGGACAGGCACACGTCACTCTATTTTCCCATCAGGAAGAAGAATGAACCACAGGCTCAGCCTGCCGCCCGGAACCAGAATAGGGCCTCAAGCAATCCTGCGCTTTTGCGGCCAGCTCCCAAGAAAGAGAGTTGGAAAATGGAGCTCAGGGGCACTGCAATTCACAAACCTGCAGAGTTATAAATGAGAACTCTCGTCCACAAATATATTGAGGGAAGGCAATGAAGAGGATTTGAAAGCAAGGCAGAATTGCAGGAAACGCATTTCAGGAGGTAGATTCGAATCGCCTTGAAAGCACAGGAAAAGCGGCCAAACCTCGACAACGATGCCCTTGGCCAAAAAGGGCGTATGCGTTTTTTCCTGAATATATTCAGGAAAAAACGCATACGTCCTTTTTGGCCAACCAAGCAACCTGGAAAGGCAAATCAGCGCTACAAAGAAGTCTCGCTTCCCATCGGTCAAAAGGGCCATGCTGAATAAAGTGTCAAAACCAGAAATGCAGGACAGGCCATGGAGAAACGGGAGCCTTGCTACGCTGATGGGCGGGATGTAAATTGCCAACAGCCACTCTGGAGAAGTGTACGGTGTGTCCTGAAACATCTAAAAAACCCAGCTTTGAGAGCATAGGGCACTTCCACTGATGGGCGTATAAATTGGGAAAATTAAAAATCAGCAAGACACAGGCACCCCAAAGTTTAGGGCTGCTCTCTTGACAAGAACCTCCACTCCGTTACACCTTAAATATCCCAGGAAAGAGAAAAATGGATAAAGAAGTTGTGGTCCTTATGTACAATGGAATATCACACAGCCATGAAATCAACGTCATAAGGCTAGTAGCAGCATGATGAGTGGATTTAGGTACGACGATTCTAAGTGAAATAAGTCACACAGAAAAAGACACTTGTCATAAGATATCACTTATAGAGGGAATGTAAAAACCGCTACACTTGAGCTGAATTACAAAACGGCACAGAGTCACACATTTAGAAAACACACTATGGCTGCTTAACGGGAAAGGTGAGGTGGGGTGATGCATAAAACACGGGTGTTAAATTAGCTCAGATACCGTTCCATAAACCCAATATGTAATAGAAAAGACCTACTCCTTGCTCAGTGAACTGGACTCAACACCCCCTATTCACCGCCCAAGAACATATCTGACTTGTAAGAATCTTAAAACCTATGTATTGATGTCTCTCTGTAAGTGAGTCAAGTGGGTGTAAAGTGGCTTAAACACAGCAGTGAAAAGCAGCTAAACCCCATTATAAAAATCAATTACTTTTAAAAACCCGTGAAACAAAGACAGTGAAATAGAGAGAAATTCTTACAAAATTCGTTCAGGGGCTGTGATGCCACCTGGATTAACCATATCTAGACCCACAGCTGATGGAGACATAAGGGTGGACACTCTTGGGGCTGAGAGGTTTGGTGAGGTTGGGTGAGCAAACGCAGACCCTTTAAAGTAATACTGCGTGGTACCCATCCCATGGGCCCCAAATCTCCAGGTTCAAGGGCATCTTCCTACATCAAAAACATGCATGAGAAACCCAGAAGATGGTACACCGTGTGATCGGGAAAGGTTTCTAAAACGCACCTCATTTCTCATCTCCTTGGGCTCGGGTTCGCCATTCCAGCCGCTTGACTAGCAATCTCCCTCCTTGGAGACTCAGCACCTTTAACCTCCTGTTCCGTACAGGTTGCAATTTGTCCTGAGGATGAACGGGAAGAGGGGGAACCAATGAGAGACTAGCTCTAGGTGTTGGGACAGGCACACGTCACTCTATTTTCCCATCAGGAAGAAGAATGAACCACAGGCTCAGCCTGCCGCCCGGAACCAGAATAGGGCCTCAAGCAATCCTGCGCTTTTGCGGCCAGCTCCCAAGAAAGAGAGTTGGAAAATGGAGCTCAGGGGCACTGCAATTCACAAACCTGCAGAGTTATAAATGAGAACTCTCGTCCACAAATATATTGAGGGAAGGCAATGAAGAGGATTTGAAAGCAAGGCAGAATTGCAGGAAACGCATTTCAGGAGGTAGATTCGAATCGCCTTGAAAGCACAGGAAAAGCGGCCAAACCTCGACAACGATGCCCTTGGCCAAAAAGGGCGTATGCGTTTTTTCCTGAATATATTCAGGAAAAAACGCATACGTCCTTTTTGGCCAACCAAGCAACCTGGAAAGGCAAATCAGCGCTACAAAGAAGTCTCGCTTCCCATCGGTCAAAAGGGCCATGCTGAATAAAGTGTCAAAACCAGAAATGCAGGACAGGCCATGGAGAAACGGGAGCCTTGCTACGCTGATGGGCGGGATGTAAATTGCCAACAGCCACTCTGGAGAAGTGTACGGTGTGTCCTGAAACATCTAAAAAACCCAGCTTTGAGAGCATAGGGCACTTCCACTGATGGGCGTATAAATTGGGAAAATTAAAAATCAGCAAGACACAGGCACCCCAAAGTTTAGGGCTGCTCTCTTGACAAGAACCTCCACTCCGTTACACCTTAAATATCCCAGGAAAGAGAAAAATGGATAAAGAAGTTGTGGTCCTTATGTACAATGGAATATCACACAGCCATGAAATCAACGTCATAAGGCTAGTAGCAGCATGATGAGTGGATTTAGGTACGACGATTCTAAGTGAAATAAGTCACACAGAAAAAGACACTTGTCATAAGATATCACTTATAGAGGGAATGTAAAAACCGCTACACTTGAGCTGAATTACAAAACGGCACAGAGTCACACATTTAGAAAACACACTATGGCTGCTTAACGGGAAAGGTGAGGTGGGGTGATGCATAAAACACGGGTGTTAAATTAGCTCAGATACCGTTCCATAAACCCAATATGTAATAGAAAAGACCTACTCCTTGCTCAGTGAACTGGACTCAACACCCCCTATTCACCGCCCAAGAACATATCTGACTTGTAAGAATCTTAAAACCTATGTATTGATGTCTCTCTGTAAGTGAGTCAAGTGGGTGTAAAGTGGCTTAAACACAGCAGTGAAAAGCAGCTAAACCCCATTATAAAAATCAATTACTTTTAAAAACCCGTGAAACAAAGACAGTGAAAGAGAGAGAAATTCTTACAAAATTCGTTCAGGGGCTGTGATGCCACCTGGATTAACCATATCTAGACCCACAGCTGATGGAGACATAAGGGTGGACACTCTTGGGGCTGAGAGGTTTGGTGAGGTTGGGTGAGCAAACGCAGACCCTTTAAAGTAATACTGCGTGGTACCCATCCCATGGGCCCCAAATCTCCAGGTTCAAGGGCATCTTCCTACATCGAAAACATGCATGAGAAACCCAGAAGATGGTACACCGTGTGATCGGGAAAGGTTTCTAAAACGCACCTCATTTCTCATCTCCTTGGGCTCGGGTTCGCCATTACAGCCGCTTGACTAGCAATCTCCCTCCTTGGAGACTCAGCACCTTTAACCTCCTGTTCCGTACAGGTTGCAATTTTTCCTGAGGATGAACGGGAAGAGGGGGAACCAATGAGAGACTAGCTCTAGGTGTGGGGACAGGCACAGGTCACTCTATTTTCCCATCAGGAAGAAGAATTAACCACAGGCTCAGCCTGCTGCCCGGAAGCAGAATAGGGCGTGAAGCAATCCTGCGCGTTTGCGGCAAGCTCCCAAGAAAGCGAGTTGGAAAATGGAGCTCAGGGGCACTGCAATTCACAAACCTGCAGAGTTATAAATGATAACTCTCCTCCACAAATATATTGAGGGAAGGCAACGAAGAGGATTTGAAAGCAAGGCAGAATTGTAGGAAACAGATTTCAGGAGGTAGATTCGAATCGCCTTGAAAGCACAGGAAAAGCGGCCAAACCTCGACAACCATGCCCTTGGCCAAAAAGGGCGTATGCGTTTTTTCCTGAATATATTCAGGAAAAAACGCATACGCCCTTTTTGGCCAACCAAGCAACCTGGAAAGGCAAATCAGCGCTACAAAGAAGTCTCGCTTCCCATCGGTCAAAAGGGCCATGCTGAATAAAGTGTCAAAACCAGAAATGCAGGACAGGCCATGGAGAAACGGGAGCCTTGCTACGCTGATGGGCGGGATGTAAATTGCCAACAGCCACTCTGGAGAAGTGTACGGTGTGTCCTGAAACATCTAAAAAACTCAGCTTTGAGAGCATAGGGCACTTCCACTCATGGGCGTATAAATTGGGAAAATTAAAAATCAGCAAGACACAGGCACCCCAAAGTTCAGGGCTGCTCTCTTGACAAGAACCTCCACTCTGTTACACCTTAAATATCCCAGGAAAGAGAAAAATGGATAAAGAAGTGGTGGTCCTTATGTACAATGTAATATCACTCAGCCATGAAATCAACGTCATAAGGCTAGTAGCAGCATGATGAGTGGATGTAGGTACGACGATTCTAAGTGAAATAAGTCACACAGAAAAAGACACTTGTCATAAGATATCACTTATAGCGGGAATGTAAAAACCGCTACACTTGAGCTGAATTACAAAACGGCACAGAGTCACACGTTTAGAAAACACACTATGGCTGCTTAACGGGAAAGGTGAGGAGGGGTGATGCATAAAACACGGGTTTCAAATTAGCTCAGATACCGTTCCATAAACCCAATAAGTAATAGACAAGACCTACTCCTTGCTCTGTGAACTGGACTCAACACCCCCTATTCACCGCCCAAGAACATATCTGACTAGTAAGAATCTTAAAACCTATGTATTGATGTCTCTCTGTAAGTGAGTCAAGTGGGTGTAAAGTGGCTTAAACACAGCAGTGAAAAGCAGCTAAACCCCATTATAAAAATCAATTACTTTTAAAAACCCGTGAAACAAAGACAGTGAAAGAGAGAGAAATTCTTACAAAATTCGTTCAGGGGCTGTGATGCAACCTGGATTAACCATATCTAGACCCACAGCTGATGGAGACATAAGGGTGGACACTCTTAGGGCTGAGAGGTTTGGTGAGGTTTGGTGAGCAAACGCAGACCCTTTAAAGTAATACTGCGTGGTACCCATCCCATGGGCCCCAAATCTCCAGGTTCAAGGGCATCTTCCTACATCGAAAACATGCATGAGAAACCCAGAAGATGGTACACCGTGTGATCGGGAAAGGTTTCTAAAACGCACCTCATTTCTCATCTCCTTGTGCTCGGGTTCGCCATTACAGCCGCTTGACTAGCAATCTCCCTCCTTGGAGACTCAGCACCTTTAACCTCCTGTTCCGTACAGGTTGCAATTTGTCCTGAGGATGAACGGGAAGAGGGGGAACCAATGAGAGACTAGCTCTAGGTGTCGGGACAGGCACAGGTCACTCTATTTTCCCATCAGGAGGAAGAATTAACCACAGGCTCAGCCTGCTGCCCGGAAGCAGAATAGGGCGTGAAGCAATCCTGCGCGTTTGCGGCCAGCTCCCAAGAAAGCGAGTTGGAAAATGGAGCTCAGGGGCACTGCAATTCACAAACCTGCAGAGTTATAAATGATAACTCCCGTCCACAAATATATTGAGGGAAGGCAACGAAGAGGATTTGAAAGCAAGGCAGAATTGTAGGAAACAGATTTCAGGAGGTAGATACGAATCGCCTTGAAAGCACAGGAAAAGCGGCCAAACCTCGACAACGATGCCCTTGGCCAAAAAGGGCGTATGCGTTTTTTCCTGAATATATTCAGGAAAAAACGCATACGCCCTTTTTGGCCAACCAAGCAACCTGGAAAGGCAAATCAGCGCTACAAAGAAGTCTCGCTTCCCATCGGTCAAAAGGGCCATGCTGAATAAAGTGTCAAAACCAGAAATGCAGGACAGGCCATGGAGAAACGGGAGCCTTCCTACGCTG
The DNA here is from genome assembly GCF_028021215.1 of Eschrichtius robustus. NCBI lineage: Eukaryota > Metazoa > Chordata > Mammalia > Artiodactyla > Eschrichtiidae > Eschrichtius > Eschrichtius robustus. The sequence continues at coordinate 2,282,039 of NW_027175140.1, read as the reverse complement.
ATGGGCGGGATGTAAATTGCCAACAGCCACTCTGGAGAAGTGTACGGTGTGTCCTGAAACATCTAAAAAACTCAGCTTTGAGAGCATAGGGCACTTCCACTCATGGGCGTATAAATTGGGAAAATTAAAAATCAGCAAGACACAGGCACCCCAAAGTTCAGGGCTGCTCTCTTGAAAAGAACCTCCACTCTGTTACACCTTAAATATCCCAGGAAAGAGAAAAATGGATAAAGAAGTGGTGGTCCTTATGTACAATGTAATATCACTCAGCCATGAAATCAACGTCATAAGGCTAGTAGCAGCATGATGAGTGGATGTAGGTACGACGATTCTAAGTGAAATAAGTCACACAGAAAAAGACACTTGTCATAAGATATCACTTATAGAGGGAATGTAAAAACCGCTACACTTGAGCTGAATTACAAAACGGCACAGAGTCACACGTTTAGAAAACACACTATGGCTGCTTAACGGGAAAGGTGAGGTGGGGTGATGCATAAAACACGGGTTTCAAATTAGCTCAGATACCGTTCCATAAACCCAATAAGTAATAGACAAGACCTACTCCTTGCTCTGTGAACTGGACTCAACACCCCCTATTCACCGCCCAAGAACATATCTGACTAGTAAGAATCTTAAAACCTATGTATTGATGTCTCTCTGTAAGTGAGTCAAGTGGGTGTAAAGTGGCTTAAACACAGCAGTGAAAAGCAGCTAAACCCCATTATAAAAATCAATTACTTTTAAAAACCCGTGAAACAAAGACAGTGAAATAGAGAGAAATTCTTACAAAATTCGTTCAGGGGCTGTGATGCCACCTGGATTAACCATATCTAGACCCACAGCTGATGGAGACATAAGGGTGGACACTCTTGGGGCTGAGAGGTTTGGTGAGGTTGGGTGAGCAAACGCAGACCCTTTAAAGTAATACTGCGTGGTACCCATCCCATGGGCCCCAAATCTCCAGGTTCAAGGGCATCTTCCTACATCGAAAACATGCATGAGAAACCCAGAAGATGGTACACCGTGTGATCGGGAAAGGTTTCTAAAACGCACCTCATTTCTCATCTCCTTGGGCTCGGGTTCGCCATTCCAGCCGCTTGACTAGCAATCTCCCTCCTTGGAGACTCAGCACCTTTAACCTCCTGTTCCGTACAGGTTGCAATTTGTCCTGAGGATGAACGGGAAGAGGGGGAACCAATGAGAGACTAGCTCTAGGTGTTGGGACAGGCACACGTCACTCTATTTTCCCATCAGGAAGAAGAATGAACCACAGGCTCAGCCTGCCGCCCGGAACCAGAATAGGGCCTCAAGCAATCCTGCGCTTTTGCGGCCAGCTCCCAAGAAAGAGAGTTGGAAAATGGAGCTCAGGGGCACTGCAATTCACAAACCTGCAGAGTTATAAATGAGAACTCTCGTCCACAAATATATTGAGGGAAGGCAATGAAGAGGATTTGAAAGCAAGGCAGAATTGCAGGAAACGCATTTCAGGAGGTAGATTCGAATCGCCTTGAAAGCACAGGAAAAGCGGCCAAACCTCGACAACGATGCCCTTGGCCAAAAAGGGCGTATGCGTTTTTTCCTGAATATATTCAGGAAAAAACGCATACGTCCTTTTTGGCCAACCAAGCAACCTGGAAAGGCAAATCAGCGCTACAAAGAAGTCTCGCTTCCCATCGGTCAAAAGGGCCATGCTGAATAAAGTGTCAAAACCAGAAATGCAGGACAGGCCATGGAGAAACGGGAGCCTTGCTACGCTGATGGGCGGGATGTAAATTGCCAACAGCCACTCTGGAGAAGTGTACGGTGTGTCCTGAAACATCTAAAAAACCCAGCTTTGAGAGCATAGGGCACTTCCACTGATGGGCGTATAAATTGGGAAAATTAAAAATCAGCAAGACACAGGCACCCCAAAGTTTAGGGCTGCTCTCTTGACAAGAACCTCCACTCCGTTACACCTTAAATATCCCAGGAAAGAGAAAAATGGATAAAGAAGTTGTGGTCCTTATGTACAATGGAATATCACACAGCCATGAAATCAACGTCATAAGGCTAGTAGCAGCATGATGAGTGGATTTAGGTACGACGATTCTAAGTGAAATAAGTCACACAGAAAAAGACACTTGTCATAAGATATCACTTATAGAGGGAATGTAAAAACCGCTACACTTGAGCTGAATTACAAAACGGCACAGAGTCACACATTTAGAAAACACACTATGACTGCTTAACGGGAAAGGTGAGGTGGGGTGATGCATAAAACACGGGTGTTAAATTAGCTCAGATACCGTTCCATAAACCCAATATGTAATAGAAAAGACCTACTCCTTGCTCAGTGAACTGGACTCAACACCCCCTATTCACCGCCCAAGAACATATCTGACTTGTAAGAATCTTAAAACCTATGTATTGATGTCTCTCTGTAAGTGAGTCAAGTGGGTGTAAAGTGGCTTAAACACAGCAGTGAAAAGCAGCTAAACCCCATTATAAAAATCAATTACTTTTAAAAACCCGTGAAACAAAGACAGTGAAAGAGAGAGAAATTCTTACAAAATTCGTTCAGGGGCTGTGATGCCACCTGGATTAACCATATCTAGACCCACAGCTGATGGAGACATAAGGGTGGACACTCTTGGGGCTGAGAGGTTTGGTGAGGTTGGGTGAGCAAACGCAGACCCTTTAAAGTAATACTGCGTGGTACCCATCCCATGGGCCCCAAATCTCCAGGTTCAAGGGCATCTTCCTACATCGAAAACATGCATGAGAAACCCAGAAGATGGTACACCGTGTGATCGGGAAAGGTTTCTAAAACGCACCTCATTTCTCATCTCCTTGGGCTCGGGTTCGCCATTACAGCCGCTTGACTAGCAATCTCCCTCCTTGGAGACTCAGCACCTTTAACCTCCTGTTCCGTACAGGTTGCAATTTTTCCTGAGGATGAACGGGAAGAGGGGGAACCAATGAGAGACTAGCTCTAGGTGTGGGGACAGGCACAGGTCACTCTATTTTCCCATCAGGAAGAAGAATTAACCACAGGCTCAGCCTGCTGCCCGGAAGCAGAATAGGGCGTGAAGCAATCCTGCGCGTTTGCGGCAAGCTCCCAAGAAAGCGAGTTGGAAAATGGAGCTCAGGGGCACTGCAATTCACAAACCTGCAGAGTTATAAATGATAACTCTCCTCCACAAATATATTGAGGGAAGGCAACGAAGAGGATTTGAAAGCAAGGCAGAATTGTAGGAAACAGATTTCAGGAGGTAGATTCGAATCGCCTTGAAAGCACAGGAAAAGCGGCCAAACCTCGACAACCATGCCCTTGGCCAAAAAGGGCGTATGCGTTTTTTCCTGAATATATTCAGGAAAAAACGCATACGCCCTTTTTGGCCAACCAAGCAACCTGGAAAGGCAAATCAGCGCTACAAAGAAGTCTCGCTTCCCATCGGTCAAAAGGGCCATGCTGAATAAAGTGTCAAAACCAGAAATGCAGGACAGGCCATGGAGAAACGGGAGCCTTGCTACGCTGATGGGCGGGATGTAAATTGCCAACAGCCACTCTGGAGAAGTGTACGGTGTGTCCTGAAACATCTAAAAAACTCAGCTTTGAGAGCATAGGGCACTTCCACTCATGGGCGTATAAATTGGGAAAATTAAAAATCAGCAAGACACAGGCACCCCAAAGTTCAGGGCTGCTCTCTTGACAAGAACCTCCACTCTGTTACACCTTAAATATCCCAGGAAAGAGAAAAATGGATAAAGAAGTGGTGGTCCTTATGTACAATGTAATATCACTCAGCCATGAAATCAACGTCATAAGGCTAGTAGCAGCATGATGAGTGGATGTAGGTACGACGATTCTAAGTGAAATAAGTCACACAGAAAAAGACACTTGTCATAAGATATCACTTATAGAGGGAATGTAAAAACCGCTACACTTGAGCTGAATTACAAAACGGCACAGAGTCACACGTTTAGAAAACACACTATGGCTGCTTAACGGGAAAGGTGAGGAGGGGTGATGCATAAAACACGGGTTTCAAATTAGCTCAGATACCGTTCCATAAACCCAATAAGTAATAGACAAGACCTACTCCTTGCTCTGTGAACTGGACTCAACACCCCCTATTCACCGCCCAAGAACATATCTGACTAGTAAGAATCTTAAAACCTATGTATTGATGTCTCTCTGTAAGTGAGTCAAGTGGGTGTAAAGTGGCTTAAACACAGCAGTGAAAAGCAGCTAAACCCCATTATAAAAATCAATTACTTTTAAAAACCCGTGAAACAAAGACAGTGAAAGAGAGAGAAATTCTTACAAAATTCGTTCAGGGGCTGTGATGCAACCTGGATTAACCATATCTAGACCCACAGCTGATGGAGACATAAGGGTGGACACTCTTGGGGCTGAGAGGTTTGGTGAGGTTTGGTGAGCAAACGCAGACCCTTTAAAGTAATACTGCGTGGTACCCATCCCATGGGCCCCAAATCTCCAGGTTCAAGGGCATCTTCCTACATCGAAAACATGCATGAGAAACACAGAAGATGGTACACCGTGTGATCGGGAAAGGTTTCTAAAACGCACCTCATTTCTCATCTCCTTGTGCTCGGGTTCGCCATTCCAGCCGCTTGACTAGCAATCTCCCTCCTTGGAGACTCAGCACCTTTAACCTCCTGTTCCGTACAGGTTGCAATTTGTCCTGAGGATGAACGGGAAGAGGGGGAACCAATGAGAGACTAGCTCTAGGTGTGGGGACAGGCACAAGTCACTCTATTTTCCCATCAGGAAGAAGAATTAACCACAGGCTCAGCCTGCTGCCCGGAAGCAGAATAGGGCGTGAAGCAATCCTGCGCGTTTGCGGCAAGCTCCCAAGAAAGCGAGTTGGAAAATGGAGCTCAGGGGCACTGCAATTCACAAACCTGCAGAGTTATAAATGATAACTCTCCTCCACAAATATATTGAGGGAAGGCAACGAAGAGGATTTGAAAGCAAGGCAGAATTGTAGGAAACAGATTTCAGGAGGTAGATTCGAATCGCCTTGAAAGCACAGGAAAAGCGGCCAAACCTCGACAACAATGCCCTTGGTCAAAAAGGGCGTATGCGTTTTTTCCTGAATATATTCAGGAAAAAACGCATAAGCCCTTTTTGGCCAACCAAGCAACCTGGAACGACAAATCAGCGCTACAAAGAAGTCTCGCTTCCCATCGGTCAAAAGGGCCATGCTGAATAAAGTGTCAAAACCAGAAATGCAGGACAGGCCATGGAGAAACGGGAGCCTTGCTACGCTGATGGGCGAGATGTAAATTGCCAACAGCCACTCTGGAGAAGTGTACGGTGTGTCCTGAAACATCTAAAAAACTCAGCTTTGAGAGCATAGGGCACTTCCACTCATGGGCGTATAAATTGGGAAAATTAAAAATCAGCAAGACACAGGCACCCCAAAGTTCAGGGCTGCTCTCTTGACAAGAACCTCCACTCTGTTACACCTTAAATATCCCAGGAAAGAGAAAAATGGATAAAGAAGTGGTGGTCCTTATGTACAATGTAATATCACTCAGCCATGAAATCAACGTCATAAGGCTAGTAGCAGCATGATGAGTGGATGTAGGTACGATGATTCTAAGTGAAATAAGTCACACAGAAAAAGACACTTGTCATAAGATATCACTTATAGAGGGAATGTAAAAACCGCTACACTTGAGCTGAATTACAAAACGGCACAGAGTCACACGTTTAGAAAACACACTATGGCTGCTTAACGGGAAAGGTGAGGTGTGGTGATGCATAAAACACGGGTTTCAAATTAGCTCAGATACCGTTCCATAAACCCAATATGTAATAGACAAGGACTACTCCTTGCTCTGTGAACTGGACTCAACACCCCCTATTCAACGCCCAAGAATATATCTGACTAGTAAGAATCTTAAAACCTATGTATTGATGTCTCTCTGTAAGTGAGTCAAGTGGGTGTAAAGCGGCTTAAACACAGCAGTGAAAAGCAGCTAAACCCCATTATAAAAATCAATTACTTTTAAAAACCCGTGAAACAAAGACAGTGAAAGAGAGAGAAATTCTTATAAAATTATTTCAGGGGCTGTGATGCCACCTGGATTGACCATATCTAGACCCACAGCTGATGGAGACATAAGGTGGACACTCTTAGGGCTGAGAGGTTTGGTGAGGTTGGGTGAGCAAACGCAGACCCTTTAAAGTAATACTGCGTGATACCCATCACATGGGCCCCAAATCTCCAGGTTCAAGGGCATCTTCCTACATCGAAAACATGCATGAGAAACCCAGAAGATGGTACACCGTGTGATCGGGAAAGGTTTCTAAATCGCACCTCATTTCTCATCTCCTTGTGCTCGGGTTTGCCATTCCAGCCGCTTGACTAGCAATCTCCCTCCTTGCAGAATCAGCACCTTTAACCTCCTGTTCCGTACAGGTTGCAATTTGTCCTGAGGATGAACGGGAAGAGGGGGAACCAATGAGAGACTAGCTCTAGGTGTTGGGACAGGCACACGTCACTCTATTTTCCCATCAGGAAGAAGAATGAACCACAGGCTCAGCCTGCCGCCCGGAACCAGAATAGGGCCTCAAGCAATCCTGCGCTTTTGCGGCCAGCTCCCAAGAAAGCGAGTTGGAAAATGGAGCTCAGGGGCACTGCAATTCACAAACCTGCAGAGTTATAAATGAGGACTCTCGTCCACAAATATATTGAGGGAAGGCAATGAAGAGGATTTGAAAGCAAGGCAGAATTGCAGGAAACGCATTTCAGGAGGTAGATTCGAATCGCCTTGAAAGCACAGGAAAAGCGGCAAAACCTCGACAACGATGCCCTTGGCCAAAAAGGGCGTATGCGTTTTTTCCTGAATATATTCAGGAAAAAACGCATACGTCCTTTTTGGCCAACCAAGCAACCTGGAAAGGCAAATCAGCGCTACAAAGAAGTCTCGCTTCCCATCGGTCAAAAGGGCCATGCTGAATAAAGTGTCAAAACCAGAAATGCAGGACAGGCCATGGAGAAACGGGAGCCTTGCTACGCTGAGGGGCGGGATGTAAATTGCCAACAGCCACTCTGGAGAAGTGTACGGTGTGTCCTGAAACATCTAAAAAACCCAGCTTTGAGAGCATAGGGCACTTCCACTGATGGGCGTATAAATTGGGAAAATTAAAAATCAGCAAGACACAGGCACCCCAAAGTTTAGGGCTGCTCTCTTGACAAGAACCTCCACTCCGTTACACCTTAAATATCCCAGGAAAGAGAAAAATGGATAAAGAAGTTGTGGTCCTTATGTACAATGGAATATCACACAGCCATGAAATCAACGTCATAAGGCTAGTAGCAGCATGATGAGTGGATTTAGGTACGACGATTCTAAGTGAAATAAGTCACACAGAAAAAGACACTTGTCATAAGATATCACTTATAGAGGGAATGTAAAAACCGCTACACTTGAGCTGAATTACAAAACGGCACAGAGTCACACATTTAGAAAACACACTATGGCTGCTTAACGGGAAAGGTGAGGTGGGGTGATGCATAAAACAAGGGTGTTAAATTAGCTCAGATACCGTTCCATAAACCCAATATGTAATAGAAAAGACCTACTCCTTGCTCAGTGAACTGGACTCAACACCCCCTATTCACCGCCCAAGAACATATCTGACTAGTAAGAATCTTAAAACCTATGTATTGATGTCTCTCTGTAAGTGAGTCAAGTGGGTGTAAAGTGGCTTAAACACAGCAGTGAAAAGCAGCTAAACCCCATTATAAAAATCAATTACTTTTAAAAACCCGTGAAACAAAGACAGTGAAAGAGAGAGAAATTCTTACAAAATTCGTTCAGGGGCTGTGATGCCACCTGGATTAACCATATCTAGACCCACAGCTGATGGAGACATAAGGGTGGACACTCTTGGGGCTGAGAGGTTTGGTGAGGTTGGGTGAGCAAACGCAGACCCTTTAAAGTAATACTGCGTGGTACCCATCCCATGGGCCCCAAATCTCCAGGTTCAAGGGCATCTTCCTACATCGAAAACATGCATGAGAAACCCAGAAGATGGTACACCGTGTGATCGGGAAAGGTTTCTAAAACGCACCTCATTTCTCATCTCCTTGGGCTCGGGTTCGCCATTACAGCCGCTTGACTAGCAATCTCCCTCCTTGGAGACTCAGCACCTTTAACCTCCTGTTCCGTACAGGTTGCAATTTGTCCTGAGGATGAACGGGAAGAGGGGGAACCAATGAGAGACTAGCTCTAGGTGTGGGGACAGGCACAGGTCACTCTATTTTCCCATCAGGAAGAAGAATTAACCACAGGCTCAGCCTGCTGCCCGGAAGCAGAATAGGGCGTGAAGCAATCCTGCGCGTTTGCGGCAAGCTCCCAAGAAAGCGAGTTGGAAAATGGAGCTCAGGGGCACTGCAATTCACAAACCTGCAGAGTTATAAATGATAACTCTCCTCCACAAATATATTGAGGGAAGGCAACGAAGAGGATTTGAAAGCAAGGCAGAATTGTAGGAAACAGATTTCAGGAGGTAGATTCGAATCACCTTGAAAGCACAGGAAAAGCGGCAAAACCTCGACAACGATGCCCTTGGCCAAAAAGGGCGTATGCGTTTTTTCCTGAATATATTCATGAAAAAACGCATAAGCCCTTTTTGGCCAACCAAGCAACCTGGAACGACAAATCAGCGCTACAAAGAAGTCTCGCTTCCCATCGGTCAAAAGGGCCATGCTGAATAAAGTGTCAAAACCAGAAATGCAGGACAGGCCATGGAGAAACGGGAGCCTTGCTACGCTGATGGGCGAGATGTAAATTGCCAACAGCCACTCTGGAGAAGTGTACGGTGTGTCCTGAAACATCTAAAAAACTCAGCTTTGAGAGCATAGGGCACTTCCACTCATGGGCGTATAAATTGGGAAAATTAAAAATCAGCAAGACACAGGCACCCCAAAGTTCAGGGCTGCTCTCTAGACAAGAACCTCCACTCTGTTACACCTTAAATATCCCAGGAAAGAGGAAAATGGATAAAGAAGTGGTGGTCCTTATGTACAATGTAATATCACTCAGCCATGAAATCAACGTCATAAGGCTAGTAGCAGCATGATGAGTGGATGTAGGTACGACGATTCTAAGTGAAATAAGTCACACAGAAAAAGACACTTGTCATAAGATATCACTTATAGAGGGAATGTAAAAACCGCTACACTTGAGCTGAATTACAAAACGGCACAGAGTCACACGTTTAGAAAACACACTATGGCTGCTTAACGGGAAAGGTGAGGTGGGGTGATGCATAAAACACGGGTTTCAAATTAGCTCAGATACCGTTCCATAAACCCAATATGTAATAGACAAGACCTACTCCTTGCTCTGTGAACTGGACTCAACACCCCCTATTCAACGCCCAAGAATATATCTGACTAGTAAGAATCTTAAAACCTATGTATTGATGTCTCTCTGTAAGTGAGTCAAGTGGGTGTAAAGCGGCTTAAACACAGCAGTGAAAAGCAGCTAAACCCCATTATAAAAATCAATTACTTTTAAAAACCCGTGAAACAAAGACAGTGAAAGAGAGAGAAATTCTTATAAAATTATTTCAGGGGCTGTGATGCCACCTGGATTGACCATATCTAGACCCACCGCTGATGGAGACATAAGGTGGACACTCTTAGGGCTGAGAGGTTTGGTGAGGTTGGGTGAGCAAACGCAGACCCTTTAAAGTAATACTGCGTGACACCCATCACATGGGCCCCAAATCTCCAGGTTCAAGGGCATCTTCCTACATCGAAAACATGCATGAGAAACCCAGAAGATGGTACACCGTGTGATCGGGAAAGGTTTCTAAATCGCACCTCATTTCTCATCTCCTTGTGCTCGGGTTTGCCATTCCAGCCGCTTGACTAGCAATCTCCCTCCTTGCAGACTCAGCACCTTTAACCTCCTGTTCCGTACAGGTTGCAATTTGTCCTGAGGATGAACGGGAAGAGGGGGAACCAATGAGAGACTAGCTCTAGGTGTTGGGACAGGCACACGTCACTCTATTTTCCCATCAGGAAGAAGAATGAACCACAGGCTCAGCCTGCCGCCCGGAACCAGAATAGGGCCTCAAGCAATCCTGCGCTTTTGCGGCCAGCTCCCAAGAAAGCGAGTTGGAAAATGGAGCTCAGGGGCACTGCAATTCACAAACCTGCAGAGTTATAAATGAGAACTCTCGTCCACAAATATATTGAGGGAAGGCAATGAAGAGGATTTGAAAGCAAGGCAGAATTGCAGAAACGCATTTCAGGAGGTAGATTCGAATCGCCTTGAAAGCACAGGAAAAGCGGCCAAACCTTGACAACGATGCCCTTGGCCAAAAAGGGCGTATGCGTTTTTTCCTGAATATATTCAGGAAAAAACGCATACGCCCTTTTTGGCCAACCAAGCAACCTGGAACGGCAAATCAGCGCTACAAAGAAGTCTCGCTTCCCATCGGTCAAAAGGGCCATGCTGAATAAAGTGTCAAAACCAGAAATGCAGGACAGGCCATGGAGAAACGGGAGCCTTGCTACGCTGAGGGGCGGGATGTAAATTGCCAACAGCCACTCTGGAGAAGTGTACGGTGTGTCCTGAAACATCTAAAAAACCCAGCTTTGAGAGCATAGGGCACTTCCACTCATGGGCGTATAAATTGGGAAAATTAAAAATCAGCAAGACAGGCACCCCAAAGTTTAGGGCTGCTCTCTTGACAAGAACCTCCACTCCGTTACACCTTAAATATCCCAGGAAAGAGAAAAATGGATAAAGAAGTTGTGGTCCTTATGTACAATGGAATATCACACAGCCATGAAATCAACGTCATAAGGCTAGTAGTAGCATGATGAGTGGATTTAGGTACGACGATTCTAAGTGAAATAAGTCACACAGAAAAAGACACTTGTCATAAGATATCACTTATAGAGGGGATGTAAAAACCGCTACACTTGAGCTGAATTACAAAACGGAAGAGAGTCACACGTTTAGAAAACACACTATGGCTGCTTAACGGGAAAGGTGAGGTGGGGTGATGCATAAAACACGGGTTTCAAATTAGCTCAGATACCGTTCCATAAACCCAATATGTAATAGACAAGACCTACTCCTTGCTCAGTGAACTGGACTCAACACACCCTATTCACCGCCCAAGAACATATCTGATTAGTAAGAATCTTAAAACCTATGTATTGATATCTCTCTGTAAGTGAGTCAAGTGGGTGTAAAGCGGCATAAACACAGCAGTGAAAAGCAGCTAAACCCCATTATAAAAATCAATTACTTTTAAAAACCCGTGAAACAAAGACAGTGAAAGAGAGAGAAATTCTTACAAAATTCGTTCAGGGGCTGTGATGCCACCTGGATTGACCATATCTAGACCCACAGCTGATGGAGACATACGGGTGGACACTCTTGGGGCTGAGAGGTTTGGTGAGGTTGGGTGAGCAAACGCAGACCCTTTAAAGTAATACTGCGTGGTACCCATCCCATGGGCCCCAAATCTCCAGGTTCAAGGGCATCTTCCTACATCGAAAACATGCATGAGAAACCCAGAAGATGGTACACCGTGTGATCGGGAAAGGTTTCTAAAACGCACCTCATTTCTCATCTCCTTGTGCTCGGGTTCGCCATTCCAGCCGCTTGACTAGCAATATCCCTACTTGGAGACTCAGCACCTTTAACCTCCTGTTCCGTACAGGTTGCAATTTGTCTTGAGGATGAACGGGAAGAGGGGGAACCAATGAGAGACTAGCTCTAGGTGTTGGGAATGGCACAGGTCACTCTATTTTCCCATCCGGAAGAAGAATTAACCACAGGCTCAGCCTGCCGCCCGGAACCAGAATAGGGCCTCAAGCAATCCTGCGCTTTTGCGGGCAGCTCCCAAGAAAGCGAGTTGGAAAATGGAGCTCAGGGGCACTGCAATTCACAAACCTGCAGAGTTATAAATGATAACTCTCGTCCACAAATATATTGAGGGAAGGCAATGAAGAGGATTTGAAAGCAAGGCAGAATTGCAAGAAACCCATTTCAGGAGGTAGATTCGAATCGCCTTTAAAGCACAGGAAAAGCGGCCAAAACTCGACAACGATGCCCTTGGCCAAAAAGGGCGTATGCGTTTTTTCCTGAATATATTCAGGAAAAAACGCATACGCCCTTTTTGGCCAACCAAGCAACCTGGAAAGGCAAATCAGCGCTACAAAGAAGTCTCTCTTCCCATCGGTCAAAAGGGCCATGCTGAATAAAGTGTCAAAACCAGAAATGCAGGACAGGCCATGGAGAAACGGGAGCCTTGCTACGCTGATGGGCGGGATGTAAATTGCCAACAGCCACTCTGGAGAAGTGTACGGTGTGTCCTGAAACATCTAAAAAACCCAGCTTTGAGAGCATAGGGCACTTCCACTGATGGGCGTATAAATTGGGAAAATTAAAAATCAGCAAGACACAGGCACACCAAAGTTTAGGGCTGCTCTCTTGACAAGAACCTCCACTCTGTTACACCTTAAATATCCCAGGAAAGAGAAAAATGGATAAAGAAGTGGTGGTCCTTATGTACAATGTAATATCACTCAGCCATGAAATCAACGTCATAAGGCTAGTAGCAGCATGATGAGTGGATGTAGGTACGACGATTCTAAGTGAAATAAGTCACACAGAAAAAGACACTTGTCATAAGATATCACTTATAGAGGGAATGTAAAAACCGCTACACTTGAGCTGAATTACAAAACGGCACAGAGTCACACGTTTAGAAAACACACTATGGCTGCTTAACGGGAAAGGTGAGGTGGGGTGATGCATAAAACACGGGTGTCAAATTAGCTCAGATACCGTTCCATAAACCCAATATGTAATAGACAAGACCTACTCCTTGCTCAGTGTACTGGACTCAATACCCCCTATTCACCGCCCAAGAGCATATCTGACTAGTAAGAATCTTAAAACCTATGTATTGATATCTCTCTGTAAGTGAGTCAAGTGGGTGTAAAGCGGCATAAACACAGCAGTGAAAAGCAGCTAAACCCCATTATAAAAATCAATTACTTTTAAAAACCCGTGAAACAAAGACAGTGAAAGAGAGAGAAATTCTTACAAAATTCGTTCAGGGGCTGTGATGCCACCTGGATTGACCATATCTAGACCCACAGCTGATGGAGACATAAGGGTGGACACTCTTGGGGCTGAGAGTTTTGGTGAGGTTGGGTGAGCAAACACAGACCATCTAAAGTAATACTGCATGATACCCATCCCATGGGTCCCAAATCTCCAGGTTCAAGGGCATCTTCCTACATCGAAAACATGCATGAGAAACCCAGAAGATGGTACACCGTGTGATCGGGAAAGGTTTCTAAAACGCACCTCATTTCTCATCTCCTTGGGCTCGGGTTCGCCATTCCAGCCGCTTGAATAGCAATATCCCTCCTTGGAGACTCAGCACCATTAACCTCCTGTTCCGTACAGGTTGCAATTTGTCCTGAGGATGAACGGGAAGAGGGGGAACCAATGAGAGACTAGCTCTAGGTGTTGGGACAGGCACAGGTCACTCTATTTTCCCATCAGGAAGAAGAATGAACCACAGGCTCAGCCTGCCGCCCGCAACCAGAATAGGGGGAGAAGCAATCCTGCGCGTTTGCGGCCAGCTCCCAAGAAAGCGAATTGGAAAATGGAGCTCAGGGGCACTGCAATTCACAAACCTGCAGAGTTATAAATGATAACTCTCATCCACAAATATATTGAGGGAAGGCAACGAAGACGATTTGAAAGCAAGGCAGAATTGTAGGAAACAGATTTCAGGAGGTAGATTCGAATCGCCTTGAAAGCACAGGAAAAGCGGCCAAACCTCGACAACGATGCCCTTGGCCAAAAAGGGCGTATGCGTTTTTTCCTGAATATATTCAGGAAAAAACGCATACGCCCTTTTTGGCCAACCAAGCAACCTGGAATGGCAAATCAGCGCTACAAAGAAGTCTCGCTTCCCATCGGTCAAAAGGGCCATGCTGAATAAAGTGTCAAAACCAGAAATGCAGGACAGGCCATGGAGAAACGGGAGCCTTGCTACGCTGAGGGGCGGGATGTAAATTGCCAACAGCCACTCTGGAGAAGTGTACGGTGTGTCCTGAAACATCTAAAAAACCCAGATTTGAGAGTATAGGGCACTTCCACTGATGGGCGTATAAATTGGGAAAATTAAAAATCAGCAAGACACAGGCACCCCAAAGTTTAGGGCTGCTCTCTTGACAAGAACCTCCACTCCGTTACACCTTAAATATCCCAGGAAAGAGAAAAATGGATAAAGAAGTTGTGGTCCTTATGTACAATGTAATATCACACAACCATGAAATCAACGTCATAAGGCTAGTAGCAGCATGATGAGTGGATTTAGGTACGACGATTCTAAGTGAAATAAGTCACACAGAAAAAGACACTTGTCATAAGATATCACTTATAGAGGGAATGTAAAAACCGCTACACTTGAGCTGAATTACAAAACGGCACAGAGTCACACATTTAGAAAACACACTATGGCTGCTTAACGGGAAAGGTGAGGTGGGGTGATGCATAAAACACGGGTGTCAAATTAGCTCAGATACCGTTCCATAAACCCAATATGTAATAGAAAAGACCTACTCCTTGCTCAGTGAACTGGACTCAACACCCCCTATTCACCGCCGAAGAATATATCTGACTAGTAAGAATCTTAAAACCCATGTATTGATATCTCTCTGTAAGTGAGTCAAGTGGGTGTAAAGCGGCATAAACACAGCAGTGAAAAGCAGCTAAACCCCATTATAAAAATCAATTACTTTAAAAAACCCGTGAAATTAAGACAGTGAAAGAGAGAGAAATTCTTACAAAATTGGTTCAGGGGCTGTGATGCCACCTGGATTGACCATATCTAGACCCACAGCTGATGGAGACATAAGGGTGGACACTCTTGGGGCTGAGAGGTTTGGTGAGGTTGGGTGAGCAAACGCAGACCCTTTAAAGTAATACTGCATGGTACCCATGCCATGGGCCCCAAATCTCCAGGTTCAAGGGCATCTTCCTACATCGAAAACATGCATGAGAAACCCAGAAGATGGTACACCGTGTGATCGGGAAAGGTTTCTAAAACGCACCTCATTTCTCATCTCCTTGTGCTCGGGTTCGCCATTCCAGCCGCTTGACTAGCAATATCCCTACTTGGAGACTCAGCACCTTTAACCTCCTGTTCCGTACAGGTTGCAATTTGTCCTGAGGATGAACGGGAAGAGGGGGAACCAATGAGAAACTAGCTCTAGGTGTTGGGACAGGCACAGGTCACTCTATTTTCCCATCCGGAAGAAGAATTAACCACAGGCTCAGCCTGCCGCCCGGAACCAGAATAGGGCCTCAAGCAATCCTGCGCTTTTGCGGCCAGCTCCCAAGAAAGCGAGTTGGAAAATGGAGCTCAGGGGCACTGCAATTCACAAACCTGCAGAGTTATAAATGATAACTCTCGTCCACAAATATATTGAGGGAAGGCAATGAAGAGGATTTGAAAGCAAGGCAGAATTGCAAGAAAACCATTTCAGGAGGTAGATTCGAATCGCCTTTAAAGCACAGAAAAAGCGGCCAAAACTCGACAACGATGCCCTTGGCCAAAAAGGGCGTATGCGTTTTTTCCTGAATATATTCAGGAAAAAACGCATACGCCCTTTTTGGCCAACCAAGCAACCTGGAAAGGCAAATCAGCGCTACAAAGAAGTCTCTCTTCCCATCGGTCAAAAGGGCCATGCTGAATAAAGTGTCAAAACCAGAAATGCAGGACAGGCCATGGAGAAACGGGAGCCTTGCTACGCTGATGGGCGGGATGTAAATTGCCAACAGCCACTCTGGAGAAGTGTACGGTGTGTCCTGAAACATCTAAAAAACCCAGCTTTGAGAGCATAGGGCACTTCCACTGATGGGCGTATAAATTGGGAAAATTAAAAATCAGCAAGACACAGGCACACCAAAGTTTAGGGCTGCTCTCTTGACAAGAACCTCCACTCTGTTACACCTTAAATATCCCAGGAAAGAGAAAAATGGATAAAGAAGTGGTGGTCCTTATGTACAATGTAATATCACTCAGCCATGAAATCAACGTCATAAGGCTAGTAGCAGCATGATGAGTGGATGTAGGTACGACGATTCTAAGTGAAATAAGTCACACAGAAAAAGACACTTGTCATAAGATATCACTTATAGAGGGAATGTAAAAACCGCTACACTTGAGCTGAATTACAAAACGGCACAGAGTCACACGTTTAGAAAACACACTATGGCTGCTTAACGGGAAAGGTGAGGTGGGGTGATGCATAAAACACGGGTGTCAAATTAGCTCAGATACCGTTCCATAAACCCAATATGTAATAGACAAGACCTACTCCTTGCTCAGTGTACTGGACTCAATACCCCCTATTCACCGCCCAAGAGCATATCTGACTAGTAAGAATCTTAAAACCTATGTATTGATATCTCTCTGTAAGTGAGTCAAGTGGGTGTAAAGCGGCATAAACACAGCAGTGAAAAGCAGCTAAACCCCATTATAAAAATCAATTACTTTTAAAAACCCGTGAAACAAAGACAGTGAAAGAGAGAGAAATTCTTACAAAATTCGTTCAGGGGCTGTGATGCCACCTGGATTGACCATATCTAGACCCACAGCTGATGGAGACATAAGGGTGGACACTCTTGGGGCTGAGAGTTTTGGTGAGGTTGGGTGAGCAAACACAGACCATCTAAAGTAATACTGCATGATACCCATCCCATGGGTCCCAAATCTCCAGGTTCAAGGGCATCTTCCTACATCGAAAACATGCATGAGAAACCCAGAAGATGGTACACCGTGTGATCGGGAAAGGTTTCTAAAACGCACCTCATTTCTCATCTCCTTGGGCTCGGGTTCGCCATTCCAGCCGCTTGAATAGCAATATCCCTCCTTGGAGACTCAGCACCATTAACCTCCTGTTCCGTACAGGTTGCAATTTGTCCTGAGGATGAACGGGAAGAGGGGGAACCAATGAGAGACTAGCTCTAGGTGTTGGGACAGGCACAGGTCACTCTATTTTCCCATCAGGAAGAAGAATGAACCACAGGCTCAGCCTGCCGCCCGCAACCAGAATAGGGGGAGAAGCAATCCTGCGCGTTTGCGGCCAGCTCCCAAGAAAGCGAATTGGAAAATGGAGCTCAGGGGCACTGCAATTCACAAACCTGCAGAGTTATAAATGATAACTCTCATCCACAAATATATTGAGGGAAGGCAACGAAGACGATTTGAAAGCAAGGCAGAATTGTAGGAAACAGATTTCAGGAGGTAGATTCGAATCGCCTTGAAAGCACAGGAAAAGCGGCCAAACCTCGACAACGATGCCCTTGGCCAAAAAGGGCGTATGCGTTTTTTCCTGAATATATTCAGGAAAAAACGCATACGCCCTTTTTGGCCAACCAAGCAACCTGGAATGGCAAATCAGCGCTACAAAGAAGTCTCGCTTCCCATCGGTCAAAAGGGCCATGCTGAATAAAGTGTCAAAACCAGAAATGCAGGACAGGCCATGGAGAAACGGGAGCCTTGCTACGCTGAGGGGCGGGATGTAAATTGCCAACAGCCACTCTGGAGAAGTGTACGGTGTGTCCTGAAACATCTAAAAAACCCAGATTTGAGAGTATAGGGCACTTCCACTGATGGGCGTATAAATTGGGAAAATTAAAAATCAGCAAGACACAGGCACCCCAAAGTTTAGGGCTGCTCTCTTGACAAGAACCTCCACTCCGTTACACCTTAAATATCCCAGGAAAGAGAAAAATGGATAAAGAAGTTGTGGTCCTTATGTACAATGTAATATCACACAACCATGAAATCAACGTCATAAGGCTAGTAGCAGCATGATGAGTGGATTTAGGTACGACGATTCTAAGTGAAATAAGTCACACAGAAAAAGACACTTGTCATAAGATATCACTTATAGAGGGAATGTAAAAACCGCTACACTTGAGCTGAATTACAAAACGGCACAGAGTCACACATTTAGAAAACACACTATGGCTGCTTAACGGGAAAGGTGAGGTGGGGTGATGCATAAAACACGGGTGTCAAATTAGCTCAGATACCGTTCCATAAACCCAATATGTAATAGAAAAGACCTACTCCTTGCTCAGTGAACTGGACTCAACACCCCCTATTCACCGCCGAAGAATATATCTGACTAGTAAGAATCTTAAAACCCATGTATTGATATCTCTCTGTAAGTGAGTCAAGTGGGTGTAAAGCGGCATAAACACAGCAGTGAAAAGCAGCTAAACCCCATTATAAAAATCAATTACTTTAAAAAACCCGTGAAATTAAGACAGTGAAAGAGAGAGAAATTCTTACAAAATTGGTTCAGGGGCTGTGATGCCACCTGGATTGACCATATCTAGACCCACAGCTGATGGAGACATAAGGGTGGACACTCTTGGGGCTGAGAGGTTTGGTGAGGTTGGGTGAGCAAACGCAGACCCTTTAAAGTAATACTGCATGGTACCCATGCCATGGGCCCCAAATCTCCAGGTTCAAGGGCATCTTCCTACATCGAAAACATGCATGAGAAACCCAGAAGATGGTACACCGTGTGATCGGGAAAGGTTTCTAAAACGCACCTCATTTCTCATCTCCTTGTGCTCGGGTTCGCCATTCCAGCCGCTTGACTAGCAATATCCCTACTTGGAGACTCAGCACCTTTAACCTCCTGTTCCGTACAGGTTGCAATTTGTCCTGAGGATGAACGGGAAGAGGGGGAACCAATGAGAAACTAGCTCTAGGTGTTGGGACAGGCACAGGTCACTCTATTTTCCCATCCGGAAGAAGAATTAACCACAGGCTCAGCCTGCCGCCCGGAACCAGAATAGGGCCTCAAGCAATCCTGCGCTTTTGCGGCCAGCTCCCAAGAAAGCGAGTTGGAAAATGGAGCTCAGGGGCACTGCAATTCACAAACCTGCAGAGTTATAAATGATAACTCTCGTCCACAAATATATTGAGGGAAGGCGACGAAGAGGATTTGAAAGCAAGGCAGAATTGTAGGAAACAGATTTCAGGAGGTAGATTCGAATCGCCTTTAAAGCACAGGAAAAGCGGCCAAAACTCGACAACGATGCCCTTGGCCAAAAAGGGCGTATGCGTTTTTTCCTGAATATATTCAGGAAAAAACGCATACGCCCTTTTTGGCCAACCAAGCAACCTGGAAAGGCAAATCAGCGCTACAAAGAAGTCTCGCTTCCCATCGTTCAAAAGGGCCATGCTGAATAAAGTGTCAAAACCAGAAATGCAGGACAGGCCATGGAGAAACGGGAGCCTTGCTACGCTGATGGGCGGGATGTAAATTGCCAACAGCCACTCTGGAGAAGTGTACGGTGTGTCCTGAAACATCTAAAAAACTCAGCTTTGAGAGCATAGGGCACTTCCACTCATGGGCGTATAAATTGGGAAAATTAAAAATCAGCAAGACACAGGCACCCCAAAGTTTAGAGCTGCTCTCTTGACAAGAACCTCCACTCCGATACACCTTAAATATCCCAGGAAAGAGAAAAATGGATAAAGAAGTTGTGGTCCTTATGTACAATGGAATATCACACAGCCATGAAATCAACGTCATAAGGCTAGTAGCAGCATGATGAGTGGATTTAGGTACGACGATTCTAAGTGAAATAAGTCACACAGAAAAAGACACTTGTCATAAGATATCACTTATAGAAGGAATGTAAAAACCGCTACACTTGAGCTGAATTACAAAACGGCACAGAGTCACACGTTTAGAAAACACATTATGGCTGCTTAACGGGAAAGGTGAGGTGGGGTGATGCATAAAACACGGGTTTCAAATTAGCTCAGATACCGTTCCATAAACCCAATATGTAATAGACAAGACCTACTCCTTGCTCAGTGAACTGGACTCAACACCCCCTATTCACCTCCCAAGAACATATCTGACTAGTAAGAATCTTAAAACCTAAGTATTGATATATCTCTGTAAGTGAGTCAAGTGGGTGTAAAGCGGCATAAACACAGCAGTGAAAAGCAGCTAAACCCCATTATAAAAATCAATTACTTTAAAAAACCCGTGAAACAAAGACAGTGAAAGAGAGAGAAATTCTTACAAAATTCGTTCAGGGGCTGTGATGCCACCTGGATTGACCATATCTAGACCCACAGCTGATGGAGACATACGGGTGGACACTCTTGGGGCTGAGAGGTTTGGTGAGGTTGGGTGAGCAAACGCAGACCCTTTAAAGTAATACTGCGTGGTACCCATCCCATGGGCCCCAAATCTTCACGTTCAAGGGCATCTTCCTACATCGAAAACATGC
Organism: Eschrichtius robustus; assembly: GCF_028021215.1. NCBI lineage: Eukaryota > Metazoa > Chordata > Mammalia > Artiodactyla > Eschrichtiidae > Eschrichtius > Eschrichtius robustus. Next base: position 2,261,684 of record NW_027175140.1, on the reverse strand, counting down.
ATGAGAAACCCAGAAGATGGTACACCGTGTGATCGGGAAAGGTTTCTAAAACGCACCTCGTTTCTCATCTCCTTGGGCTCTGGTTCGCCATTCCAGCCGCTTGAATAGCAATATCCCTCCTTGGAGACTCAGCACCTTTAACCTCCTGTTCCGTACAGGTTGCAATTTGTCCTGAGGATGAACGGGAAGAGGGGGAACCAATGAGAGACTAGCTCTAGGTGTGGGGACAGGCACAGGTCACTCTATTTTCCCATCAGGAAGAAGAATTAACCACAGGCTCAGCCTGCTGCCCGGAAGCAGAATAGGGCGTGAAGCAATCCTGCGCGTTTGCGGCCAGCTCCCAAGAAAGCGAGTTGGAAAATGGAGCTCAGGGGCACTGCAATTCACAAACCTGCAGAGTTATAAATGATAACTCTCGTCCACAAATATATTGAGGGAAGGCAACGAAGAGGATTTGAAAGCAAGGCAGAATTGTAGGAAACAGATTTCAGGAGGTAGATTCGAATCGCCTTTAAAGCACAGGAAAAGCGGCCAAAACTCGACAACGATGCCCTTGGCCAAAAAGGGCGTATGCGTTTTTTCCTGAATATATTCAGGAAAAAACGCATACGCCCTTTTTGGCCAACCAAGCAACCTGGAAAGGCAAATCAGCGCTACAAAGAAGTCTCGCTTCCCATCGTTCAAAAGGGCCATGCTGAATAAAGTGTCAAAACCAGAAATGCAGGACAGGCCATGGAGAAACGGGAGCCTTGCTACGCTGATGGGCGGGATGTAAATTGCCAACAGCCACTCTGGAGAAGTGTACGGTGTGTCCTGAAACATCTAAAAAACTCAGCTTTGAGAGCATAGGGCACTTCCACTCATGGGCGTATAAATTGGGAAAATTAAAAATCAGCAAGACACAGGCACCCCAAAGTTTAGAGCTGCTCTCTTGACAAGAACCTCCACTCCGATACACCTTAAATATCCCAGGAAAGAGAAAAATGGATAAAGAAGTTGTGGTCCTTATGTACAATGGAATATCACACAGCCATGAAATCAACGTCATAAGGCTAGTAGCAGCATGATGAGTGGATTTAGGTACGACGATTCTAAGTGAAATAAGTCACACAGAAAAAGACACTTGTCATAAGATATCACTTATAGAAGGAATGTAAAAACCGCTACACTTGAGCTGAATTACAAAACGGCACAGAGTCACACGTTTAGAAAACACATTATGGCTGCTTAACGGGAAAGGTGAGGTGGGGTGATGCATAAAACACGGGTTTCAAATTAGCTCAGATACCGTTCCATAAACCCAATATGTAATAGACAAGACCTACTCCTTGCTCAGTGAACTGGACTCAACACCCCCTATTCACCTCCCAAGAACATATCTGACTAGTAAGAATCTTAAAACCTAAGTATTGATATATCTCTGTAAGTGAGTCAAGTGGGTGTAAAGCGGCATAAACACAGCAGTGAAAAGCAGCTAAACCCCATTATAAAAATCAATTACTTTTAAAAACCCGTGAAACAAAGACAGTGAAAGAGAGAGAAATTCTTACAAAATTCGTTCAGGGGCTGTGATGCCACCTGGATTGACCATATCTAGACCCACAGCTGATGGAGACATACGGGTGGACACTCTTGGGGCTGAGAGGTTTGGTGAGGTTGGGTGAGCAAACGCAGACCCTTTAAAGTAATACTGCGTGGTACCCATCCCATGGGCCCCAAATCTTCACGTTCAAGGGCATCTTCCTACATCGAAAACATGCATGAGAAACCCAGAAGATGGTACACCGTGTGATCGGGAAAGGTTTCTAAAACGCACCTCGTTTCTCATCTCCTTGGGCTCTGGTTCGCCATTCCAGCCGCTTGAATAGCAATATCCCTCCTTGGAGACTCAGCACCTTTAACCTCCTGTTCCGTACAGGTTGCAATTTGTCCTGAGGATGAACGGGAAGAGGGGGAACCAATGAGAGACTAGCTCTAGGTGTGGGGACAGGCACAGGTCACTCTATTTTCCCATCAGGAAGAAGAATTAACCACAGGCTCAGCCTGCTGCCCGGAAGCAGAATAGGGCGTGAAGCAATCCTGCGCGTTTGCGGCCAGCTCCCAAGAAAGCGAGTTGGAAAATGGAGCTCAGGGGCACTGCAATTCACAAACCTGCAGAGTTATAAATGATAACTCTCGTCCACAAATATATTGAGGGAAGGCAACGAAGAGGATTTGAAAGCAAGGCAGAATTGTAGGAAACAGATTTCAGGAGGTAGATTCGAATCGCCTTGAAAGCACAGGAAAAGCGGCCAAACCTCGACAACGATGCCCTTGGCCAAAAAGGGCGTATGCGTTTTTTCCTGAATATATTCAGGAAAATACGCATACGCCCTATTTGGCCAACCAAGCAACCTGGAAAGGCAAATCAGCGCTACAAAGAAGTCTCGCTTCCCATCGGTCAAAAGGGCCATGCTGAATAAAGTGTCAAATCCAGAAATGCAGGACCGGCCATGGAGAAACGGGAGCCTTGCTACGCTGATGGGCGGGATGTAAATTGCCAACAGCCACTCTGGAGAAGTGTACGGTGTGTCCTGAAACATCTAAAAAACCCAGCTTTGAGAGCATAGGGCACTTCCACTGATGGGCGTATAAATTGGGAAAATTAAAAATCAGCAAGACACAGGCACCCCAAAGTTTAGAGCTGCTCTCTTGACAAGAACCTCCACTCCGTTACACCTTAAATATCCCAGGAAAGAGAAAAATGGATAAAGAAGTTGTGGTCCTTATGTACAATGGAATATCACAGAGCCATGAAATCAACGTCATAAGGCTAGTAGCAGCATGATGAGTGGATTTAGGTACGACGATTCTAAGTGAAATGAGTCACACAGAAAAAGACACTTGTCATAAGATATCACTTATAGAGGGGATGTAAAAACCGCTACACTTGAGCTGAATTACAAAACGGAAGAGAGTCACACGTTTAGAAAACACACTATGGCTGCTTAACGGGAAAGGTGAGGTGGGGTGATGCATAAAACACGGGTTTCAAATTAGCTCAGATACCGTTCCATAAACCCAGTATGTAATAGACAAGACCTACTCCTTGCTCAGTGAACTGGACTCAACACACCCTATTCACCGCCCAAGAACATATCTGATTAGTAAGAATCTTAAAACCTATGTATTGATATCTCTCTGTAAGTGAGTCAAGTGGGTGTAAAGCGGCATAAACACAGCAGTGAAAAGCAGCTAAACCCCATTATAAAAATCAATTACTTTTAAAAACCCGTGAAACAAAGACAGTGAAAGAGAGAGAAATTCTTACAAAATTCGTTCAGGGGCTGTGATGCCACCTGGATTGACCATATCTAGACCCACAGCTGATGGAGACATACGGGTGGACACTCTTGGGGCTGAGAGGTTTGGTGAGGTTGGGTGAGCAAACGCAGACCCTTTAAAGTAATACTGCGTGGTACCCATCCCATGGGCCCCAAATCTCCAGGTTCAAGGGCATCTTCCTACATCGAAAACATGCATGAGAAACCCAGAAGATGGTACACCGTGTGATCGGGAAAGGTTTCTAAAACGCACCTCATTTCTCATCTCCTTGTGCTCGGGTTCGCCGTTCCAGCCGCTTGACTAGCAATATCCCTACTTGGAGACTCAGCACCTTTAACCTCCTGTTCCGTACAGGTTGCAATTTGTCCTGAGGATGAACGGGAAGAGGGGGAACCAATGAGAGACTAGCTCTAGGTGTTGGGACTGGCACAGGTCACTCTATTTTCCCATCCGGAAGAAGAATTAACCACAGGCTCAGCCTGCCGCCCGGAACCAGAATAGGGCCTCAAGCAATCCTGCGCTTTTGCGGGCAGCTCCCAAGAAAGCGAGTTGGAAAATGGAGCTCAGGGGCACTGCAATTCACAAACCTGCAGAGTTATAAATGATAACTCTCGTCCACAAATATATTGAGGGAAGGCAATGAAGAGGATTTGAAAGCAAGGCAGAATTGCAAGAAACCCATTTCAGGAGGTAGATTCGAATCGCCTTTAAAGCACAGGAAAAGCGGCCAAAACTCGACAACGATGCCCTTGGCCAAAAAGGGCGTATGCGTTTTTTCCTGAATATATTCAGGAAAAAACGCATACGCCCTTTTTGGCCAACCAAGCAACCTGGAAAGGCAAATCAGCGCTACAAAGAAGTCTCGCTTCCCATCGGTCAAAAGGGCCATGCTGAATAAAGTGTCAAAACCAGAAATGCAGGACAGGCCATGGAGAAACGGGAGCCTTGCTACGCTGATGGGCGGGATGTAAATTGCCAACAGCCACTCTGGAGAAGTGTACGGTGTGTGCTGAAACATCACAAAAACTCAGCTTAGAGAGCATAGGGCACTTCCACTAATGGGCGTATAAATTGGGAAAATTAAAAATCAGCAAGACACAGGCACACCAAAGTTTAGGGCTGCTCTCTTGACAAGAACCTCCACTCTGTTACACCTTAAATATCCCAGGAAAGAGAAAAATGGATAAAGAAGTGGTGGTCCTTATGTACAATGTAATATCACTCAGCCATGAAATCAACGTCATAAGGCTAGTAGCAGCATGATGAGTGGATGTAGGTACGACGATTCTAAGTGAAATAAGTCACACAGAAAAAGACACTTGTCATAAGATATCACTTATAGAGGGAATGTAAAAACCGCTACACTTGAGCTGAATTACAAAACGGCACAGAGTCACACGTTTAGAAAACACACTATGGCTGCTTAACGGGAAAGGTGAGGTGGGGTGATGCATAAAACACGGGTGTCAAATTAGCTCAGATACCGTTCCATAAACCCAATATGTAATAGACAAGACCTACTCCTTGCTCAGTGTACTGGACTCAATAACCCCTATTCACCGCCCAAGAACATATCTGACTAGTAAGAATCTTAAAACCTATGTATTGATATCTCTCTGTAAGTGAGTCAAGTGGGTGTAAAGCGGCATAAACACAGCAGTGAAAAGCAGCTAAACCCCATTATAAAAATCAATTACTTTTAAAAACCCGTGAAACAAAGACAGTGAAAGAGAGAGAAATTCTTACAAAATTCGTTCAGGGGCTGTGATGCCACCTGGATTGACCATATCTAGACCCACAGCTGATGGAGACATAAGGGTGGACACTCTTGGGGCTGAGAGGTTTGGTGAGGTTGGGTGAGCAAACACAGACCATCTAAAGTAATACTGCATGATACCCATCCCATGGGTCCCAAATCTCCAGGTTCAAGGGCATCTTCCTACATCGAAAACATGCATGAGAAACCCAGAAGATGGTACACCGTGTGATCGGGAAAGGTTTCTAAAACGCACCTCATTTCTCATCTCCTTGGGCTCGGGTTCGCCATTCCAGCCGCTTGAATAGCAATATCCCTCCTTGGAGACTCAGCACCATTAACCTCCTGTTCCGTACAGGTTGCAATTTGTCCTGAGGATGAACGGGAAGAGGGGGAACCAATGAGAGACTAGCTCTAGGTGTTGGGACAGGCACAGGTCACTCTATTTTCCCATCAGGAAGAAGAATGAACCACAGGCTCAGCCTGCCGCCCGCAACCAGAATAGGGGGAGAAGCAATCCTGCGCGTTTGCGGCCAGCTCCCAAGAAAGCGAGTTGGAAAATGGAGCTCAGGGGCACTGCAATTCACAAACCTGCAGAGTTATAAATGATAACTCTCATCCACAAATATATTGAGGGAAGGCAACGAAGACGATTTGAAAGCAAGGCAGAATTGTAGGAAACAGATTTCAGGAGGTAGATTCGAATCGCCTTGAAAGCACAGGAAAAGCGGCCAAACCTTGACAACGATGCCCTTGGCCAAAAAGGGCGTATGCGTTTTTTCCTGAATATATTCAGGAAAAAACGCATACGCCCTTTTTGGCCAACCAAGCAACCTGGAATGGCAAATCAGCGCTACAAAGAAGTCTCGCTTCCCATCGGTCAAAAGGGCCATGCTGAATAAAGTGTCAAAACCAGAAATGCAGGACAGGCCATGGAGAAACGTGAGCCTTGCTACGCTGAGGGGCGGGATGTAAATTGCCAACAGCCACTCTGGAGAAGTGTACGGTGTGTCCTGAAACATCTAAAAAACCCAGATTTGAGAGTATAGGGCACTTCCACTGATGGGCGTATAAATTGGGAAAATTAAAAATCAGCAAGACACAGGCACCCCAAAGTTTAGGGCTGCTCTCTTGACAAGAACCTCCACTCCGTTACACCTTAAATATCCCAGGAAAGAGAAAAATGGATAAAGAAGTTGTGGTCCTTATGTACAATGTAATATCACACAACCATGAAATCAACGTCATAAGGCTAGTAGCAGCATGATGAGTGGATTTAGGTACGACGATTCTAAGTGAAATAAGTCACACAGAAAAAGACACTTGTCATAAGATATCACTTATAGAGGGAATGTAAAAACCGCTACACTTGAGCTGAATTACAAAACGGCACAGAGTCACACATTTAGAAAACACACTATGGCTGCTTAACGGGAAAGGTGAGGTGGGGTGATGCATAAAGCACGGGTGTCAAATTAGCTCAGATACCGTTCCATAAACCCAATATGTAATAGAAAAGACCTACTCCTTGCTCAGTGAACTGGACTCAACACCCCCTATTCACCGCCGAAGAATATATCTGACTAGTAAGAATCTTAAAACCCATGTATTGATATCTCTCTGTAAGTGAGTCAAGTGGGTGTAAAGCGGCATAAACACAGCAGTGAAAAGCAGCTAAACCCCATTATAAAAATCAATTACTTTAAAAAACCCGTGAAATTAAGACAGTGAAAGAGAGAGAAATTCTTACAAAATTCGTTCAGGGGCTGTGATGCCACCTGGATTGACCATATCTAGACCCACAGCTGATGGAGACATAAGGGTGGACACTCTTGGGGCTGAGAGGTTTGGTGAGGTTGGGTGAGCAAACGCAGACCCTTTAAAGTAATACTGCATGGTACCCATGCCATGGGCCCCAAATCTCCAGGTTCAAGGGCATCTTCCTACATCGAAAACATGCATGAGAAACCCAGAAGATGGTACACCGTGTGATCGGGAAAGGTTTCTAAAACGCACCTCATTTCTCACCTCCTTGTGCTCGGGTTCGCCATTCCAGCCGCTTGACTAGCAATATCCCTACTTGGAGACTCAGCACCTTTAACCTCCTGTTCCGTACAGGTTGCAATTTGTCCTGAGGATGAACGGGAAGAGGGGGAACCAATGAGAAACTAGCTCTAGGTGTTGGGACAGGCACAGGTCACTCTATTTTCCCATCCGGAAGAAGAATTAACCACAGGCTCAGCCTGCCGCCCGGAACCAGAATAGGGCCTCAAGCAATCCTGCGCTTTTGCGGCCAGCTCCCAAGAAAGCGAGTTGGAAAATGGAGCTCAGGGGCACTGCAATTCACAAACCTGCAGAGTTATAAATGATAACTCTCGTCCACAAATATATTGAGGGAAGGCGACGGAGAGGATTTGAAAGCAAGGCAGAATTGTAGGAAACAGATTTCAGGAGGTAGATTCGAATCGCCTTTAAAGCACAGGAAAAGCGGCCAAAACTCGACAACGATGCGCTTGGCCAAAAAGGGCGTATGCGTTTTTTCCTGAATATATTCAGGAAAAAACGCATACGCCCTTTTTGGCCAACCAAGCAACCTGGAAAGGCAAATCAGCGCTACAAAGAAGTCTCGCTTCCCATCGTTCAAAAGGGCCATGCTGAATAAAGTGTCAAAACCAGAAATGCAGGACAGGCCATGGAGAAACGGGAGGCTTGCTACGCTGATGGGCGGGATGTAAATTGCCAACAGCCACTCTGGAGAAGTGTACGGTGTGTCCTGAAACATCTAAAAAACTCAGCTTTGAGAGCATAGGGCACTTCCACTCATGGGCGTATAAATTGGGAAAATTAAAAATCAGCAAGACACAGGCACCCCAAAGTTTAGAGCTGCTCTCTTGACAAGAACCTCCACTCCGATACACCTTAAATCTCCCAGGAAAGAGAAAAATGGATAAAGAAGTTGTGGTCCTTATGTACAATGGAATATCACACAGCCATGAAATCAACGTCATAAGGCTAGTAGCAGCATGATGAGTGGATTTAGGTACGACGATTCTAAGTGAAATAAGTCACACAGAAAAAGACACTTGTCATAAGATATCACTTATAGAAGGAATGTAAAAACCGCTACACTTGAGCTGAATTACAAAACGGCACAGAGTCACACGTTTAGAAAACACACTATGGCTGCTTAACGGGAAAGGTGAGGTGGGGTGATGCATAAAACACGGGTTTCAAATTAGCTCAGATACCGTTCCATAAACCCAATATGTAATAGACAAGACCTACTCCTTGCTCAGTGAACTGGACTCAACACCCCCTATTCACCTCCCAAGAACATATCTGACTAGTAAGAATCTTAAAACCTAAGTATTGATATCTCTCTGTAAGTGAGTCAAGTGGGTGTAAAGCGGCATAAACACAGCAGTGAAAAGCAGCTAAACCCCATTATAAAAATCAATTACTTTTAAAAACCCGTGAAACAAAGACAGTGAAAGAGAGAGAAATTCTTACAAAATTCGTTCAGGGGCTGTGATGCCACCTGGATTGACCATATCTAGACCCACAGCTGATGGAGACATACGGGTGGACACTCTTGGGGCTGAGAGGTTTGGTGAGGTTGGGTGAGCAAACGCAGACCCTTTAAAGTAATACTGCGTGGTACCCATCCCATGGGCCCCAAATCTTCACGTTCAAGGGCATCTTCCTACATCGAAAACATGCATGAGAAACCCAGAAGATGGTACACCGTGTGATCGGGAAAGGTTTCTAAAACGCACCTCGTTTCTCATCTCCTTGGGCTCTGGTTCGCCATTCCAGCCGCTTGAATAGCAATATCCCTCCTTGGAGACTCAGCACCTTTAACCTCCTGTTCCGTACAGGTTGCAATTTGTCCTGAGGATGAACGGGAAGAGGGGGAACCAATGAGAGACTAGCTCTAGGTGTGGGGACAGGCACAGGTCACTCTATTTTCCCATCAGGAAGAAGAATTAACCACAGGCTCAGCCTGCTGCCCGGAAGCAGAATAGGGCGTGAAGCAATCCTGCGCGTTTGCGGCCAGCTCCCAAGAAAGCGAGTTGGAAAATGGAGCTCAGGGGCACTGCAATTCACAAACCTGCAGAGTTATAAATGATAACTCTCGTCCACAAATATATTGAGGGAAGGCAATGAAGAGGATTTGAAAGCAAGGCAGAATTGCAAGAAACCCATTTCAGGAGGTAGATTCGAATCGCCTTGAAAGCACAGGAAAAGCGGCCAAAACTCGACAACGATGCCCTTGGCCAAAAAGGGCGTATGCGTTTTTTCCTGAATATATTCAGGAAAAAACGCATACGCCCTTTTTGGCCAACCAAGCAACCTGGAAAGGCAAATCAGCGCTACAAAGAAGTCTCGCTTCCCATCGGTCAAAAGGGCCATGCTGAATAAAGTGTCAAAACCAGAAATGCAGGACAGGCCATGGAGAAACGGGAGCCTTGCTACGCTGATGGGCGGGATGTAAATTGCCAACAGCCACTCTGGAGAAGTGTACGGTGTGTGCTGAAACATCACAAAAACTCAGCTTAGAGAGCATAGGGCACTTCCACTAATGGGCGTATAAATTGGGAAAATTAAAAATCAGCAAGACACAGGCACACCAAAGTTTAGGGCTGCTCTCTTGACAAGAACCTCCACTCTGTTAAACCTTAAATATCCCAGGAAAGAGAAAAATGGATAAAGAAGTGGTGGTCCTTATGTACAATGTAATATCACTCAGCCATGAAATCAACGTCATAAGGCTAGTAGCAGCATGATGAGTGGATGTAGGTACGACGATTCTAAGTGAAATAAGTCACACAGAAAAAGACACTTGTCATAAGATATCACTTATAGAGGGAATGTAAAAACCGCTACACTTGAGCTGAATTACAAAACGGCACAGAGTCACACGTTTAGAAAACACACTATGGCTGCTTAACGGGAAAGGTGAGGTGGGGTGATGCATAAAACACGGGTGTCAAATTAGCTCAGATACCGTTCCATAAACCCAATATGTAATAGACAAGACCTACTCCTTGCTCAGTGTACTGGACTCAATACCCCCTATTCACCGCCCAAGAGCATATCTGACTAGTAAGAATCTTAAAACCTATGTATTGATATCTCTCTGTAAGTGAGTCAAGTGGGTGTAAAGCGGCATAAACACAGCAGTGAAAAGCAGCTAAACCCCATTATAAAAATCAATTACTTTTAAAAACCCGTGAAACAAAGACAGTGAAAGAGAGAGAAATTCTTACAAAATTCGTTCAGGGGCTGTGATGCCACCTGGATTGACCATATCTAGACCCACAGCTGATGGAGACATAAGGGTGGACACTCTTGGGGCTGAGAGGTTTGGTGAGGTTGGGTGAGCAAACACAGACCATCTAAAGTAATACTGCATGATACCCATCCCATGGGTCCCAAATCTCCAGGTTCAAGGGCATCTTCCTACATCGAAAACATGCATGAGAAACCCAGAAGATGGTACACCGTGTGATCGGGAAAGGTTTCTAAAACGCACCTCATTTCTCATCTCCTTGGGCTCGGGTTCGCCATTCCAGCCGCTTGAATAGCAATATCCCTCCTTGGAGACTCAGCACCATTAACCTCCTGTTCCGTACAGGTTGCAATTTGTCCTGAGGATGAACGGGAAGAGGGGGAACCAATGAGAGACTAGCTCTAGGTGTTGGGACAGGCACAGGTCACTCTATTTTCCCATCAGGAAGAAGAATGAACCACAGGCTCAGCCTGCCGCCCGCAACCAGAATAGGGGGAGAAGCAATCCTGCGCGTTTGCGGCCAGCTCCCAAGAAAGCGAGTTGGAAAATGGAGCTCAGGGGCACTGCAATTCACAAACCTGCAGAGTTATAAATGATAACTCTCATCCACAAATATATTGAGGGAAGGCAACGAAGACGATTTGAAAGCAAGGCAGAATTGTAGGAAACAGATTTCAGGAGGTAGATTCGAATCGCCTTGAAAGCACAGGAAAAGCGGCCAAACCTTGACAACGATGCCCTTGGCCAAAAAGGGCGTATGCGTTTTTTCCTGAATATATTCAGGAAAAAACGCATACGCCCTTTTTGGCCAACCAAGCAACCTGGAATGGCAAATCAGCGCTACAAAGAAGTCTCGCTTCCCATCGGTCAAAAGGGCCATGCTGAATAAAGTGTCAAAACCAGAAATGCAGGACAGGCCATGGAGAAACGTGAGCCTTGCTACGCTGAGGGGCGGGATGTAAATTGCCAACAGCCACTCTGGAGAAGTGTACGGTGTGTCCTGAAACATCTAAAAAACCCAGATTTGAGAGTATAGGGCACTTCCACTGATGGGCGTATAAATTGGGAAAATTAAAAATCAGCAAGACACAGGCACCCCAAAGTTTAGGGCTGCTCTCTTGACAAGAACCTCCACTCCGTTACACCTTAAATATCCCAGGAAAGAGAAAAATGGATAAAGAAGTTGTGGTCCTTATGTACAATGTAATATCACACAACCATGAAATCAACGTCATAAGGCTAGTAGCAGCATGATGAGTGGATTTAGGTACGACGATTCTAAGTGAAATAAGTCACACAGAAAAAGACACTTGTCATAAGATATCACTTATAGAGGGAATGTAAAAACCGCTACACTTGAGCTGAATTACAAAACGGCACAGAGTCACACATTTAGAAAACACACTATGGCTGCTTAACGGGAAAGGTGAGGTGGGGTGATGCATAAAACACGGGTGTCAAATTAGCTCAGATACCGTTCCATAAACCCAATATGTAATAGAAAAGACCTACTCCTTGCTCAGTGAACTGGACTCAACACCCCCTATTCACCGCCGAAGAATATATCTGACTAGTAAGAATCTTAAAACCCATGTATTGATATCTCTCTGTAAGTGAGTCAAGTGGGTGTAAAGCGGCATAAACACAGCAGTGAAAAGCAGCTAAACCCCATTATAAAAATCAATTACTTTAAAAAACCCGTGAAATTAAGACAGTGAAAGAGAGAGAAATTCTTACAAAATTCGTTCAGGGGCTGTGATGCCACCTGGATTGACCATATCTAGACCCACAGCTGATGGAGACATAAGGGTGGACACTCTTGGGGCTGAGAGGTTTGGTGAGGTTGGGTGAGCAAACGCAGACCCTTTAAAGTAATACTGCATGGTACCCATGCCATGGGCCCCAAATCTCCAGGTTCAAGGGCATCTTCCTACATCGAAAACATGCATGAGAAACCCAGAAGATGGTACACCGTGTGATCGGGAAAGGTTTCTAAAACGCACCTCATTTCTCATCTCCTTGTGCTCGGGTTCGCCATTCCAGCCGCTTGACTAGCAATATCCCTACTTGGAGACTCAGCACCTTTAACCTCCTGTTCCGTACAGGTTGCAATTTGTCCTGAGGATGAACGGGAAGAGGGGGAACCAATGAGAAACTAGCTCTAGGTGTTGGGACAGGCACAGGTCACTCTATTTTCCCATCCGGAAGAAGAATTAACCACAGGCTCAGCCTGCCGCCCGGAACCAGAATAGGGCCTCAAGCAATCCTGCGCTTTTGCGGCCAGCTCCCAAGAAAGCGAGTTGGAAAATGGAGCTCAGGGGCACTGCAATTCACAAACCTGCAGAGTTATAAATGATAACTCTCGTCCACAAATATATTGAGGGAAGGCGACGGAGAGGATTTGAAAGCAAGGCAGAATTGTAGGAAACAGATTTCAGGAGGTAGATTCGAATCGCCTTTAAAGCACAGGAAAAGCGGCCAAAACTCGACAACGATGCGCTTGGCCAAAAAGGGCGTATGCGTTTTTTCCTGAATATATTCAGGAAAAAACGCATACGCCCTTTTTGGCCAACCAAGCAACCTGGAAAGGCAAATCAGCGCTACAAAGAAGTCTCGCTTCCCATCGTTCAAAAGGGCCATGCTGAATAAAGTGTCAAAACCAGAAATGCAGGACAGGCCATGGAGAAACGGGAGGCTTGCTACGCTGATGGGCGGGATGTAAATTGCCAACAGCCACTCTGGAGAAGTGTACGGTGTGTCCTGAAACATCTAAAAAACTCAGCTTTGAGAGCATAGGGCACTTCCACTCATGGGCGTATAAATTGGGAAAATTAAAAATCAGCAAGACACAGGCACCCCAAAGTTTAGAGCTGCTCTCTTGACAAGAACCTCCACTCCGATACACCTTAAATCTCCCAGGAAAGAGAAAAATGGATAAAGAAGTTGTGGTCCTTATGTACAATGGAATATCACACAGCCATGAAATCAACGTCATAAGGCTAGTAGCAGCATGATGAGTGGATTTAGGTACGACGATTCTAAGTGAAATAAGTCACACAGAAAAAGACACTTGTCATAAGATATCACTTATAGAAGGAATGTAAAAACCGCTACACTTGAGCTGAATTACAAAACGGCACAGAGTCACACGTTTAGAAAACACACTATGGCTGCTTAACGGGAAAGGTGAGGTGGGGTGATGCATAAAACACGGGTTTCAAATTAGCTCAGATACCGTTCCATAAACCCAATATGTAATAGACAAGACCTACTCCTTGCTCAGTGAACTGGACTCAACACCCCCTATTCACCTCCCAAGAACATATCTGACTAGTAAGAATCTTAAAACCTAAGTATTGATATCTCTCTGTAAGTGAGTCAAGTGGGTGTAAAGCGGCATAAACACAGCAGTGAAAAGCAGCTAAACCCCATTATAAAAATCAATTACTTTTAAAAACCCGTGAAACAAAGACAGTGAAAGAGAGAGAAATTCTTACAAAATTCGTTCAGGGGCTGTGATGCCACCTGGATTGACCATATCTAGACCCACAGCTGATGGAGACATACGGGTGGACACTCTTGGGGCTGAGAGGTTTGGTGAGGTTGGGTGAGCAAACGCAGACCCTTTAAAGTAATACTGCGTGGTACCCATCCCATGGGCCCCAAATCTTCACGTTCAAGGGCATCTTCCTACATCGAAAACATGCATGAGAAACCCAGAAGATGGTACACCGTGTGATCGGGAAAGGTTTCTAAAACGCACCTCGTTTCTCATCTCCTTGGGCTCTGGTTCGCCATTCCAGCCGCTTGAATAGCAATATCCCTCCTTGGAGACTCAGCACCTTTAACCTCCTGTTCCGTACAGGTTGCAATTTGTCCTGAGGATGAACGGGAAGAGGGGGAACCAATGAGAGACTAGCTCTAGGTGTGGGGACAGGCACATGTCACTCTATTTTCCCATCAGGAAGAAGAATTAACCACAGGCTCAGCCTGCTGCCCGGAAGCAGAATAGGGCGTGAAGCAATCCTGCGCGTTTGCGGCCAGCTCCCAAGAAAGCGAGTTGGAAAATGGAGCTCAGGGGCACTGCAATTCACAAACCTGCAGAGTTATAAATGATAACTCTCGTCCACAAATATATTGAGGGAAGGCAATGAAGAGGATTTGAAAGCAAGGCAGAATTGTAGGAAACAGATTTCAGGAGGTAGATTCGAATCGCCTTGAAAGCACAGGAAAAGCGGCCAAACCTCGACAACGATGCCCTTGGCCAAAAAGGGCGTATGCGTTTTTTCCTGAATATATTCAGGAAAATACGCATACGCCCTATTTGGCCAACCAAGCAACCTGGAAAGGCAAATCAGCGCTACAAAGAAGTCTCGCTTCCCATCGGTCAAAAGGGCCATGCTGAATAAAATGTCAAATCCAGAAATGCAGGACCGGCCATGGAGAAACGGGAGCCTTGCTACGCTGATGGGCGGGATGTAAATTGCCAACAGCCACTCTGGAGAAGTGTACGGTGTGTCCTGAAACATCTAAAAAACCCAGCTTTGAGAGCATAGGGCACTTCCACTGATGGGCGTATAAATTGGGAAAATTAAAAATCAGCAAGACACAGGCACCCCAAACTTTAGGGCTGCTCTCTTGACAAGAACCTCCACTCTGTTACACCTTAAATATCCCAGGAAAGAGAAAAATGGATAAAGAAGTGGTGGTCCTTATGTACAATGTAATATCACTCAGCCATGAAATCAACGTCATAAGGCTAGTAGCAGCATGATGAGTGGATGTAGGTACGACGATTCTAAGTGAAATAAGTCACACAGAAAAAGACACTTGTCATAAGATATCACTTATAGAGGGAATGTAAAAACCGCTACACTTGAGCTGAATTCCAAAACGGCACAGAGTCACACGTTTAGAAAACACACTATGGCTGCTTAACGGGAAAGTTGAGGTGGGGTGATGCATAAAACACGGGTTTCAAATTAGCTCAGATACCGTTCCATAAACCCAATATGTAATAGACAAGACCTACTCCTTGCTCAGTGAACTGGACTCAACACCCCCTATTCACCGCCCAAGGACATATCCGACTAGTAAGAATCTTAAAACCTATGTATTGATATCTCTCTGTAAGTGAGGCACGTGGGTGTAAAGCGGCATAAACACAGCAGTGAAAAGCAGCTAAACCCCATTATAAAAATCAATTACTTTTAAAAACCCGTGAAACAAAGACAGTGAAAGAGAGAGAAATTCTTACAAAATTCGTTCAGGGGCTGTGATGCCACCTGGATTGACCATATCTAGACCCACAGCTGATGGAGACATACAGGTGGACACTCTTGGGGCTGAGAGGTTTGGTGAGGTTGGGTGAGCAAACGCAGACCCTTTAAAGTAATACTGCGTGGTACCCATCCCATGGGCCCCAAATCTTCACGTTCAAGGGCATCTTCCTACATCGAAAACATGCATGAGAAACCCAGAAGATGGTACACCGTGTGATCGGGAAAGGTTTCTAAAACGCACCTCATTTCTCATCTCCTTGGGCTCGGGTTCGCCATTCCAGCCGCTTGACTAGCAATCTCCCTCCTTGGAGACTCAGCACCTTTAACCTCCTGTTCCGTACAGGTTGCAATTTGTCCTGAGGATGAACGGGAAGAGGGGGAACCAATGAGAGACTAGCTCTAGGTGTGGGGAGAGGCACAGGTCACTCTATTTTATCATCAGGAAGAAGAATTAACCACAGGCTCAGCCTGCTGCCCGGAAGCAGAATAGGGCGTGAAGCAATCCTGCGCGTTTGCGGCCAACTCCCAAGAAAGCGAGTTGGAAAATGGAGCTCAGGGGCACTGCAATTCACAAACCTGCAGAGTTATAAATGATACCTCTCGTCCACAAATATATTGAGGGAAGGCAACGAAGAGGATTTGAAAGCAAGGCAGAATTGTAGGAAACAGATTTCAGGAGGTAGATTCGAATCGCCTTGAAACCACAGGAAAAGCGGCCAAACCTCGACAACGTTGCCCTTGGCCAAAAAGGGCGTATGCGTTTTTTCCTGAATATATTCAGGAAAAAACGCATACGCCCTTTTTGGCCAAACAAGCAACCTGGAAAGGCAAATCAGCGCTACAAAGAAGCCTCGCTTCCCATCGGTCAAAAGGGCCATGCTGAATAAAGTGTCAAAACCAGAAATGCAGGACAGGCCATGGAGAAACGGGAGCCTTGCTACACTGATGGGCGGGATGTAAATTGCCAAGAGCCACTCTGGAGAAGTGTACGGTGTGTCCTGAAACTTCTAAAAAACTCAGCTTTGAGAGCATAGGGCACTTCCACTCATGGGCGTATAAATTGGGAAAATTAAAAATCAGCAAGACACAGGCACCCCAAAGTTTAGGGCTGCTCTCTTGACAAGAACCTCCACTCTGTTACACCTTAAATATCCCAGGAAAGAGAAAAATGGATAAAGAAGTGGTGGTCCTTATGTACAATGTAATATCACTCAGCCATGAAATCAACGTCATAAGGCTAGTAGCAGCATGATGAGTGGATGTAGGTACGACGATTCTAAGTGAAATAAGTCACACAGAAAAAGACACTTGTCATAAGATATCACTTATAGAGGGAATGTAAAAACCGCTACACTTGAGCTGAATTACAAAACGGCACAGAGTCACACGTTTAGAAAACACACTATGGCTGCTTAACGGGAAAGGTGAGGTGGGGTGATGCATAAAACACGGGTTTCAAATTTGCTCAGATACCGTTCCATAAACCCAATATGTAATAGACAAGACTTACTCCTTGCTCTGTGAACTGGACTCAACACCCCCTATTCACCGCCCAAGAATATATCTGACTAGTAAGAATCTTAAAACCTATGTATTGATGTCTCTCTGTAAGTGAGTCAAGTGGGTGTAAAGCGGCTTAAACACAGCAGTGAAAAGCAGCTAAACCCCATTATAAAAATCAATTACTTTTAAAAACCCGTGAAACAAAGACAGTGAAAGAGAGAGAAATTCTTACAAAATTCGTTCAGGGGCTGTGATGCCACCTGGATTGACCATATCTAGACCCACAGCTGATGGAGACATAAGGGTGGACACTCTTGGGGCTGAGAGGTTTGGTGAGGTTGGGTGAGCAAACGCAGACCCTTTAAAGTAATACTGCGTGGTACCCATCCCATGGGCCCCAAATCTCCAGGTTCAAGGGCATCTTCCTACATCGAAAACATGCATGAGAAAACCAGAAGATGGTACATCGTGTGATCGGGAAAGGTTTCTAAAACGCACCTCATTTCTCATCTCCTTGTGCTCGGGTTCGCCATTCCAGCCGCTTGACTAGCAATATCCCTACTTGGAGACTCAGCACCTTTAACCTCCTGTTCCGTACAGGTTGCAATTTGTCCTGAGGATGAACGGGAAGAGGGGGAACCAATGAGAGACTAGCTCTAGGTGTTGGGACAGGCACAGGTCACTCTATTTTCCCATCCGGAAGAAGAATTAACCACAGGCTCAGCCTGCCGCCCGGAACCAGAATAGGGCCTCAAGCAATCCTGCGCTTTTGCGGCCAGCTCCCAAGAAAGCGAGTTGGAAAATGGAGCTCAGGGGCACTGCAATTCACAAACCTGCAGAGTTATAAATGATAACTCTCGTCCACAAATATATTGAGGGAAGGCAATGAAGAGGATTTGAAAGCAAGGCAGAATTGCAAGAAACCCATTTCAGGAGGTAGATTCGAATCGCCTTTAAAGCACAGGAAAAGCGGCCAAAACTCGACAACGATGCCCTTGGCCAAAAAGGGCGTATGCGTTTTTTCCTGAATATATTCAGGAAAAAACGCATACGCCCTTTTTGGCCAACCAAGCAACCTGGAAAGGGAAATCAGCGCTACAAAGAAGTCTCGCTTCCCATCGGTCAAAAGGGCCATGCTGAATAAAGTGTCAAAACCAGAAATGCAGGACAGGCCATGGAGAAACGGGAGCCTTGCTACGCTGATGGGCGGGATGTAAATTGCCAACAGCCACTCTGGAGAAGTGTACGGTGTGTCCTGAAACATCTAAAAAACTCAGCTTTGAGAGCATAGGGCACTTCCACTCATGGGCGTATAAATTGGGAAAATTAAAAATCAGCAAGACACAGGCACCCCAAAGTTTAGAGCTGCTCTCTTGACAAGAACCTCCACTCCGATACACCTTAAATATCCCAGGAAAGAGAAAAATGGATAAAGAAGTTGTGGTCCTTATGTACAATGGAATATCACACAGCCATGAAATCAACGTCATAAGGCTAGTAGCAGCATGATGAGTGGATTTAGGTACGACGATTCTAAGTGAAATAAGTCACACAGAAAAAGACACTTGTCATAAGATATCACTTATAGAAGGAATGTAAAAACCGCTACACTTGAGCTGAATTACAAAACGGCACAGAGTCACACGTTTAGAAAACACACTATGGCTGCTTAACGGGAAAGGTGAGGTGGGGTGATGCATAAAACACGGGTTTCAAATTAGCTCAGATACCGTTCCATAAACCCAATATGTAATAGACAAGACCTACTCCTTGCTCAGTGAACTGGACTCAACACCCCCTATTCACCGCCCAAGAACATATCTGACTAGTAAGAATCTTAAAACCTATGTATTGATATCTCTCTGTAAGTGAGTCAAGTGGGTGTAAAGCGGCATAAACACAGCAGTGAAAAGCAGCTAAACCCCATTATAAAAATCAATTACTTTTAAAAACCCGTGAAACAAAGACAGTGAAAGAGAGAGAAATTCTTACAAAATTCGTTCAGGGGCTGTGATGCCACCTGGATTGACCATATCCAGACCCACAGCTGATGGAGACATACGGGTGGACACTCTTGGGGCTGAGAGGTTTGGTGAGGTTGGGTGAGCAAACGCAGACCCTTTAAAGTAATACTGCGTGGTACCCATCCCATGGGCCCCAAATCTTCACGTTCAAGGGCATCTTCCTACATCGAAAACATGCATGAGAAACCCAGAAGATGGTACACCGTGTGATCGGGAAAGGTTTCTAAAACACACCTCATTTCTCATCTCCTTGTGCTCGGGTTCGCCATTCCAGCCGCTTGACTAGCAATATCCCTACTTGGAGACTCAGCACCTTTAACCTCCTGTTCCGTACAGGTTGCAATTTGTCCTGAGGATGAACGGGAAGAGGGGGAACCAATGAGAGACTAGCTCTAGGTGTTGGGACAGGCACAGGTCACTCTATTTTCCCATCCGGAAGAAGAATTAACCACAGGCTCAGCCTGCCGCCCGGAACCAGAATAGGGCCTCAAGCAATCCTGCGCTTTTGCGGCCAGCTCCCAAGAAAGCGAGTTGGAAAATGGAGCTCAGGGGCACTGCAATTCACAAACCTGCAGAGTTATAAATGATAACTCTCGTCCACAAATATATTGAGGGAAGGCAATGAAGAGGATTTGAAAGCAAGGCAGAATTGCAAGAAACCCATTTCAGGAGGTAGATTCGAATCGCCTTTAAAGCACAGGAAAAGCGGCCAAAACTCGACAACGATGCCCTTGGCCAAAAAGGGCGTATGCGTTTTTTCCTGAATATATTCAGGAAAAAACGCATACGCCCTTTTTGGCCAACCAAGCAACCTGGAAAGGCAAATCAGCGCTACAAAGAAGTCTCGCTTCCCATCGGTCAAAAGGGCCATGCTGAATAAAGTGTCAAAACCAGAAATGCAGGACAGGCCATGGAGAAACGGGAGCCTTGCTACGCTGATGGGCGGGATGTAAATTGCCAACAGCCACTCTGGAGAAGTGTACGGTGTGTCCTGAAACATCTAAAAAACTCAGCTTTGAGAGCATAGGGCACTTCCACTCATGGGCGTATAAATTGGGAAAATTAAAAATCAGCAAGACACAGGCACCCCAAAGTTTAGAGCTGCTCTCTTGACAAGAACCTCCACTCCGATACACCTTAAATATCCCAGGAAAGAGAAAAATGAATAAAAAAGTTGTGGTCCTTATGTACAATGGAATATCACACAGCCATGAAATCAACGTCATAAGGCTAGTTGCAGCATGATGAGTGGATTTAGGTACGACGATTCTAAGTGAAATAAGTCACACAGAAAAAGACACTTGTCATAAGATATCACTTATAGAAGGAATGTAAAAACCGCTACACTTGAGCTGAATTACAAAACGGCACAGAGTCACAGGTTTAGAAAACACACTATGGCTGCTTAACGGGAAAGGTGAGGTGGGGTGATGCATAAAACACGGGTTTCAAATTAGCTCAGATACCGTTCCATAAACCCAATATGTAATAGACAAGACCTACTCCTTGCTGAGTGAACTGGACTCAACACCCCCTATTCACCGCCCAAGAACATATCTGACTAGTAAGAATCTTAAAACCTATGTATTGATATCTCTCTGTAAGTGAGTCAAGTGGGTGTAAAGCGGCATAAACACAGCAGTGAAAAGCAGCTAAACCCCATTATAAAAATCAATTACTTTTAAAAACCCGTGAAACAAAGACAGTGAAAGAGAGAGAAATTCTTACAAAATTCGTTCAGGGGCTGTGATGCCACCTGGATTGACCATATCTAGACCCACAGCTGATGGAGACATACGGGTGGACACTCTTGGGGCTGAGAGGTTTGGTGAGGTTGGGTGAGCAAACGCAGACCCTTTAAAGTAATACTGCGTGGTACCCATCCCATGGGCCCCAAATCTTCACGTTCAAGGGCATCTTCCTACATCGAAAACATGCATGAGAAACCCAGAAGATGGTACACCGTGTGATCGGGAAAGGTTTCTAAAACGCACCTCGTTTCTCATCTCCTTGGGCTCTGGTTCGCCATTCCAGCCGCTTGAATAGCAATATCCCTCCTTGGAGACTCAGCACCTTTAACCTCCTGTTCCGTACAGGTTGCAATTTGTCCTGAGGATGAACGGGAAGAGGGGGAACCAATGAGAGACTAGCTCTAGGTGTGGGGACAGGCACAGGTCACTCTATTTTCCCATCAGGAAGAAGAATTAACCACAGGCTCAGCCTGCTGCCCGGAAGCAGAATAGGGCGTGAAGCAATCCTGCGCATTTGCGGCCAGCTCCCAAGAAAGCGAGTTGGAAAATGGAGCTCAGGGGCACTGCAATTCACAAACCTGCAGAGTTATAAATGATAACTCTCGTCCACAAATATATTGAGGGAAGGCGACGAAGAGGATTTGAAAGCAAGGCAGAATTGTAGGAAACAGATTTCAGGAGGTAGATTCGAATCGCCTTTAAAGCACAGGAAAAGCGGCCAAAACTCGACAACGATGCCCTTGGCCAAAAAGGGCGTATGCGTTTTTTCCTGAATATATTCAGGAAAAAACGCATACGCCCTTTTTGGCCAACCAAGCAACCTGGAAAGGCAAATCAGCGCTACAAAGAAGTCTCGCTTCCCATCGTTCAAAAGGGCCATGCTGAATAAAGTGTCAAAACCAGAAATGCAGGACAGGCCATGGAGAAACGGGAGCCTTGCTACGCTGATGGGCGGGATGTAAATTGCCAACAGCCACTCTGGAAAAGTGTACGGTGTGTCCTGAAACATCTAAAAAACTCAGCTTTGAGAGCATAGGGCACTTCCACTCATGGGCGTATAAATTGGGAAAATTAAAAATCAGCAAGACACAGGCACCCCAAAGTTTAGAGCTGCTCTCTTGACAAGAACCTCCACTCCGATACACCTTAAATATCCCAGGAAAGAGAAAAATGGATAAAGAAGTTGTGGTCCTTATGTACAATGGAATATCACACAGCCATGAAATCAACGTCATAAGGCTAGTAGCAGCATGATGAGTGGATTTAGGTACGACGATTCTAAGTGAAATAAGTCACACAGAAAAAGACACTTGTCATAAGATATCACTTATAGAAGGAATGTAAAAACCGCTACACTTGAGCTGAATTACAAAACGGCACAGAGTCACACGTTTAGAAAACACACTATGGCTGCTTAACGGGAAAGGTGAGGTGGGGTGATGCATAAAACACGGGTTTCAAATTAGCTCAGATACCGTTCCATAAACCCAATATGTAATAGACAAGACCTACTCCTTGCTCAGTGAACTGGACTCAACACCCCCTATTCACCTCCCAAGAACATATCTGACTAGTAAGAATCTTAAAACCTAAGTATTGATATCTCTCTGTAAGTGAGTCAAGTGGGTGTAAAGCGGCATAAACACAGCAGTGAAAAGCAGCTAAACCCCATTATAAAAATCAATTACTTTTAAAAACCCGTGAAACAAAGACAGTGAAAGAGAGAGAAATTCTTACAAAATTCGTTCAGGGGCTGTGATGCCACCTGGATTGACCATATCTAGACCCACAGCTGATGGAGACATACGGGTGGACACTCTTGGGGCTGAGAGGTTTGGTGAGGTTGGGTGAGCAAACGCAGACCCTTTAAAGTAATACTGCGTGGTACCCATCCCATGGGCCCCAAATCTTCACGTTCAAGGGCATCTTCCTACATCGAAAACATGCATGAGAAACCCAGAAGATGGTACACCGTGTGATCGGGAAAGGTTTCTAAAACGCACCTCGTTTCTCATCTCCTTGGGCTCTGGTTCGCCATTCCAGCCGCTTGAATAGCAATATCCCTCCTTGGAGACTCAGCACCTTTAACCTCCTGTTCCGTACAGGTTGCAATTTGTCCTGAGGATGAACGGGAAGAGGGGGAACCAATGAGAGACTAGCTCTAGGTGTGGGGACAGGCACAGGTCACTCTATTTTCCCATCAGGAAGAAGAATTAACCACAGGCTCAGCCTGCTGCCCGGAAGCAGAATAGGGCGTGAAGCAATCCTGCGCGTTTGCGGCCAGCTCCCAAGAAAGCGAGTTGGAAAATGGAGCTCAGGGGCACTGCAATTCACAAACCTGCAGAGTTATAAATGATAACTCTCGTCCACAAATATATTGAGGGAAGGCAACGAAGAGGATTTGAAAGCAAGGCAGAATTGTAGGAAACAGATTTCAGGAGGTAGATTCGAATCGCCTTGAAAGCACAGGAAAAGCGGCCAAACCTCGACAACGATGCCCTTGGCCAAAAAGGGCGTATGCGTTTTTTCCTGAATATATTCAGGAAAATACGCATACGCCCTATTTGGCCAACCAAGCAACCTGGAAAGGCAAATCAGCGCTACAAAGAAGTCTCGCTTCCCATCGGTCAAAAGGGCCATGCTGAATAAAGTGTCAAATCCAGAAATGCAGGACCGGCCATGGAGAAACGGGAGCCTTGCTACGCTGATGGGCGGGATGTAAATTGCCAACAGCCACTCTGGAGAAGTGTACGGTGTGTCCTGAAACATCTAAAAAACCCAGCTTTGAGAGCATAGGGCACTTCCACTGATGGGCGTATAAATTGGGAAAATTAAAAATCAGCAAGACACAGGCACCCCAAAGTTTAGGGCTGCTCTCTTGACAAGAACCTCCACTCCGTTACACCTTCAATATCCCAGGAAAGAGAAAAATGGATAAAGAAGTTGTGGTCCTTATGTACAATGGAATATCACTCAGCCATGAAATCAACGTCATAAGGCTAGTAGCAGCATGATGAGTGGATTTAGGTACGACGATTCTAAGTGAAATAAGTCACACAGAAAAAGACACTTGTCATAAGATATCACTTATAGAGGGGATGTAAAAACCGCTACACTTGAGCTGAATTACAAAACGGAAGAGAGTCACACGTTTAGAAAACACACTATGGCTGCTTAACGGGAAAGGTGAGGTGGGGTGATGCATAAAACACGGGTTTCAAATTAGCTCAGATACCGTTCCATAAACCCAATATGTAATAGACAAGACCTACTCCTTTCTCAGTGAACTGGACTCAACACACCCTATTCACCGCCCAAGAACATATCTGATTAGTAAGAATCTTAAGACCTATGTATTGATATCTCTCTGTAAGTGAGTCAAGTGGGTGTAAAGCGGCATAAACACAGCAGTGAAAAGCAGCTAAACCCCATTATAAAAATCAATTACTTTTAAAAACCCGTGAAACAAAGACAGTGAAAGAGAGAGAAATTCTTACAAAATTCGTTCAGGGGCTGTGATGCCACCTGGATTGACCATATCTAGACCCACAGCTGATGGAGACATACGGGTGGACACTCTTGGGGCTGAGAGGTTTGGTGAGGTTGGGTGAGCAAACGCAGACCCTTTAAAGTAATACTGCGTGGTACCCATCCCATGGGCCCCAAATCTCCAGGTTCAAGGGCATCTTCCTACATCGAAAACATGCATGAGAAACCCAGAAGATGGTACACCGTGTGATCGGGAAAGGTTTCTAAAACGCACCTCATTTCTCATCTCCTTGTGCTCGGGTTCGCCGTTCCAGCCGCTTGACTAGCAATATCCCTACTTGGAGACTCAGCACCTTTAACCTCCTGTTCCGTACAGGTTGCAATTTGTCCTGAGGATGAACGGGAAGAGGGGGAACCAATGAGAGACTAGCTCTAGGTGTTGGGACTGGCACAGGTCACTCTATTTTCCCATCCGGAAGAAGAATTAACCACAGGCTCAGCCTGCCGCCCGGAACCAGAATAGGGCCTCAAGCAATCCTGCGCTTTTGCGGGCAGCTCCCAAGAAAGCGAGTTGGAAAATGGAGCTCAGGGGCACTGCAATTCACAAACCTGCAGAGTTATAAATGATAACTCTCGTCCACAAATATATTGAGGGAAGGCAATGAAGAGGATTTGAAAGCAAGGCAGAATTGCAAGAAACCCATTTCAGGAGGTAGATTCGAATCGCCTTTAAAGCACAGGAAAAGCGGCCAAAACTCGACAACGATGCCCTTGGCCAAAAAGGGCGTATGCGTTTTTTCCTGAATATATTCAGGAAAAAACGCATACGCCCTTTTTGGCCAACCAAGCAACCTGGAAAGGCAAATCAGCGCTACAAAGAAGTCTCGCTTCCCATCGGTCAAAAGGGCCATGCTGAATAAAGTGTCAAAACCAGAAATGCAGGACAGGCCATGGAGAAACGGGAGCCTTGCTACGCTGATGGGCGGGATGTAAATTGCCAACAGCCACTCTGGAGAAGTGTACGGTGTGTCCTGAAACATCTAAAAAACCCAGCTTTGAGAGCATAGGGCACTTCCACTGATGGGCGTATAAATTGGGAGAATTAAAAATCAGCAAGACACAGGCACACCAAAGTTTAGGGCTGCTCTCTTGACAAGAACCTCCACTCTGTTACACCTTAAATATCCCAGGAAAGAGAAAAATGGATAAAGAAGTGGTGGTCCTTATGTACAATGTAATATCACTCAGCCATGAAATCAACGTCATAAGGCTAGTAGCAGCATGATGAGTGGATGTAGGTACGACGATTCTAAGTGAAATAAGTCACACAGAAAAAGACACTTGTCATAAGATATCACTTATAGAGGGAATGTAAAAACCGCTACACTTGAGCTGAATTACAAAACGGCACAGAGTCACACGTTTAGAAAACACACTATGGCTGCTTAACGGGAAAGGTGAGGTGGGGTGATGCATAAAACACGGGTGTCAAATTAGCTCAGATACCGTTCCATAAACCCAATATGTAATAGACAAGACCTACTCCTTGCTCAGTGTACTGGACTCAATACCCCCTATTCACCGCCCAAGAACATATCTGACTAGTAAGAATCTTAAAACCTATGTATTGATATCTCTCTGTAAGTGAGTCAAGTGGGTGTAAAGCGGCATAAACACAGCAGTGAAAAGCAGCTAAACCCCATTATAAAAATCAATTACTTTTAAAAACCCGTGAAACAAAGACAGTGAAAGAGAGAGAAATTCTTACAAAATTCGTTCAGGGGCTGTGATGCCACCTGGATTGACCATATCTAGACCCACAGCTGATGGAGACATAAGGGTGGACACTCTTGGGGCTGAGAGTTTTGGTGAGGTTGGGTGAGCAAACACAGACCATCTAAAGTAATACTGCATGATACCCATCCCATGGGTCCCAAATCTCCAGGTTCAAGGGCATCTTCCTACATCGAAAACATGCATGAGAAACCCAGAAGATGGTACACCGTGTGATCGGGAAAGGTTTCTAAAACGCACCTCATTTCTCATCTCCTTGGGCTCGGGTTCGCCATTCCAGCCGCTTGAATAGCAATATCCCTCCTTGGAGACTCAGCACCATTAACCTCCTGTTCCGTACAGGTTGCAATTTGTCCTGAGGATGAACGGGAAGAGGGGGAACCAATGAGAGACTAGCTCTAGGTGTTGGGACAGGCACAGGTCACTCTATTTTCCCATCAGGAAGAAGAATGAACCACAGGCTCAGCCTGCCGCCCGCAACCAGAATAGGGGGAGAAGCAATCCTGCGCGTTTGCGGCCAGCTCCCAAGAAAGCGAGTTGGAAAATGGAGCTCAGGGGCACTGCAATTCACAAACCTGCAGAGTTATAAATGATAACTCTCATCCACAAATATATTGAGGGAAGGCAACGAAGACGATGTGAAAGCAAGGCAGAATTGTAGGAAACAGATTTCAGGAGGTAGATTCGAATCGCCGTGAAAGCACAGGAAAAGCGGCAAACCTTGACAACGATGCCCTTGGCCAAAAAGGGCGTATGCGTTTTTTCCTGAATATATTCAGGAAAAAACGCATACGCCCTTTTTGGCCAACCAAGCAACCTGGAATGGCAAATCAGCGCTACAAAGAAGTCTCGCTTCCCATCGGTCAAAAGGGCCATGCTGAATAAAGTGTCAAAACCAGAAATGCAGGACAGGCCATGGAGAAACGGGAGCCTTGCTACGCTGAGGGGCGGGATGTAAATTGCCAACAGCCACTCTGGAGAAGTGTACGGTGTGTCCTGAAACATCTAAAAAACCCAGATTTGAGAGTATAGGGCACTTCCACTGATGGGCGTATAAATTGGGAAAATTAAAAATCAGCAAGACACAGGCACCCCAAAGTTTAGGGCTGCTCTCTTGACAAGAACCTCCACTCCGTTACACCTTAAATATCCCAGGAAAGAGAAAAATGGATAAAGAAGTTGTGGTCCTTATGTACAATGTAATATCACACAACCATGAAATCAACGTCATAAGGCTAGTAGCAGCATGATGAGTGGATTTAGGTACGACGATTCTAAGTGAAATAAGTCACACAGAAAAAGACACTTGTCATAAGATATCACTTATAGAGGGAATGTAAAAACCGCTACACTTGAGCTGAATTACAAAACGGCACAGAGTCACACATTTAGAAAACACACTCTGGCTGCTTAACGGGAAAGGTGAGGTGGGGTGATGCATAAAACACGGGTGTCAAATTAGCTCAGATACCGTTCCATAAACCCAATATGTAATAGAAAAGACCTACTCCTTGCTCAGTGAACTGGACTCAACACCCCCTATTCACCGCCGAAGAATATATCTGACTAGTAAGAATCTTAAAACCCATGTATTGATATCTCTCTGTAAGTGAGTCAAGTGGGTGTAAAGCGGCATAAACACAGCAGTGAAAAGCAGCTAAACCCCATTATAAAAATCAATTACTTTAAAAAACCCGTGAAATTAAGACAGTGAAAGAGAGAGAAATTCTTACAAAATTCGTTCAGGGGCTGTGATGCCACCTGGATTGACCATATCTAGACCCACAGCTGATGGAGACATAAGGGTGGACACTCTTGGGGCTGAGAGGTTTGGTGAGGTTGGGTGAGCAAACGCAGACCCTTTAAAGTAATACTGCATGGTACCCATGCCATGGGCCCCAAATCTCCAGGTTCAAGGGCATCTTCCTACATCGAAAACATGCATGAGAAACCCAGAAGATGGTACACCGTGTGATCGGGAAAGGTTTCTAAAACGCACCTCATTTCTCATCTCCTTGTGCTCGGGTTCGCCATTCCAGCCGCTTGACTAGCAATATCCCTACTTGGAGACTCAGCACCTTTAACCTCCTGTTCCGTACAGGTTGCAATTTGTCCTGAGGATGAACGGGAAGAGGGGGAACCAATGAGAGACTAGCTCTAGGTGTTGGGACAGGCACAGGTCACTCTATTTTCCCATCCGGAAGAAGAATTAACCACAGGCTCAGCCTGCCGCCCGGAACCAGAATAGGGCCTCAAGCAATCCTGCGCTTTTGCGGCCAGCTCCCAAGAAAGCGAGTTGGAAAATGGAGCTCAGGGGCACTGCAATTCACAAACCTGCAGAGTTATAAATGATAACTCTCGTCCACAAATATATTGAGGGAAGGCGACGGAGAGGATTTGAAAGCAAGGCAGAATTGTAGGAAACAGATTTCAGGAGGTAGATTCGAATCGCCTTTAAAGCACAGGAAAAGCGGCCAAAACTCGACAACGATGCGCTTGGCCAAAAAGGGCGTATGCGTTTTTTCCTGAATATATTCAGGAAAAAACACATACGCCCTTTTTGGCCAACCAAGCAACCTGGAAAGGCAAATCAGCGCTACAAAGAAGTCTCGCTTCCCATCGTTCAAAAGGGCCATGCTGAATAAAGTGTCAAAACCAGAAATGCAGGACAGGCCATGGAGAAACGGGATGCTTGCTACGCTGATGGGCGGGATGTAAATTGCCAACAGCCACTCTGGAGAAGTGTACGGTGTGTCCTGAAACATCTAAAAAACTCAGCTTTGAGATCATAGGGCACTTCCACTCATGGGCGTATAAATTGGGAAAATTAAAAATCAGCAAGACACAGGCACCCCAAAGTTTAGAGCTGCTCTCTTGACAAGAACCTCCACTCCGATACACCTTAAATATCCCAGGAAAGAGAAAAATGGATAAAGAAGTTGTGGTCCTTATGTACAATGGAATATCACACAGCCATGAAATCAACGTCATAAGGCTAGTAGCAGCATGATGAGTGGATTTAGGTACGACGATTCTAAGTGAAATAAGTCACACAGAAAAAGACACTTGTCATAAGATATCACTTATAGAAG
Source organism: Eschrichtius robustus (assembly GCF_028021215.1). Lineage (NCBI taxonomy): Eukaryota > Metazoa > Chordata > Mammalia > Artiodactyla > Eschrichtiidae > Eschrichtius > Eschrichtius robustus. Next base: position 2,232,376 of record NW_027175140.1, on the reverse strand, counting down.
GAATGTAAAAACCGCTACACTTGAGCTGAATTACAAAACGGCACAGAGTCACACGTTTAGAAAACACACTATGGCTGCTTAACGGGAAAGGTGAGGTGGGGTGATGCATAAAACACGGGTTTCAAATTAGCTCAGATACCGTTCCATAAACCCAATATGTAATAGACAAGACCTACTCCTTGCTCAGTGAACTGGACTCAACACCCCCTATTCACCTCCCAAGAACATATCTGACTAGTAAGAATCTTAAAACCTAAGTATTGATATCTCTCTGTAAGTGAGTCAAGTGGGTGTAAAGCGGCATAAACACAGCAGTGAAAAGCAGCTAAACCCCATTATAAAAATCAATTACTTTTAAAAACCCGTGAAACAAAGACAGTGAAAGAGAGAGAAATTCTTACAAAATTCGTTCAGGGGCTGTGATGCCACCTGGATTGACCATATCTAAACCCACAGCTGATGGAGACATACGGGTGGACACTCTTGGGGCTGAGAGGTTTGGTGAGGTTGGGTGAGCAAACGCAGACCCTTTAAAGTAATACTGCGTGGTACCCATCCCATGGGCCCCAAATCTTCACGTTCAAGGGCATCTTCCTACATCGAAAACATGCATGAGAAACCCAGAAGATGGTACACCGTGTGATCGGGAAAGGTTTCTAAAACGCACCTCGTTTCTCATCTCCTTGGGCTCTGGTTCGCCATTCCAGCCGCTTGAATAGCAATATCCCTCCTTGGAGACTCAGCACCTTTAACCTCCTGTTCCGTACAGGTTGCAATTTGTCCTGAGGATGAACGGGAAGAGGGGGAACCAATGAGAGACTAGCTCTAGGTGTGGGGACAGGCACAGGTCACTCTATTTTCCCATCAGGAAGAAGAATTAACCACAGGCTCAGCCTGCTGCCCGGAAGCAGAATAGGGCGTGAAGCAATCCTGCGCGTTTGCGGCCAGCTCCCAAGAAAGCGAGTTGGAAAATGGAGCTCAGGGGCACTGCAATTCACAAACCTGCAGAGTTATAAATGATAACTCTCGTCCACAAATATATTGAGGGAAGGCAATGAAGAGGATTTGAAAGCAAGGCAGAATTGTAGGAAACAGATTTCAGGAGGTAGATTCGAATCGCCTTGAAAGCACAGGAAAAGCGGCCAAACCTCGACAACGATGCCCTTGGCCAAAAAGGGCGTATGCGTTTTTTCCTGAATATATTCAGGAAAATACGCATACGCCCTATTTGGCCAACCAAGCAACCTGGAAAGGCAAATCAGCGCTACAAAGAAGTCTCGCTTCCCATCGGTCAAAAGGGCCATGCTGAATAAAGTGTCAAATCCAGAAATGCAGGACCGGCCATGGAGAAACGGGAGCCTTGCTACGCTGATGGGCGGGATGTAAATTGCCAACAGCCACTCTGGAGAAGTGTACGGTGTGTCCTGAAACATCTAAAAAACCCAGCTTTGAGAGCATAGGGCACTTCCACTGATGGGCGTATAAATTGGGAAAATTAAAAATCAGCAAGACACAGGCACCCCAAACTTTAGGGCTGCTCTCTTGACAAGAACCTCCACTCTGTTACACCTTAAATATCCCAGGAAAGAGAAAAATGGATAAAGAAGTGGTGGTCCTTATGTACAATGTAATATCACTCAGCCATGAAATCAACGTCATAAGGCTAGTAGCAGCATGATGAGTGGATGTAGGTACGACGATTCTAAGTGAAATAAGTCACACAGAAAAAGACACTTGTCATAAGATATCACTTATAGAGGGAATGTAAAAACCGCTACACTTGAGCTGAATTCCAAAACGGCACAGAGTCACACGTTTAGAAAACACACTATGGCTGCTTAACGGGAAAGGTGAGGTGGGGTGATGCATAAAACACGGGTTTCAAATTAGCTCAGATACCGTTCCATAAACCCAATATGTAATAGACAAGACCTACTCCTTGCTCAGTGAACTGGACTCAACACCCCCTATTCACCGCCCAAGGACATATCCGACTAGTAAGAATCTTAAAACCTATGTATTGATATCTCTCTGTAAGTGAGGCACGTGGGTGTAAAGCGGCATAAACACAGCAGTGAAAAGCAGCTAAACCCCATTATAAAAATCAATTACTTTTAAAAACCCGTGAAACAAAGACAGTGAAAGAGAGAGAAATTCTTACAAAATTCGTTCAGGGGCTGTGATGCCACCTGGATTGACCATATCTAGACCCACAGCTGATGGAGACATACAGGTGGACACTCTTGGGGCTGAGAGGTTTGGTGAGGTTGGGTGAGCAAACGCAGACCCTTTAAAGTAATACTGCGTGGTACCCATCCCATGGGCCCCAAATCTTCACGTTCAAGGGCATCTTCCTACATCGAAAACATGCATGAGAAACCCAGAAGATGGTACACCGTGTGATCGGGAAAGGTTTCTAAAACGCACCTCATTTCTCATCTCCTTGGGCTCGGGTTCGCCATTCCAGCCGCTTGACTAGCAATCTCCCTCCTTGGAGACTCAGCACCTTTAACCTCCTGTTCCGTACAGGTTGCAATTTGTCCTGAGGATGAACGGGAAGAGGGGGAACCAATGAGAGACTAGCTCTAGGTGTGGGGAGAGGCACAGGTCACTCTATTTTATCATCAGGAAGAAGAATTAACCACAGGCTCAGCCTGCTGCCCGGAAGCAGAATAGGGCGTGAAGCAATCCTGCGCGTTTGCGGCCAACTCCCAAGAAAGCGAGTTGGAAAATGGAGCTCAGGGGCACTGCAATTCACAAACCTGCAGAGTTATAAATGATACCTTTCGTCCACAAATATATTGAGGGAAGGCAACGAAGAGGATTTGAAAGCAAGGCAGAATTGTAGGAAACAGATTTCAGGAGGTAGATTCGAATCGCCTTGAAAGCACAGGAAAAGCGGCCAAACCTCGACAACGATGCCCTTGGCCAAAAAGGGCGTATGCGTTTTTTCCTGAATATATTCAGGAAAAAACGCATACGCCCTTTTTGGCCAAACAAGCAACCTGGAAAGGCAAATCAGCGCTACAAAGAAGCCTCGCTTCCCATCGGTCAAAAGGGCCATGCTGAATAAAGTGTCAAAACCAGAAATGCAGGACAGGCCATGGAGAAACGGGAGCCTTGCTACACTGATGGGCGGGATGTAAATTGCCAAGAGCCACTCTGGAGAAGTGTACGGTGTGTCCTGAAACGTCTAAAAAACTCAGCTTTGAGAGCATAGGGCACTTCCACTCATGGGCGTATAAATTGGGAAAATTAAAAATCAGCAAGATACAGGCACCCCAAAGTTTAGGGCTGCTCTCTTGACAAGAACCTCCACTCTGTTACACCTTAAATATCCCAGGAAAGAGAAAAATGGATAAAGAAGTGGTGGTCCTTATGTACAATGTAATATCACTCAGCCATGAAATCAACGTCATAAGGCTAGTAGCAGCATGATGAGTGGATGTAGGTACGACGATTCTAAGTGAAATAAGTCACACAGAAAAAGACACTTGTCATAAGATATCACTTATAGAGGGAATGTAAAAACCGCTACACTTGAGCTGAATTACAAAACGGCACAGAGTCACACGTTTAGAAAACACACTATGGCTGCTTAACGGGAAAGGTGAGGTGGGGTGATGCATAAAACACGGGTTTCAAATTAGCTCAGATACCGTTCCATAAACCCAATATGTAATAGACAAGACTTACTCCTTGATCTGTGAACTGGACTCAACACCCCCTATTCACCGCCCAAGAATATATCTGACTAGTAAGAATCTTAAAACCTATGTATTGATGTCTCTCTGTAAGTGAGTCAAGTGGGTGTAAAGCGGCTTAAACACAGCAGTGAAAAGCAGCTAAACCCCATTATAAAAATCAATTACTTTTAAAAACCCGTGAAACAAAGACAGTGAAAGAGAGAGAAATTCTTACAAAATTCGTTCAGGGGCTGTGATGCCACCTGGATTGACCATATCTAGACCCACAGCTGATGGAGACATAAGGGTGGACACTCTTGGGGCTGAGAGGTTTGGTGAGGTTGGGTGAGCAAACGCAGACCCTTTAAAGTAATACTGCGTGGTACCCATCCCATGGGCCCCAAATCTCCAGGTTCAAGGGCATCTTCCTACATCGAAAACATGCATGAGAAAACCAGAAGATGGTACATCGTGTGATCGGGAAAGGTTTCTAAAACGCACCTCATTTCTCATCTCCTTGTGCTCGGGTTCGCCATTCCAGCCGCTTGACTAGCAATATCCCTACTTGGAGACTCAGCACCTTTAACCTCCTGTTCCGTACAGGTTGCAATTTGTCCTGAGGATGAACGGGAAGAGGGGGAACCAATGAGAGACTAGCTCTAGGTGTTGGGACAGGCACAGGTCACTCTATTTTCCCATCCGGAAGAAGAATTAACCACAGGCTCAGCCTGCCGCCCGGAACCAGAATAGGGCCTCAAGCAATCCTGCGCTTTTGCGGCCAGCTCCCAAGAAAGCGAGTTGGAAAATGGAGCTCAGGGGCACTGCAATTCACAAACCTGCAGAGTTATAAATGATAACTCTCGTCCACAAATATATTGAGGGAAGGCAATGAAGAGGATTTGAAAGCAAGGCAGAATTGCAAGAAACCCATTTCAGGAGGTAGATTCGAATCGCCTTTAAAGCACAGGAAAAGCGGCCAAAACTCGACAACGATGCCCTTGGCCAAAAAGGGCGTATGCGTTTTTTCCTGAATATATTCAGGAAAAAACGCATACGCCCTTTTTGGCCAACCAAGCAACCTGGAAAGGCAAATCAGCGCTACAAAGAAGTCTCGCTTCCCATCGGTCAAAAGGGCCATGCTGAATAAAGTGTCAAAACCAGAAATGCAGGACAGGCCATGGAGAAACGGGAGCCTTGCTACGCTGATGGGCGGGATGTAAATTGCCAACAGCCACTCTGGAGAAGTGTACGGTGTGTCCTGAAACATCTAAAAAACTCAGCTTTGAGAGCATAGGGCACTTCCACTCATGGGCGTATAAATTGGGAAAATTAAAAATCAGCAAGACACAGGCACCCCAAAGTTTAGAGCTGCTCTCTTGACAAGAACCTCCACTCCGATACACCTTAAATATCCCAGGAAAGAGAAAAATGGATAAAGAAGTTGTGGTCCTTATGTACAATGGAATATCACACAGCCATGAAATCAACGTCATAAGGCTAGTAGCAGCATGATGAGTGGATTTAGGTACGACGATTCTAAGTGAAATAAGTCACACAGAAAAAGACACTTGTCATAAGATATCACTTATAGAAGGAATGTAAAAACCGCTACACTTGAGCTGAATTACAAAACGGCACAGAGTCACACGTTTAGAAAACACACTATGGCTGCTTAACGGGAAAGGTGAGGTGGGGTGATGCATAAAACACGGGTTTCAAATTAGCTCAGATACCGTTCCATAAACCCAATATGTAATAGACAAGACCTACTCCTTGCTCAGTGAACTGGACTCAACACCCCCTATTCACCGCCCAAGAACATATCTGACTAGTAAGAATCTTAAAACCTATGTATTGATATCTCTCTGTAAGTGAGTCAAGTGGGTGTAAAGCGGCATAAACACAGCAGTGAAAAGCAGCTAAACCCCATTATAAAAATCAATTACTTTTAAAAACCCGTGAAACAAAGACAGTGAAAGAGAGAGAAATTCTTACAAAATTCGTTCAGGGGCTGTGATGCCACCTGGATTGACCATATCTAGACCCACAGCTGATGGAGACATACGGGTGGACACTCTTGGGGCTGAGAGGTTTGGTGAGGTTGGGTGAGCAAACGCAGACCCTTTAAAGTAATACTGCGTGGTACCCATCCCATGGGCCCCAAATCTTCACGTTCAAGGGCATCTTCCTACATCGAAAACATGCATGAGAAACCCAGAAGATGGTACACCGTGTGATCGGGAAAGGTTTCTAAAACGCACCTCATTTCTCATCTCCTTGTGCTCGGGTTCGCCATTCCAGCCGCTTGACTAGCAATATCCCTACTTGGAGACTCAGCACCTTTAACCTCCTGTTCCGTACAGGTTGCAATTTGTCCTGAGGATGAACGGGAAGAGGGGGAACCAATGAGAGACTAGCTCTAGGTGTTGGGACAGGCACAGGTCACTCTATTTTCCCATCCGGAAGAAGAATTAACCACAGGCTCAGCCTGCCGCCCGGAACCAGAATAGGGCCTCAAGCAATCCTGCGCTTTTGCGGCCAGCTCCCAAGAAAGCGAGTTGGAAAATGGAGCTCAGGGGCACTGCAATTCACAAACCTGCAGAGTTATAAATGATAACTCTCGTCCACAAATATATTGAGGGAAGGCAATGAAGAGGATTTGAAAGCAAGGCAGAATTGCAAGAAACCCATTTCAGGAGGTAGATTCGAATCGCCTTTAAAGCACAGGAAAAGCGGCCAATACTCGACAACGATGCCCTTGGCCAAAAAGGGCGTATGCGTTTTTTCCTGAATATATTCAGGAAAAAACGCATACGCCCTTTTTGGCCAACCAAGCAACCTGGAAAGGCAAATCAGCGCTACAAAGAAGTCTCGCTTCCCATCGGTCAAAAGGGCCATGCTGAATAAAGTGTCAAAACCAGAAATGCAGGACAGGCCATGGAGAAACGGGAGCCTTGCTACGCTGATGGGCGGGATGTAAATTGCCAACAGCCACTCTGGAGAAGTGTACGGTGTGTCCTGAAACATCTAAAAAACTCAGCTTTGAGAGCATAGGGCACTTCCACTCATGGTCGTATAAATTGGGAAAATTAAAAATCAGCAAGACACAGGCACCCCAAAGTTTAGAGCTGCTCTCTTGACAAGAACCTCCACTCCGATACACCTTAAATATCCCAGGAAAGAGAAAAATGAATAAAAAAGTTGTGGTCCTTATGTACAATGGAATATCACACAGCCATGAAATCAACGTCATAAGGCTAGTTGCAGCATGATGAGTGGATTTAGGTACGACGATTCTAAGTGAAATAAGTCACACAGAAAAAGACACTTGTCATAAGATATCACTTATAGAAGGAATGTAAAAACTGCTACACTTGAGCTGAATTACAAAACGGCACAGAGTCACAGGTTTAGAAAACACACTATGTCTGCTTAACGGGAAAGGTGAGGTGGGGTGATGCATAAAACACGGGTTTCAAATTAGCTCAGATACCGTTCCATAAACCCAATATGTAATAGACAAGACCTACTCCTTGCTGAGTGAACTGGACTCAACACCCCCTATTCACCGCCCAAGAACATATCTGACTAGTAAGAATCTTAAAACCTATGTATTGATATCTCTCTGTAAGTGAGTCAAGTGGGTGTAAAGCGGCATAAACACAGCAGTGAAAAGCAGCTAAACCCCATTATAAAAATCAATTACTTTTAAAAACCCGTGAAACAAAGACAGTGAAAGAGAGAGAAATTCTTACAAAATTCGTTCAGGGGCTGTGATGCCACCTGGATTGACCATATCTAGACCCACAGCTGATGGAGACATACGGGTGGACACTCTTGGGGCTGAGAGGTTTGGTGAGGTTGGGTGAGCAAACGCAGACCCTTTAAAGTAATACTGCGTGGTACCCATCCCATGGGCCCCAAATCTTCACGTTCAAGGGCATCTTCCTACATCGAAAACATGCATGAGAAACCCAGAAGATGGTACACCGTGTGATCGGGAAAGGTTTCTAAAACGCACCTCATTTCTCATCTCCTTGTGCTCGGGTTCGCCATTCCAGCCGCTTGACTAGCAATATCCCTACTTGGAGACTCAGCACCTTTAACCTCCTGTTCCGTACAGGTTGCAATTTGTCCTGAGGATGAACGGGAAGAGGGGGAACCAATGAGAGACTAGCTCTAGGTGTTGGGACAGGCACAGGTCACTCTATTTTCCCATCAGGAAGAAGAATTAACCACAGGCTCAGCCTGCCGCCCGGAACCAGAATAGGGCCTCAAGCAATCCTGCGCTTTTGCGGCCAGCTCCCAAGAAAGCGAGTTGGAAAATGGAGCTCAGGGGCACTGCAATTCACAAACCTGCAGAGTTATAAATGATAACTCTCGTCCACAAATATATTGAGGGAAGGCAATGAAGAGGATTTGAAAGCAAGGCAGAATTGTAGGAAACAGATTTCAGGAGGTAGATTCGAATCGCCTTTAAAGCACAGGAAAAGCGGCCAAAACTCGACAACGATGCCCTTGGCCAAAAAGGGCGTATGCGTTTTTTCCTGAATATATTCAGGAAAAAACGCATACGCCCTTTTTGGCCAACCAAGCAACCTGGAAAGGCAAATCAGCGCTACAAAGAAGTCTCGCTTCCCATCGGTCAAAAGGGCCATGCTGAATAAAGTGTCAAAACCAGAAATGCAGGACAGGCCATGGAGAAACGGGAGCCTTGCTACGCTGATGGGCGGGATGTAAATTGCCAACAGCCACTCTGGAGAAGTGTACGGTGTGTCCTGAAACATCTAAAAAACTCAGCTTTGAGAGCATAGGGCACTTCCACTCATGGGCATATAAATTGGGAAAATTAAAAATCAGCAAGACACAGGCACCCCAAAGTTTAGGGCTGCTCTCTTGACAAGAACCTCCACTCCGATACACCTTAAATATCCCAGGAAAGAGAAAACTGGATAAAGAAGTTGTGTTCCTTATGTACAATGGAATATCACACAGCCATGAAATCAACGTCATAAGGCTAGTAGCAGCATGATGAGTGGATTTAGGTACGACGATTCTAAGTGAAATAAGTCACACAGAAAAAGACACTTGTCATAAGATATCACTTATAGAAGGAATGTAAAAACCGCTACACTTGAGCTGAATTACAAAACGGCACAGAGTCACACGTTTAGAAAACACACTATGGCTGCTTAACGGGAAAGGTGAGGTGGGGTGATGCATAAAACACGGGTTTCAAATTAGCTCAGATACCGTTCCATAAACCCAATATGTAATAGACAAGACCTACTCCTTGCTCAGTGAACTGGACTCAACACCCCCTATTCACCGCCCAAGAACATATCTGACTAGTAAGAATCTTAAAACCTATGTATTGATATCTCTCTGTAAGTGAGTCAAGTGGGTGTAAAGCGGCATAAACACAGCAGTGAAAAGCAGCTAAACCCCATTATAAAAATCAATTACTTTTAAAAACCCGTGAAACAAAGACAGTGAAAGAGAGAGAAATTCTTACAAAATTCGTTCAGGGGCTGTGATGCCACCTGGATTGACCATATCTAGACCCACAGCTGATGGAGACATAAGGGTGGACACTCTTGGGGCTGAGAGGTTTGGTGAGGTTGGGTGAGCAAACGCAGACCCTTTAAAGTAATACTGCGTGGTACCCATCCCATGGGCCCCAAATCTCCAGGTTCAAGGGCATCTTCCTACATCGAAAACATGCATGAGAAAACCAGAAGATGGTACACCGCGTGATCGGGAAAGGTTTCTAAAACGCACCTCATTTCTCATCTCCTTGTGCTCGGGTTCGCCATTCCAGCCGCTTGACTAGCAATATCCCTACTTGGAGACTCAGCACCTTTAACCTCCTGTTCCATACAGGTTGCAATTTGTCCTGAGGATGAACGGGAAGAGGGGGAACCAATGAGAGACTAGCTCTAGGTGTTGGGACAGGCACAGGTCACTCTATTTTCCCATCCGGAAGAAGAATTAACCACAGGCTCAGCCTGCCGCCCGGAACCAGAATAGGGCCTCAAGCAATCCTGCGCTTTTGCGGCCAGCTCCCAAGAAAGCGAGTTGGAAAATGGAGCTCAGGGGCACTGCAATTCACAAACCTGCAGAGTTATAAATGATAACTCTCGTCCACAAATATATTGAGGGAAGGCAATGAAGAGGATTTGAAAGCAAGGCAGAATTGTAGGAAACAGATTTCAGGAGGTAGATTCGAATCGCCTTTAAAGCACAGGAAAAGCGGCCAAAACTCGACAACGATGCCCTTGGCCAAAAAGGGCGTATGCGTTTTTTCCTGAATATATTCAGGAAAAAACGCATACGCCCTTTTTGGCCAACCAAGCAACCTGGAAAGGCAAATCAGCGCTACAAAGAAGTCTCGCTTCCCATCGGTCAAAAGGGCCATGCTGAATAAAGTGTCAAAACCAGAAATGCAGGACAGGCCATGGAGAAACGGGAGCCTTGCTACGCTGATGGGCGGGATGTAAATTGCCAACAGCCACTCTGGAGAAGTGTACGGTGTGTCCTGAAACATCTAAAAAACTCAGCTTTGAGAGCATAGGGCACTTCCACTCATGGGCGTATAAATTGGGAAAATTAAAAATCAGCAAGACACAGGCACCCCAAAGTTTAGAGCTGCTCTCTTGACAAGAACCTCCACTCCGATACACCTTAAATATCCCAGGAAAGAGAAAAATGGATAAAGAAGTTGTGGTCCTTATGTACAATGGAATATCACACAGCCATGAAATCAACGTCATAAGGCTAGTAGCAGCATGATGAGTGGATTTAGGTACGACGATTCTAAGTGAAATAAGTCACACAGAAAAAGACACTTGTCATAAGATATCACTTATAGAAGGAATGTAAAAACCGCTACACTTGAGCTGAATTACAAAACGGCACAGAGTCACACGTTTAGAAAACACACTATGGCTGCTTAACGGGAAAGGTGAGGTGGGGTGATGCATAAAACACGGGTTTCAAATTAGCTCAGATACCGTTCCATAAACCCAATATGTAATAGACAAGACCTACTCCTTGCTCAGTGAACTGGACTCAACACCCCCTATTCACCGCCCAAGAACATATCTGACTAGTAAGAATCTTAAAACCTATGTATTGATATCTCTCTGTAAGTGAGTCAAGTGGGTGTAAAGCGGCATAAACACAGCAGTGAAAAGCAGCTAAACCCCATTATAAAAATCAATTACTTTTAAAAACCCGTGAAACAAAGACAGTGAAAGAGAGAGAAATTCTTACAAAATTCGTTCAGGGGCTGTGATGCCACCTGGATTGACCATATCTAGACCCACAGCTGATGGAGACATACGGGTGGACACTCTTGGGGCTGAGAGGTTTGGTGAGGTTGGGTGAGCAAACGCAGACCCTTTAAAGTAATACTGCGTGGTACCCATCCCATGGGCCCCAAATCTTCACGTTCAACGGCATCTTCCTACATCGAAAACATGCATGAGAAACCCAGAAGATGGTACACCGTGTGATCGGGAAAGGTTTCTAAAACGCACCTCATTTCTCATCTCCTTGTGCTCGGGTTCGCCATTCCAGCCGCTTGACTAGCAATATCCCTACTTGGAGACTCAGCACCTTTAACCTCCTGTTCCGTACAGGTTGCAATTTGTCCTGAGGATGAACGGGAAGAGGGGGAACCAATGAGAGACTAGCTCTAGGTGTTGGGACAGGCACAGGTCACTCTATTTTCCCATCCGGAAGAAGAATTAACCACAGGCTCAGCCTGCCGCCCGGAACCAGAATAGGGCCTCAAGCAATTCTGCGCTTTTGCGGGCAGCTCCCAAGAAAGCGAGTTGGAAAATGGAGCTCAGGGGCACTGCAATTCACAAACCTGCAGAGTTATAAATGATAACTCTCGTCCACAAATATATTGAGGGAAGGCAATGAAGAGGATTTGAAAGCAAGGCAGAATTGCAAGAAACCCATTTCAGGAGGTAGATTCGAATCGCCTTTAAAGCACAGGAAAAGCGGCCAAAACTCGACAACGATGCCCTTGGCCAAAAAGGGCGTATGCGTTTTTTCCTGAATATATTCAGGAAAAAACGCATACGCCCTTTTTGGCCAACCAAGCAACCTGGAAAGGCAAATCAGCGCTACAAAGAAGTCTCGCTTCCCATCGGTCAAAAGGGCCATGCTGAATAAAGTGTCAAAACCAGAAATGCAGGACAGGCCATGGAGAAACGGGAGCCTTGCTACGCTGATGGGCGGGATGTAAATTGCCAACAGCCACTCTGGAGAAGTGTACGGTGTGTCCTGAAACATCTAAAAAACTCAGCTTTGAGAGCATAGGGCACTTCCACTCATGGGCGTATAAATTGGGAAAATTAAAAATCAGCAAGACACAGGCACCCCAAAGTTTAGAGCTGCTCTCTTGACAAGAACCTCCACTCCGATACACCTTAAATATCCCAGGAAAGAGAAAAATGAATAAAAAAGTTGTGGTCCTTATGTACAATGGAATATCACACAGCCATGAAATCAACGTCATAAGGCTAGTTGCAGCATGATGAGTGGATTTAGGTACGACGATTCTAAGTGAAATAAGTCACACAGAAAAAGACACTTGTCATAAGATATCACTTATAGAAGGAATGTAAAAACCGCTACACTTGAGCTGAATTACAAAACGGCACAGAGTCACACGTTTAGAAAACACACTATGGCTGCTTAACGGGAAAGGTGAGGTGGGGTGATGCATAAAACACGGGTTTCAAATTAGCTCAGATACCGTTCCATAAACCCAATATGTAATAGACAAGACCTACTCCTTGCTCAGTGAACTGGACTCAACACCCCCTATTCACCGCCCAAGAACATATCTGACTAGTAAGAATCTTAAAACCTATGTATTGATATCTCTCTGTAAGTGAGTCAAGTGGGTGTAAAGCGGCATAAACACAGCAGTGAAAAGCAGCTAAACCCCATTATAAAAATCAATTACTTTTAAAAACCCGTGAAACAAAGACAGTGAAAGAGAGAGAAATTCTTACAAAATTCGTTCAGGGGCTGTGATGCCACCTGGATTGACCATATCTAGACCCACAGCTGATGGAGACATAAGGGTGGACACTCTTGGGGCTGAGAGGTTTGGTGAGGTTGGCTGAGCAAACGCAGACCCTTTAAAGTAATACTGCGTGGTACCCATCCCATGGGCCCCAAATCTCCAGGTTCAAGGGCATCTTCCTACATCGAAAACATGCATGAGAAAACCAGAAGATGGTACACCGCGTGATCGGGAAAGGTTTCTAAAACGCACCTCATTTCTCATCTCCTTGTGCTCGGGTTCGCCATTCCAGCCGCTTGACTAGCAATATCCCTACTTGGAGACTCAGCACCTTTAACCTCCTGTTCCATACAGGTTGCAATTTGTCCTGAGGATGAACGGGAAGAGGGGGAACCAATGAGAGACTAGCTCTAGGTGTTGGGACAGGCACAGGTCACTCTATTTTCCCATCCGGAAGAAGAATTAACCACAGGCTCAGCCTGCCGCCCGGAACCAGAATAGGGCCTCAAGCAATCCTGCGCTTTTGCGGCCAGCTCCCAAGAAAGCGAGTTGGAAAATGGAGCTCAGGGGCACTGCAATTCACAAACCTGCAGAGTTATAAATGATAACTCTCGTCCACAAATATATTGAGGGAAGGCAATGAAGAGGATTTGAAAGCAAGGCAGAATTGTAGGAAACAGATTTCAGGAGGTAGATTCGAATCGCCTTTAAAGCACAGGAAAAGCGGCCAAAACTCGACAACGATGCCCTTGGCCAAAAAGGGCGTATGCGTTTTTTCCTGAATATATTCAGGAAAAAACGCATACGCCCTTTTTGGCCAACCAAGCAACCTGGAAAGGCAAATCAGCGCTACAAAGAAGTCTCGCTTCCCATCGGTCAAAAGGGCCATGCTGAATAAAGTGTCAAAACCAGAAATGCAGGACAGGCCATGGAGAAACGGGAGCCTTGCTACGCTGATGGGCGGGATGTAAATTGCCAACAGCCACTCTGGAGAAGTGTACGGTGTGTCCTGAAACATCTAAAAAACTCAGCTTTGAGAGCATAGGGCACTTCCACTCATGGGCGTATAAATTGGGAAAATTAAAAATCAGCAAGACACAGGCACCCCAAAGTTTAGAGCTGCTCTCTTGACAAGAACCTCCACTCCGATACACCTTAAATATCCCAGGAAAGAGAAAAATGGATAAAGAAGTTGTGGTCCTTATGTACAATGGAATATCACACAGCCATGAAATCAACGTCATAAGGCTAGTAGCAGCATGATGAGTGGATTTAGGTACGACGATTCTAAGTGAAATAAGTCACACAGAAAAAGACACTTGTCATAAGATATCACTTATAGAAGGAATGTAAAAACCGCTACACTTGAGCTGAATTACAAAACGGCACAGAGTCACACGTTTAGAAAACACACTATGGCTGCTTAACGGGAAAGGTGAGGTGGGGTGATGCATAAAACACGGGTTTCAAATTAGCTCAGATACCGTTCCATAAACCCAATATGTAATAGACAAGACCTACTCCTTGCTCAGTGAACTGGACTCAACACCCCCTATTCACCGCCCAAGAACATATCTGACTAGTAAGAATCTTAAAACCTATGTATTGATATCTCTCTGTAAGTGAGTCAAGTGGGTGTAAAGCGGCATAAACACAGCAGTGAAAAGCAGCTAAACCCCATTATAAAAATCAATTACTTTTAAAAACCCGTGAAAGAAAGACAGTGAAAGAGAGAGAAATTCTTACAAAATTCGTTCAGGGGCTGTGATGCCACCTGGATTGACCATATCTAGACCCACAGCTGATGGAGACATAAGGGTGGACACTCTTGGGGCTGAGAGGTTTGGTGAGGTTGGGTGAGCAAACGCAGACCCTTTAAAGTAATACTGCGTGGTACCCATCCCATGGGCCCCAAATCTCCAGGTTCAAGGGCATCTTCCTACATCGAAAACATGCATGAGAAAACCAGAAGATGGTACATCGTGTGATCGGGAAAGGTTTCTAAAACGCACCTCATTTCTCATCTCCTTGTGCTCGGGTTCGCCATTCCAGCCGCTTGACTAGCAATATCCCTACTTGGAGACTCAGCACCTTTAACCTCCTGTTCCGTACAGGTTGCAATTTGTCCTGAGGATGAACGGGAAGAGGGGGAACCAATGAGAGACTAGCTCTAGGTGTTGGGACAGGCACAGGTCACTCTATTTTCCCATCCGGAAGAAGAATTAACCACAGGCTCAGCCTGCCGCCCGGAACCAGAATAGGGCCTCAAGCAATCCTGCGCTTTTGCGGCCAGCTCCCAAGAAAGCGAGTTGGAAAATGGAGCTCAGGGGCACTGCAATTCACAAACCTGCAGAGTTATAAATGATAACTCTCGTCCACAAATATATTGAGGGAAGGCAATGAAGAGGATTTGAAAGCAAGGCAGAATTGCAAGAAACCCATTTCAGGAGGTAGATTCGAATCGCCTTTAAAGCACAGGAAAAGCGGCCAAAACTCGACAACGATGCCCTTGGCCAAAAAGGGCGTATGCGTTTTTTCCTGAATATATTCAGGAAAAAACGCATACGCCCTTTTTGGCCAACCAAGCAACCTGGAAAGGCAAATCAGCGCTACAAAGAAGTCTCGCTTCCCATCGGTCAAAAGGGCCATGCTGAATAAAGTGTCAAAACCAGAAATGCAGGACAGGCCATGGAGAAACGGGAGCCTTGCTACGCTGATGGGCGGGATGTAAATTGCCAACAGCCACTCTGGAGAAGTGTACGGTGTGTCCTGAAACATCTAAAAAACTCAGCTTTGAGAGCATAGGGCACTTCCACTCATGGGCGTATAAATTGGGAAAATTAAAAATCAGCAAGACACAGGCACCCCAAAGTTTAGAGCTGCTCTCTTGACAAGAACCTCCACTCCGATACACCTTAAATATCCCAGGAAAGAGAAAAATGGATAAAGAAGTTGTGGTCCTTATGTACAATGGAATATCACACAGCCATGAAATCAACGTCATAAGGCTAGTAGCAGCATGATGAGTGGATTTAGGTACGACGATTCTAAGTGAAATAAGTCACACAGAAAAAGACACTTGTCATAAGATATCACTTATAGAAGGAATGTAAAAACCGCTACACTTGAGCTGAATTACAAAACGGCACAGAGTCACACGTTTAGAAAACACACTATGGCTGCTTAACGGGAAAGGTGAGGTGGGGTGATGCATAAAACACGGGTTTCAAATTAGCTCAGATACCGTTCCATAAACCCAATATGTAATAGACAAGACCTACTCCTTGCTCAGTGAACTGGACTCAACACCCCCTATTCACCGCCCAAGAAAATATCTGACTAGTAAGAATCTTAAAACCTATGTATTGATATCTCTCTGTAAGTGAGTCAAGTGGGTGTAAAGCGGCATAAACACAGCAGTGAAAAGCAGCTAAACCCCATTATAAAAATCAATTACTTTTAAAAACCCGTGAAACAAAGACAGTGAAAGAGAGAGAAATTCTTACAAAATTCGTTCAGGGGCTGTGATGCCACCTGGATTGACCATATCTAGACCCACAGCTGATGGAGACATACGGGTGGACACTCTTGGGGCTGAGAGGTTTGGTGAGGTTGGGTGAGCAAACGCAGACCCTTTAAAGTAATACTGCGTGGTACCCATCCCATGGGCCCCAAATCTTCACGTTCAAGGGCATCTTCCTACATCGAAAACATGCATGAGAAACCCAGAAGATGGTACACCGTGTGATCAGGAAAGGTTTCTAAAACGCACCTCATTTCTCATCTCCTTGTGCTCGGGTTCGCCATTCCAGCCGCTTGACTAGCAATATCCCTACTTGGAGACTCAGCACCTTTAACCTCCTGTTCCGTACAGGTTGCAATTTGTCCTGAGGATGAACGGGAAGAGGGGGAACCAATGAGAGACTAGCTCTAGGTGTTGGGACAGGCACAGGTCACTCTATTTTCCCATCCGGAAGAAGAATTAACCACAGGCTCAGCCTGCCGCCCGGAACCAGAATAGGGCCTCAAGCAATCCTGCGCTTTTGCGGCCAGCTCCCAAGAAAGCGAGTTGGAAAATGGAGCTCAGGGGCACTGCAATTCACAAACCTGCAGAGTTATAAATGATAACTCTCGTCCACAAATATATTGAGGGAAGGCAATGAAGAGGATTTGAAAGCAAGGCAGAATTGCAAGAAACCCATTTCAGGAGGTAGATTCGAATCGCCTTTAAAGCACAGGAAAAGCGGCCAAAACTCGACAACGATGCCCTTGGCCAAAAAGGGCGTATGCGTTTTTTCCTGAATATATTCAGGAAAAAACGCATACGCCCTTTTTGGCCAACCAAGCAACCTGGAAAGGCAAATCAGCGCCACAAAGATGTCTCGCTTCCCATCGGTCAAAAGGGCCATGCTGAATAAAGTGTCAAAACCAGAAATGCAGGACAGGCCATGGAGAAACGGGAGCCTTGCTACGCTGATGGGAGGGATGTAAATTGCCAACAGCCACTCTGGAGAAGTGTACGGTGTGTCCTGAAACATCTAAAAAACTCAGCTTTGAGAGCATAGGGCACTTCCACTCATGGGCGTATAAATTGGGAAAATTAAAAATCAGCAAGACACAGGCACCCCAAAGTTTAGAGCTGCTCTCTTGACAAGAACCTCCACTCCGATACACCTTAAATATCCCAGGAAAGAGAAAAATGGATAAAGAAGTTGTGGTCCTTATGTACAATGGAATATCACTCAGCCATGAAATCAACGTCATAAGGCTAGTAGCAGCATGATGAGTGGATTTAGGTACGATGATTCTAAGTGAAATAAGTCACACAGAAAAAGACACTTGTCATAAGATATCTCTTATAGAGGGAATGTAAAAACCGCTACACTTGAGCTGAATTACAAAACGGCACAGAGTCACACGTTTAGAAAACACACTATGGCTGCTTAACGGGAAAGGTGAGGTGGGGTGATGCATAAAACATGGGTTTCAAATTAGCTCAGATACCGTTCATTAAACCCAATATGTAATAGACAAGACCTACTCCTTGCTCAGTGAACTGGACTCAACACCCCCTATTCACCGCCCAAGAACATATCTGACTAGTAAGAATCTTAAAACCTATGTATTGATATCTCTCTGTAAGTGAGTCAAGTGGGTGTAAAGCGGCATAAACACAGCAGTGAAAAGCAGCTAACCCCATTATAAAAATCAATTACTTTTAAAAACCCGTGAAACAAAGACAGTGAAAGAGAGAGAATTTCTTACAAAATTCGTTCAGGGGCTGTGATGCCACCTGGATTGACCATATCTAGACCCACAGCTGATGGAGACATAAGGGTGGACACTCTTGGGGCTGAGAGGGTTTGGTGAGGTTGGGTGAGGAAACACAGACCCTTTAAAGTAATACTGCATTGTACCCATCCCATGGGCCTCAAATCTCCAGGTTCAAGGGCATCTTCCTACATCGAAAACATGCATGAGAAACCCAGAAGATGGTACACCGTGTGATCGGGAAAGGTTTCTAAAACGCACCTCATTTCTCATCTCCTTGTGCTCGGGTTCGCCATTCCAGCCGCTTGACTAGCAATCTCCCTCCTTGGAGACTCAGCACCTTTCACCTCCTGTTCCGTACAGGTTGCAATTTGTCCTGAGGATGAACGGGAAGAGGGGGAACCAATGTGAGACTAGCTCTAGGTGTTGGGACAGACACAGTTCACTCTACTTTCCCATCAGGAAGAAGAATTAACCACAGGCTCAGCCTGCCGCCCGGAACCAGAATAGGGCCTGAAGCAATCCTGCGCGTTTGCGGACAGCTCCCAAGAAAGCGAGTTGAAAAATGGAGCTCAGGGGCACTGCAATTCACAAACCTGCAGAGTTATAAATGATAACTCTCGTCCACAAATGTATTGAGGGAAGGCAACGAAGAGGATTTGAAAGCAAGGCAGAATTGTAGGAAACAGATTTCAGGAGGTAGATTCGAATCGCCTTGAAAGCACAGGAAAAGCGGCAAAACCTCGACAACCATGCCCTTGGCCAAAAAGGGCGTATGCGTTTTTTCCTGAATATATTCAGGAAAAAACGCATACGCCCTTTTTGGCCAACCAAGCAACCTGGAAAGGCAAATCAGCGCTACAAAGAAGTCTCGCTTCCCATCGGTCAAAAGGGCCATGCTGAATAAAGTGTCAAAACCAGAAATGCAGGACAGGCCATGGAGAAACGGGAGCCTTGCTACGCTGATGGGCGGGATGTAAATTGCCAACAGCCACTCTGGAGAAGTGTACGGTGTGTGCTGAAACATCACAAAAACTCAGCTTAGAGAGCATAGGGCACTTCCACTCATGGGCGTATAAACTGGGAAAACTAAAAATCAGCAAGACACAGGCACCCCAAAGTTCAGGGCTGCTCTCTTGACAAGAACCTCCACTCCGTTACACCTTCAATATCCCAGGAAAGAGAAAAATGGATAAAGAAGTTGTGGTCCTTATGTACAATGGAATATCACTCAGCCATGAAATCAACGTCATAAGGCTAGTAGCAGCATGATGAGTGGATTTAGGTACGACGATTCTAAGTGAAATAAGTCACACAGAAAAAGACACTTGTCATAAGATATCTCTTATAGAGGGAATGTAAAAACCGCTACACTTGAGCTGAATTACAAAACGGCACAGAGTCACACGTTTAGAAAACACACTATGGCTGCTTAACGGGAAAGGTGAGGTGGGGTGATGCATAAAACACGGGTTTCAAATTAGCTCAGATACCGTTCATTAAACCCAATATGTAATAGACAAGACCTACTCCTTGCTCAGTGAACTGGACTCAACACCCCCTATTCACCACCCAAGAACATATCTGACTAGTAAGAATCTTAAAACCTATGTATTGATATCTCTCTGTAAGTGAGTCAAGTGGGTGTAAAGCGGCATAAACACAGCAGTGAAAAGCAGCTAACCCCATTATAAAAATCAATTACTTTTAAAAACCCGTGAAACAAAGACAGTGAAAGAGAGAGAAATTCTTACAAAATTCGTTCAGGGGCTGTGATGCCACCTGGATTGACCATATCTAGACCCACAGCTGATGGAGACATAAGGGTAGACACTCTTGGGGCTGAGAGGTTTGGTGAGGTTGGGTGAGGAAACACAGACCCTTTAAAGTAATACTGCATTGTACCCATCCCATGGGCCTCAAATCTCCAGGTTCAAGGGCATCTTCCTACATCGAAAACATGCATGAGAAACCCAGAAGATGGTACACCGTGTGATCGGGAAAGGTTTCTAAAACGCACCTCATTTCTCATCTCCTTGTGCTCGGGTTCGCCATTCCAGCCGCTTGACTAGCAATCTCCCTCCTTGGAGACTCAGCACCTTTCACCTCCTGTTCCGTACAGGTTGCAATTTGTCCTGAGGATGAACGGGAAGAGGGGGAACCAATGAGAGACTAGCTCTAGGTGTTGGGACAGACACAGGTCACTCTATTTTCCCATCAGGAAGAAGAATTAACCACAGGCTCAGCCTGCCGCCCGGAACCAGATTAGTGCCTCAAGCAATCCTGCACTTTTGCGGCCAGCTCCCAAGAAAGCGAGTTGGAAAATGCAGCTCAGGGGCACTGCAATTCAAAAACCTGCAGAGTTATAAATGATAACTCTCGTCCACAAATGTATTGAGGGAAGGCAACGAAGAGGATTTGAAAGCAAGGCAGAATTGTAGGAAACAGATTTCAGGAGGTAGATTTGAATCGCCTTGAAAGCACAGGAAAAGCGGCCAAACCTCGACAACGATGCCCTTGGCCAAAAAGGGCGTATGCGTTTTTTCCTGAATATATTCAGGAAAAAACGCATACGCCCTTTTTGGCCAACCAAGCAACCTGGAAAGGCAAATCAGCGCTACAAAGAAGTCTCGCTTCCCATCGGTCAAAAGGGCCATGCTGAATAAAGTGTCAAAACCAGAAATGCAGGACAGGCCATGGAGAAACGGGAGCCTTGCTACGCTGATGGGCGGGATGTAAATTGTCAACAGCCACTCTGGAGAAGTGTACGGTGTGTCCTGAAACATCACAAAAACTCAGCTTAGAGAGCATAGGGCATTTCCACTCATGGGCGTATAAATTGGGAAAACTAAAAATCAGCAAGACACAGGCACCCCAAAGTTTAGGGCTGCTCTCTTGACAAGAACCTCCACTCCGTTACACCTTCAATATCCAAGAAAGGGAAAAATGGATAAAGAAGTTGTGGTCCTTATGTACAATGGAATATCACTCAGCCATGAAATCAACGTCATAAGGCTAGTAGCAGCATGATGAGTGGATTTAGGTACGACGATTCTAAGCGAAATAAGTCACACAGAAAAAGACACTTATCATAAGATATCTCTTATAGAGGGAATGTAAAAACCGCTACACTTGAGCTGAATTACAAAACGGCACAGAGTCACACGTTTAGAAAACACACTATGGCTGCTTAACGGGAAAGGTGAGGTGGGGTGATGCATAAAACACGGGTGTCAAATTAGCTCAGATACCGTTCCATAAACCCAATATGTAATAGACAAGACCTACTCCTTGCTCAGTGAACTGGACTCAATACCCCCTATTCACCGCCCAAGAACATATCTGACTAGTAAGAATCTTAAAACCTATGTATTGATATCTCTCTGTAAGTGAGTCACGTGGGTGTAAAGCGGCATAAACACAGCAGTGAAAAGCAGCTAAACCCCATTATAAAAATCAATTACTTTTAAAAACCCGTGAAACAAAGACAGTGAAAGAGAGAGAAATTCTTACAAAATTCGTTCAGGGGCTGTGATGCCACCTGGATTGACCATATCTAGACCCACAGCTGATGGAGACATACGGGTGGACACTCTTGGGGCTGAGAGGTTTGGTGAGGTTGGGTGAGCAAACGCAGACCCTTTAAAGTAATACTGCGTGGTACCCATCCCATGGGCCCCAAATCTCCAGGTTCAAGGGCATCTTCCTACATCGAAAACATGCATGAGAAACCCAGAAGATGGTACACAGTGTGATCGGGAAAGGTTTCTAAAACGCACCTCATTTCTCATCTCCTTGTGCTCGGGTTCGCCTTTCCAGCCACTTGACTAGCAATCTCCCTCCTTGGAGACTCAGCACCTTTCACCTCCTGTTCCGTACAGGTTGCAATTTGTTCTGAGGATGAACGGGAAGAGGGGGAACCAATGAGAGACTAGCTCTAGGTGTTGGGACAGACACAGGTCACTCTATTTTCCCATCAGGAAGAAGAATTAACCACAGGCTCAGCCTGCCGCCCGGAACCAGAATAGGGCCTGAAGCAATCCTGCGCTTTTGCGGCCAGCTCCCAAGAAAGCGAGTTGGAAAATGCAGCTCAGGGGCACTGAAATTCACAAACCTGCAGAGTTATAAATGATAACTCTCGTCCACAAATGTATTGAGGGAAGGCAACGAAGAGGATTTGAAAGCAAGGCAGAATTGTAGGAAACAGATTTCAGGAGGTAGATTCGAATCGCCTTGAAAGCACAGGAAAAGCGGCAAAACCTCGACAACGATGCCCTTGGCCAAAAAGGGCGTATGCGTTTTTTCCTGAATATATTCAGGAAAAAACGCATACGCCCTTTTTGGCCAACCAAGCAACCTGGAAAGGCAAATCAGCGCTACAAAGAAGTCTCGCTTCCCATCGGTCAAAAGGGCCATGCTGAATAAAGTGTCAAAACCAGAAATGCAGGACAGGCCATGGAGAAACGGGAGCCTTGCTACGCTGATGGGCGGGATGTAAATTGCCAACAGCCACTCTGGAGAAGTGTACGGTGTGTCCTGAAACATCTAAAAAACTCAGCTTTGAGAGCATAGGGCACTTCCACTCATGGGCGTATAAATTGGGAAAATTAAAAATCAGCAAGACACAGGCACCCCAAAGTTTAGGGCTGCTCTCTTGACAAGAACCTCCAGTCCGATACACCTTAAATATCCCAGGAAAGAGAAAAATGGATAAAGAAGTTGTGGTCCTTATGTACAATGGAATATCACACAGCCATGAAATCAACGTCATAAGGCTAGTAGCAGCATGATGAGTGGATTTAGGTACGACGATTCTAAGTGAAATAAGTCACACAGAAAAAGACACTTGTCATAAGATATCACTTATAGAAGGAATGTAAAAACCGCTACACTTGAGCTGAATTACAAAACGGCACAGAGTCACACGTTTAGAAAACACACTATGGCTGCTTAACGGGAAAGGTGAGGTGGGGTGATGCATAAAACACGGGTTTCAAATTAGCTCAGATACCGTTCCATAAACCCAATATGTAATAGACAAGACCTACTCCTTGCTCAGTGAACTGGACTCAACACCCCCTATTCACCGCCCAAGAACATATCTGACTAGTAAGAATCTTAAAACCTATGTATTGATATCTCTCTGTAAGTGAGTCAAGTGGGTGTAAAGCGGCATAAACACAGCAGTGAAAAGCAGCTAAACCCCATTATAAAAATCAATTACTTTTAAAAACCCGTGAAACAAAGACAGTGAAAGAGAGAGAAATTCTTACAAAATTCGTTCAGGGGCTGTGATGCCACCTGGATTGACCATATCTAGACCCACAGCTGATGGAGACATAAGGGTGGACACTCTTGGGGCTGAGAGGTTTGGTGAGGTTGGCTGAGCAAACGCAGACCCTTTAAAGTAATACTGCGTGGTACCCATCCCATGGGCCCCAAATCTCCAGGTTCAAGGGCATCTTCCTACATCGAAAACATGCATGAGAAAACCAGAAGATGGTACACCGCGTGATCGGGAAAGGTTTCTAAAACGCACCTCATTTCTCATCTCCTTGTGCTCGGGTTCGCCATTCCAGCCGCTTGACTAGCAATATCCCTACTTGGAGACTCAGCACCTTTAACCTCCTGTTCCATACAGGTTGCAATTTGTCCTGAGGATGAACGGGAAGAGGGGGAACCAATGAGAGACTAGCTCTAGGTGTTGGGACAGGCACAGGTCACTCTATTTTCCCATCCGGAAGAAGAATTAACCACAGGCTCAGCCTGCCGCCCGGAACCAGAATAGGGCCTCAAGCAATCCTGCGCTTTTGCGGCCAGCTCCCAAGAAAGCGAGTTGGAAAATGGAGCTCAGGGGCACTGCAATTCACAAACCTGCAGAGTTATAAATGATAACTCTCGTCCACAAATATATTGAGGGAAGGCAATGAAGAGGATTTGAAAGCAAGGCAGAATTGTAGGAAACAGATTTCAGGAGGTAGATTCGAATCGCCTTTAAAGCACAGGAAAAGCGGCCAAAACTCGACAACGATGCCCTTGGCCAAAAAGGGCGTATGCGTTTTTTCCTGAATATATTCAGGAAAAAACGCATACGCCCTTTTTGGCCAACCAAGCAACCTGGAAAGGCAAATCAGCGCTACAAAGAAGTCTCGCTTCCCATCGGTCAAAAGGGCCATGCTGAATAAAGTGTCAAAACCAGAAATGCAGGACAGGCCATGGAGAAACGGGAGCCTTGCTACGCTGATGGGCGGGATGTAAATTGCCAAGAGCCACTCTGGAGAAGTGTACGGTGTGTCCTGAAACATCTAAAAAACTCAGCTTTGAGAGCATAGGGCACTTCCACTCATGGGCGTATAAATTGGGAAAATTAAAAATGAGCAAGACACAGGCACCCCAAAGTTTAGAGCTGCTCTCTTGACAAGAACCTCCACTCCGATACACCTAAAATATCCCAGGAAAGAGAAAAATGGATAAAGAAGTTGTGGTCCTTATGTACAATGGAATATCACACAGCCATGAAATCAACGTCATAAGGCTAGTAGCAGCATGATGAGTGGATTTAGGTACGACGATTCTAAGTGAAATAAGTCACACAGAAAAAGACACTTGTCATAAGATATCACTTATAGAAGGAATGTAAAAACCGCTACACTTGAGCTGAATTACAAAACGGCACAGAGTCACACGTTTAGAAAACACACTATGGCTGCTTAACGGGAAAGGTGAGGTGGGGTGATGCATAAAACACGGGTTTCAAATTAGCTCAGATACCGTTCCATAAACCCAATATGTAATAGACAAGACCTACTCCTTGCTCAGTGAACTGGACTCAACACCCCCTATTCACCGCCCAAGAACATATCTGACTAGTAAGAATCTTAAAACCTATGTATTGATATCTCTCTGTAAGTGAGTCAAGTGGGTGTAAAGCGGCATAAACACAGCAGTGAAAAGCAGCTAAACCCCATTATAAAAATCAATTACTTTTAAAAACCCGTGAAACAAAGACAGTGAAAGAGAGAGAAATTCTTACAAAATTCGTTCAGGGGCTGTGATGCCACCTGGATTGACCATATCTAGACCCACAGCTGATGGAGACATAAGGGTGGACACTCTTGGGGCTGAGAGGTTTGGTGAGGTTGGCTGAGCAAACGCAGACCCTTTAAAGTAATACTGCGTGGTACCCATCCCATGGGCCCCAAATCTCCAGGTTCAAGGGCATCTTCCTACATCGAAAACATGCATGAGAAAACCAGAAGATGGTACATCGTGTGATCGGGAAAGGTTTCTAAAACGCACCTCATTTCTCATCTCCTTGTGCTCGGGTTCGCCATTCCAGCCGCTTGACTAGCAATATCCCTACTTGGAGACTCAGCACCTTTAACCTCCTGTTCCGTACAGGTTGCAATTTGTCCTGAGGATGAACGGGAAGAGGGGGAACCAATGAGAGACTAGCTCTAGGTGTTGGGACAGGCACAGGTCACTCTATTTTCCCATCCGGAAGAAGAATTAACCACAGGCTCAGCCTGCCGCCCGGAACCAGAATAGGGCCTCAAGCAATCCTGCGCTTTTGCGGCCAGCTCCCAAGAAAGCGAGTTGGAAAATGGAGCTCAGGGGCACTGCAATTCACAAACCTGCAGAGTTATAAATGATAACTCTCGTCCACAAATATATTGAGGGAAGGCAATGAAGAGGATTTGAAAGCAAGGCAGAATTGCAAGAAACCCATTTCAGGAGGTAGATTCGAATCGCCTTTAAAGCACAGGAAAAGCGGCCAAAACTCGACAACGATGCCCTTGGCCAAAAAGGGCGTATGCGTTTTTTCCTGAATATATTCAGGAAAAAACGCATACGCCCTTTTTGGCCAACCAAGCAACCTGGAAAGGCAAATCAGCGCTACAAAGAAGTCTCGCTTCCCATCGGTCAAAAGGGCCATGCTGAATAAAGTGTCAAAACCAGAAATGCAGGACAGGCCATGGAGAAACGGGAGCCTTGCTACGCTGATGGGCGGGATGTAAATTGCCAAGAGCCACTCTGGAGAAGTGTACGGTGTGTCCTGAAACATCTAAAAAACTCAGCTTTGAGAGCATAGGGCACTTCCACTCATGGGCGTATAAATTGGGAAAATTAAAAATCAGCAAGACACAGGCACCCCAAAGTTTAGAGCTGCTCTCTTGACAAGAACCTCCACTCCGATACACCTTAAATATCCCAGGAAAGAGAAAAATGGATAAAGAAGTTGTGGTCCTTATGTACAATGGAATATCACACAGCCATGAAATCAACGTCATAAGGCTAGTAGCAGCATGATGAGTGGATTTAGGTACGACGATTCTAAGTGAAATAAGTCACACAGAAAAAGACACTTGTCATAAGATATCACTTATAGAAGGAATGTAAAAACCGCTACACTTGAGCTGAATTACAAAACGGCACAGAGTCACACGTTTAGAAAACACACTATGGCTGCTTAACGGGAAAGGTGAGGTGGGGTGATGCATAAAACACGGGTTTCAAATTAGCTCAGATACCGTTCCATAAACCCAATATGTAATAGACAAGACCTACTCCTTGCTCAGTGAACTGGACTCAACACCCCCTATTCACCGCCCAAGAAAATATCTGACTAGTAAGAATCTTAAAACCTATGTATTGATATCTCTCTGTAAGTGAGTCAAGTGGGTGTAAAGCGGCATAAACACAGCAGTGAAAAGCAGCTAAACCCCATTATAAAAATCAATTACTTTTAAAAACCCGTGAAACAAAGACAGTGAAAGAGAGAGAAATTCTTACAAAATTCGTTCAGGGGCTGTGATGCCACCTGGATTGACCATATCTAGACCCACAGCTGATGGAGACATACGGGTGGACACTCTTGGGGCTGAGAGGTTTGGTGAGGTTGGGTGAGCAAACGCAGACCCTTTAAAGTAATACTGCGTGGTACCCATCCCATGGGCCCCAAATCTTCACGTTCAAGGGCATCTTCCTACATCGAAAACATGCATGAGAAACCCAGAAGATGGTACACCGTGTGATCGGGAAAGGTTTCTAAAACGCACCTCATTTCTCATCTCCTTGTGCTCGGGTTCGCCATTCCAGCCGCTTGACTAGCAATATCCCTACTTGGAGACTCAGCACCTTTAACCTCCTGTTCCGTACAGGTTGCAATTTGTCCTGAGGATGAACGGGAAGAGGGGGAACCAATGAGAGACTAGCTCTAGGTGTTGGGACAGGCACAGGTCACTCTATTTTCCCATCCGGAAGAAGAATTAACCACAGGCTCAGCCTGCCGCCCGGAACCAGAATAGGGCCTCAAGCAATCCTGCGCTTTTGCGGCCAGCTCCCAAGAAAGCGAGTTGGAAAATGGAGCTCAGGGGCACTGCAATTCACAAACCTGCAGAGTTATAAATGATAACTCTCGTCCACAAATATATTGAGGGAAGGCAATGAAGAGGATTTGAAAGCAAGGCAGAATTGCAAGAAACCCATTTCAGGAGGTAGATTCGAATCGCCTTTAAAGCACAGGAAAAGCGGCCAAAACTCGACAACGATGCCCTTGGCCAAAAAGGGCGTATGCGTTTTTTCCTGAATATATTCAGGAAAAAACGCATACGCCCTTTTTGGCCAACCAAGCAACCTGGAAAGGCAAATCAGCGCCACAAAGATGTCTCGCTTCCCATCGGTCAAAAGGGCCATGCTGAATAAAGTGTCAAAACCAGAAATGCAGGACAGGCCATGGAGAAACGGGAGCCTTGCTACGCTGATGGGAGGGATGTAAATTGCCAACAGCCACTCTGGAGAAGTGTACGGTGTGTCCTGAAACATCTAAAAAACTCAGCTTTGAGAGCATAGGGCACTTCCACTCATGGGCGTATAAATTGGGAAAATTAAAAATCAGCAAGACACAGGCACCCCAAAGTTTAGAGCTGCTCTCTTGACAAGAACCTCCACTCCGATACACCTTAAATATCCCAGGAAAGAGAAAAATGGATAAAGAAGTTGTGGTCCTTATGTACAATGGAATATCACTCAGCCATGAAATCAACGTCATAAGGCTAGTAGCAGCATGATGAGTGGATTTAGGTACGACGATTCTAAGTGAAATAAGTCACACAGAAAAAGACACTTGTCATAAGATATCTCTTATAGAGGGAATGTAAAAACCGCTACACTTGAGCTGAATTACAAAACGGCACAGAGTCACACGTTTAGAAAACACACTATGGCTGCTTAACGGGAAAGGTGAGGTGGGGTGATGCATAAAACATGGGTTTCAAATTAGCTCAGATACCGTTCATTAAACCCAATATGTAATAGACAAGACCTACTCCTTGCTCAGTGAACTGGACTCAACACCCCCTATTCACCGCCCAAGAACATATCTGACTAGTAAGAATCTTAAAACCTATGTATTGATATCTCTCTGTAAGTGAGTCAAGTGGGTGTAAAGCGGCATAAACACAGCAGTGAAAAGCAGCTAACCCCATTATAAAAATCAATTACTTTTAAAAACCCGTGAAACAAAGACAGTGAAAGAGAGAGAATTTCTTACAAAATTCGTTCAGGGGCTGTGATGCCACCTGGATTGACCATATCTAGACCCACAGCTGATGGAGACATAAGGGTGGACACTCTTGGGGCTGAGAGGGTTTGGTGAGGTTGGGTGAGGAAACACAGACCCTTTAAAGTAATACTGCATTGTACCCATCCCATGGGCCTCAAATCTCCAGGTTCAAGGGCATCTTCCTACATCGAAAACATGCATGAGAAACCCAGAAGATGGTACACCGTGTGATCGGGAAAGGTTTCTAAAACGCACCTCATTTCTCATCTCCTTGTGCTCGGGTTCGCCATTCCAGCCGCTTGACTAGCAATCTCCCTCCTTGGAGACTCAGCACCTTTCACCTCCTGTTCCGTACAGGTTGCAATTTGTCCTGAGGATGAACGGGAAGAGGGGGAACCAATGTGAGACTAGCTCTAGGTGTTGGGACAGACACAGTTCACTCTACTTTCCCATCAGGAAGAAGAATTAACCACAGGCTCAGCCTGCCGCCCGGAACCAGAATAGGGCCTGAAGCAATCCTGCGCGTTTGCGGACAGCTCCCAAGAAAGCGAGTTGAAAAATGGAGCTCAGGGGCACTGCAATTCACAAACCTGCAGAGTTATAAATGATAACTCTCGTCCACAAATGTATTGAGGGAAGGCAACGAAGAGGATTTGAAAGCAAGGCAGAATTGTAGGAAACAGATTTCAGGAGGTAGATTCGAATCGCCTTGAAAGCACAGGAAAAGCGGCAAAACCTCGACAACCATGCCCTTGGCCAAAAAGGGCGTATGCGTTTTTTCCTGAATATATTCAGGAAAAAACGCATACGCCCTTTTTGGCCAACCAAGCAACCTGGAAAGGCAAATCAGCGCTACAAAGAAGTCTCGCTTCCCATCGGTCAAAAGGGCCATGCTGAATAAAGTGTCAAAACCAGAAATGCAGGACAGGCCATGGAGAAACGGGAGCCTTGCTACGCTGATGGGCGGGATGTAAATTGCCAACAGCCACTCTGGAGAAGTGTACGGTGTGTGCTGAAACATCACAAAAACTCAGCTTAGAGAGCATAGGGCACTTCCACTCATGGGCGTATAAACTGGGAAAACTAAAAATCAGCAAGACACAGGCACCCCAAAGTTCAGGGCTGCTCTCTTGACAAGAACCTCCACTCCGTTACACCTTCAATATCCCAGGAAAGAGAAAAATGGATAAAGAAGTTGTGGTCCTTATGTACAATGGAATATCACTCAGCCATGAAATCAACGTCATAAGGCTAGTAGCAGCATGATGAGTGGATTTAGGTACGACGATTCTAAGTGAAATAAGTCACACAGAAAAAGACACTTGTCATAAGATATCTCTTATAGAGGGAATGTAAAAACCGCTACACTTGAGCTGAATTACAAAACGGCACAGAGTCACACGTTTAGAAAACACACTATGGCTGCTTAACGGGAAAGGTGAGGTGGGGTGATGCATAAAACACGGGTTTCAAATTAGCTCAGATACCGTTCATTAAACCCAATATGTAATAGACAAGACCTACTCCTTGCTCAGTGAACTGGACTCAACACCCCCTATTCACCACCCAAGAACATATCTGACTAGTAAGAATCTTAAAACCTATGTATTGATATCTCTCTGTAAGTGAGTCAAGTGGGTGTAAAGCGGCATAAACACAGCAGTGAAAAGCAGCTAACCCCATTATAAAAATCAATTACTTTTAAAAACCCGTGAAACAAAGACAGTGAAAGAGAGAGAAATTCTTACAAAATTCGTTCAGGGGCTGTGATGCCACCTGGATTGACCATATCTAGACCCACAGCTGATGGAGACATAAGGGTAGACACTCTTGGGGCTGAGAGGTTTGGTGAGGTTGGGTGAGGAAACACAGACCCTTTAAAGTAATACTGCATTGTACCCATCCCATGGGCCTCAAATCTCCAGGTTCAAGGGCATCTTCCTACATCGAAAACATGCATGAGAAACCCAGAAGATGGTACACCGTGTGATCGGGAAAGGTTTCTAAAACGCACCTCATTTCTCATCTCCTTGTGCTCGGGTTCGCCATTCCAGCCGCTTGACTAGCAATCTCCCTCCTTGGAGACTCAGCACCTTTCACCTCCTGTTCCGTACAGGTTGCAATTTGTCCTGAGGATGAACGGGAAGAGGGGGAACCAATGAGAGACTAGCTCTAGGTGTTGGGACAGACACAGGTCACTCTATTTTCCCATCAGGAAGAAGAATTAACCACAGGCTCAGCCTGCCGCCCGGAACCAGATTAGTGCCTCAAGCAATCCTGCACTTTTGCGGCCAGCTCCCAAGAAAGCGAGTTGGAAAATGCAGCTCAGGGGCACTGCAATTCAAAAACCTGCAGAGTTATAAATGATAACTCTCGTCCACAAATGTATTGAGGGAAGGCAACGAAGAGGATTTGAAAGCAAGGCAGAATTGTAGGAAACAGATTTCAGGAGGTAGATTTGAATCGCCTTGAAAGCACAGGAAAAGCGGCCAAACCTCGACAACGATGCCCTTGGCCAAAAAGGGCGTATGCGTTTTTTCCTGAATATATTCAGGAAAAAACGCATACGCCCTTTTTGGCCAACCAAGCAACCTGGAAAGGCAAATCAGCGCTACAAAGAAGTCTCGCTTCCCATCGGTCAAAAGGGCCATGCTGAATAAAGTGTCAAAACCAGAAATGCAGGACAGGCCATGGAGAAACGGGAGCCTTGCTACGCTGATGGGCGGGATGTAAATTGTCAACAGCCACTCTGGAGAAGTGTACGGTGTGTCCTGAAACATCACAAAAACTCAGCTTAGAGAGCATAGGGCACTTCCACTCATGGGCGTATAAATTGGGAAAACTAAAAATCAGCAAGACACAGGCACCCCAAAGTTTAGGGCTGCTCTCTTGACAAGAACCTCCACTCCGTTACACCTTCAATATCCAAGAAAGGGAAAAATGGATAAAGAAGTTGTGGTCCTTATGTACAATGGAATATCACTCAGCCATGAAATCAACGTCATAAGGCTAGTAGCAGCATGATGAGTGGATTTAGGTACGACGATTCTAAGCGAAATAAGTCACACAGAAAAAGACACTTATCATAAGATATCTCTTATAGAGGGAATGTAAAAACCGCTACACTTGAGCTGAATTACAAAACGGCACAGAGTCACACGTTTAGAAAACACACTATGGCTGCTTAACGGGAAAGGTGAGGTGGGGTGATGCATAAAACACGGGTGTCAAATTAGCTCAGATACCGTTCCATAAACCCAATATGTAATAGACAAGACCTACTCCTTGCTCAGTGAACTGGACTCAATACCCCCTATTCACCGCCCAAGAACATATCTGACTAGTAAGAATCTTAAAACCTATGTATTGATATCTCTCTGTAAGTGAGTCACGTGGGTGTAAAGCGGCATAAACACAGCAGTGAAAAGCAGCTAAACCCCATTATAAAAATCAATTACTTTTAAAAACCCGTGAAACAAAGACAGTGAAAGAGAGAGAAATTCTTACAAAATTCGTTCAGGGGCTGTGATGCCACCTGGATTGACCATATCTAGACCCACAGCTGATGGAGACATACGGGTGGACACTCTTGGGGCTGAGAGGTTTGGTGAGGTTGGGTGAGCAAACGCAGACCCTTTAAAGTAATACTGCGTGGTACCCATCCCATGGGCCCCAAATCTCCAGGTTCAAGGGCATCTTCCTACATCGAAAACATGCATGAGAAACCCAGAAGATGGTACACAGTGTGATCGGGAAAGGTTTCTAAAACGCACCTCATTTCTCATCTCCTTGTGCTCGGGTTCGCCTTTCCAGCCACTTGACTAGCAATCTCCCTCCTTGGAGACTCAGCACCTTTCACCTCCTGTTCCGTACAGGTTGCAATTTGTTCTGAGGATGAACGGGAAGAGGGGGAACCAATGAGAGACTAGCTCTAGGTGTTGGGACAGACACAGGTCACTCTATTTTCCCATCAGGAAGAAGAATTAACCACAGGCTCAGCCTGCCGCCCGGAACCAGAATAGGGCCTGAAGCAATCCTGCGCTTTTGCGGCCAGCTCCCAAGAAAGCGAGTTGGAAAATGCAGCTCAGGGGCACTGAAATTCACAAACCTGCAGAGTTATAAATGATAACTCTCGTCCACAAATGTATTGAGGGAAGGCAACGAAGAGGATTTGAAAGCAAGGCAGAATTGTAGGAAACAGATTTCAGGAGGTAGATTCGAATCGCCTTGAAAGCACAGGAAAAGCGGCAAAACCTCGACAACGATGCCCTTGGCCAAAAAGGGCGTATGCGTTTTTTCCTGAATATATTCAGGAAAAAACGCATACGCCCTTTTTGGCCAACCAAGCAACCTGGAAAGGCAAATCAGCGCTACAAAGAAGTCTCGCTTCCCATCGGTCAAAAGGGCCATGCTGAATAAAGTGTCAAAACCAGAAATGCAGGACAGGCCATGGAGAAACGGGAGCCTTGCTACGCTGATGGGCGGGATGTAAATTGCCAACAGCCACTCTGGAGAAGTGTACGGTGTGTCCTGAAACATCTAAAAAACTCAGCTTTGAGAGCATAGGGCACTTCCACTCATGGGCGTATAAATTGGGAAAATTAAAAATCAGCAAGACACAGGCACCCCAAAGTTTAGGGCTGCTCTCTTGACAAGAACCTCCACTCCGATACACCTTAAATATCCCAGGAAAGAGAAAAATGGATAAAGAAGTTGTGGTCCTTATGTACAATGGAATATCACACAGCCATGAAATCAACGTCATAAGGCTAGTAGCAGCATGATGAGTGGATTTAGGTACGACGATTCTAAGTGAAATAAGTCACACAGAAAAAGACACTTGTCATAAGATATCACTTATAGAAGGAATGTAAAAACCGCTACACTTGAGCTGAATTACAAAACGGCACAGAGTCACACGTTTAGAAAACACACTATGGCTGCTTAACGGGAAAGGTGAGGTGGGGTGATGCATAAAACACGGGTTTCAAATTAGCTCAGATACCGTTCCATAAACCCAATATGTAATAGACAAGACCTACTCCTTGCTCAGTGAACTGGACTCAACACCCCCTATTCACCGCCCAAGAACATATCTGACTAGTAAGAATCTTAAAACCTATGTATTGATATCTCTCTGTAAGTGAGTCAAGTGGGTGTAAAGCGGCATAAACACAGCAGTGAAAAGCAGCTAAACCCCATTATAAAAATCAATTACTTTTAAAAACCCGTGAAACAAAGACAGTGAAAGAGAGAGAAATTCTTACAAAATTCGTTCAGGGGCTGTGATGCCACCTGGATTGACCATATCTAGACCCACAGCTGATGGAGACATAAGGGTGGACACTCTTGGGGCTGAGAGGTTTGGTGAGGTTGGCTGAGCAAACGCAGACCCTTTAAAGTAATACTGCGTGGTACCCATCCCATGGGCCCCAAATCTCCAGGTTCAAGGGCATCTTCCTACATCGAAAACATGCATGAGAAAACCAGAAGATGGTACACCGCGTGATCGGGAAAGGTTTCTAAAACGCACCTCATTTCTCATCTCCTTGTGCTCGGGTTCGCCATTCCAGCCGCTTGACTAGCAATATCCCTACTTGGAGACTCAGCACCTTTAACCTCCTGTTCCATACAGGTTGCAATTTGTCCTGAGGATGAACGGGAAGAGGGGGAACCAATGAGAGACTAGCTCTAGGTGTTGGGACAGGCACAGGTCACTCTATTTTCCCATCCGGAAGAAGAATTAACCACAGGCTCAGCCTGCCGCCCGGAACCAGAATAGGGCCTCAAGCAATCCTTCGCTTTTGCGGCCAGCTCCCAAGAAAGCGAGTTGGAAAATGGAGCTCAGGGGCACTGCAATTCACAAACCTGCAGAGTTATAAATGATAACTCTCGTCCACAAATATATTGAGGGAAGGCAATGAAGAGGATTTGAAAGCAAGGCAGAATTGTAGGAAACAGATTTCAGGAGGTAGATTCGAATCGCCTTTAAAGCACAGGAAAAGCGGCCAAAACTCGACAACGATGCCCTTGGCCAAAAAGGGCGTATGCGTTTTTTCCTGAATATATTCAGGAAAAAACGCATACGCCCTTTTTGGCCAACCAAGCAACCTGGAAAGGCAAATCAGCGCTACAAAGAAGTCTCGCTTCCCATCGGTCAAAAGGGCCATGCTGAATAAAGTGTCAAAACCAGAAATGCAGGACAGGCCATGGAGAAACGGGAGCCTTGCTACGCTGATGGGCGGGATGTAAATTGCCAACAGCCACTCTGGAGAAGTGTACGGTGTGTCCTGAAACATCTAAAAAACTCAGCTTTGAGAGCATAGGGCACTTCCACTCATGGGCGTATAAATTGGGAAAATTAAAAATCAGCAAGACACAGGCACCCCAAAGTTTAGAGCTGCTCTCTTGACAAGAACCTCCACTCCGATACACCTTAAATATCCCAGGAAAGAGAAAAATGGATAAAGAAGTTGTGGTCCTTATGTACAATGGAATATCACACAGCCATGAAATCAACGTCATAAGGCTAGTAGCAGCATGATGAGTGGATTTAGGTACGACGATTCTAAGTGAAATAAGTCACACAGAAAAAGACACTTGTCATAAGATATCACTTATAGAAGGAATGTAAAAACCGCTACACTTGAGCTGAATTACAAAACGGCACAGAGTCACACGTTTAGAAAACACACTATGGCTGCTTAAAGGGAAAGGTGAGGTGGGGTGATGCATAAAACACGGGTTTCAAATTAGCTCAGATACCGTTCCATAAACCCAATATGTAATAGACAAGACCTACTCCTTGCTCAGTGAACTGGACTCAACACCCCCTATTCACCGCCCAAGAACATATCTGACTAGTAAGAATCTTAAAACCTATGTATTGATATCTCTCTGTAAGTGAGTCAAGTGGGTGTAAAGCGGCATAAACACAGCAGTGAAAAGCAGCTAAACCCCATTATAAAAATCAATTACTTTTAAAAACCCGTGAAAGAAAGACAGTGAAAGAGAGAGAAATTCTTACAAAATTCGTTCAGGGGCTGTGATGCCACCTGGATTGACCATATCTAGACCCACAGCTGATGGAGACATACGGGTGGACACTCTTGGGGCTGAGAGGTTTGGTGAGGTTGGGTGAGCAAACGCAGACCCTTTAAAGTAATACTGCGTGGTACCCATCCCATGGGCCCCAAATCTCCAGGTTCAAGGGCATCTTCCTACATCGAAAACATGCATGAGAAAACCAGAAGATGGTACATCGTGTGATCGGGAAAGGTTTCTAAAACGCACCTCATTTCTCATCTCCTTGTGCT
Organism: Eschrichtius robustus; assembly: GCF_028021215.1. NCBI lineage: Eukaryota > Metazoa > Chordata > Mammalia > Artiodactyla > Eschrichtiidae > Eschrichtius > Eschrichtius robustus. Next base: position 2,196,490 of record NW_027175140.1, on the reverse strand, counting down.
CGGGTTCGCCATTCCAGCCGCTTGACTAGCAATATCCCTACTTGGAGACTCAGCACCTTTAACCTCCTGTTCCGTACAGGTTGCAATTTGTCCTGAGGATGAACGGGAAGAGGGGGAACCAATGAGAGACTAGCTCTAGGTGTTGGGACAGGCACAGGTCACTCTATTTTCCCATCCGGAAGAAGAATTAACCACAGGCTCAGCCTGCCGCCCAGAACCAGAATAGGGCCTCAAGCAATCCTGCGCTTTTGCGGCCAGCTCCCAAGAAAGCGAGTTGGAAAATGGAGCTCAGGGGCACTGCAATTCACAAACCTGCAGAGTTATAAATGATAACTCTCGTCCACAAATATATTGAGGGAAGGCAATGAAGAGGATTTGAAAGCAAGGCAGAATTGCAAGAAACCCATTTCAGGAGGTAGATTCGAATCGCCTTTAAAGCACAGGAAAAGCGGCCAAAACTCGACAACGATGCCCTTGGCCAAAAAGGGCGTATGCGTTTTTTCCTGAATATATTCAGGAAAAAACGCATACGCCCTTTTTGGCCAACCAAGCAACCTGGAAAGGCAAATCAGCGCTACAAAGAAGTCTCGCTTCCCATCGGTCAAAAGGGCCATGCTGAATAAAGTGTCAAAACCAGAAATGCAGGACAGGCCATGGAGAAACGGGAGCCTTGCTACGCTGATGGGCGGGATGTAAATTGCCAACAGCCACTCTGGAGAAGTGTACGGTGTGTCCTGAAACATCTAAAAAACTCAGCTTTGAGAGCATAGGGCACTTCCACTCATGGGCGTATAAATTGGGAAAATTAAAAATCAGCAAGACACAGGCACCCCAAAGTTTAGAGCTGCTCTCTTGACAAGAACCTCCACTCCGATACACCTTAAATATCCCAGGAAAGAGAAAAATGGATAAAGAAGTTGTGGTCCTTATGTACAATGGAATATCACACAGCCATGAAATCAACGTCATAAGGCTAGTAGCAGCATGATGAGTGGATTTAGGTACGACGATTCTAAGTGAAATAAGTCACACAGAAAAAGACACTTGTCATAAGATATCACTTATAGAAGGAATGTAAAAACCGCTACACTTGAGCTGAATTACAAAACGGCACAGAGTCACACGTTTAGAAAACACACTATGGCTGCTTAACGGGAAAGGTGAGGTGGGGTGATGCATAAAACACGGGTTTCAAATTAGCTCAGATACCGTTCCATAAACCCAATATGTAATAGACAAGACCTACTCCTTGCTCAGTGAACTGGACTCAACACCCCCTATTCACCGCCCAAGAAAATATCTGACTAGTAAGAATCTTAAAACCTATGTATTGATATCTCTCTGTAAGTGAGTCAAGTGGGTGTAAAGCGGCATAAACACAGCAGTGAAAAGCAGCTAAACCCCATTATAAAAATCAATTACTTTTAAAAACCCGTGAAACAAAGACAGTGAAAGAGAGAGAAATTCTTACAAAATTCGTTCAGGGGCTGTGATGCCACCTGGATTGACCATATCTAGACCCACAGCTGATGGAGACATACGGGTGGACACTCTTGGGGCTGAGAGGTTTGGTGAGGTTGGGTGAGCAAACGCAGACCCTTTAAAGTAATACTGCGTGGTACCCATCCCATGGGCCCCAAATCTTCACGTTCAAGGGCATCTTCCTACATCGAAAACATGCATGAGAAACCCAGAAAATGGTACACCGTGTGATCGGGAAAGGTTTCTAAAACGCACCTCATTTCTCATCTCCTTGTGCTCGGGTTCGCCATTCCAGCCGCTTGACTAGCAATATCCCTACTTGGAGACTCAGCACCTTTAACCTCCTGTTCCGTACAGGTTGCAATTTGTCCTGAGGATGAACGGGAAGAGGGGGAACCAATGAGAGACTAGCTCTAGGTGTTGGGACAGGCACAGGTCACTCTATTTTCCCATCCGGAAGAAGAATTAACCACAGGCTCAGCCTGCCGCCCGGAACCAGAATAGGGCCTCAAGCAATCCTGCGCTTTTGCGGCCAGCTCCCAAGAAAGCGAGTTGGAAAATGGAGCTCAGGGGCACTGCAATTCACAAACCTGCAGAGTTATAAATGATAACTCTCGTCCACAAATATATTGAGGGAAGGCAATGAAGAGGATTTGAAAGCAAGGCAGAATTGCAAGAAACCCATTTCAGGAGGTAGATTCGAATCGCCTTTAAAGCACAGGAAAAGCGGCCAAAACTCGACAACGATGCCCTTGGCCAAAAAGGGCGTATGCGTTTTTTCCTGAATATATTCAGGAAAAAACGCATACGCCCTTTTTGGCCAACCAAGCAACCTGGAAAGGCAAATCAGCGCCACAAAGATGTCTCGCTTCCCATCGGTCAAAAGGGCCATGCTGAATAAAGTGTCAAAACCAGAAATGCAGGACAGGCCATGGAGAAACGGGAGCCTTGCTACGCTGATGGGAGGGATGTAAATTGCCAACAGCCACTCTGGAGAAGTGTACGGTGTGTCCTGAAACATCTAAAAAACTCAGCTTTGAGAGCATAGGGCACTTCCACTCATGGGCGTATAAATTGGGAAAATTAAAAATCAGCAAGACACAGGCACCCCAAAGTTTAGAGCTGCTCTCTTGACAAGAACCTCCACTCCGATACACCTTAAATATCCCAGGAAAGAGAAAAATGGATAAAGAAGTTGTGGTCCTTATGTACAATGGAATATCACTCAGCCATGAAATCAACGTCATAAGGCTAGTAGCAGCATGATGAGTGGATTTAGGTACGACGATTCTAAGTGAAATAAGTCACACAGAAAAAGACACTTGTCATAAGATATCTCTTATAGAGGGAATGTAAAAACCGCTACACTTGAGCTGAATTACAAAACGGCACAGAGTCACACGTTTAGAAAACACACTATGGCTGCTTAACGGGAAAGGTGAGGTGGGGTGATGCATAAAACATGGGTTTCAAATTAGCTCAGATACCGTTCATTAAACCCAATATGTAATAGACAAGACCTACTCCTTGCTCAGTGAACTGGACTCAACACCCCCTATTCACCGCCCAAGAACATATCTGACTAGTAAGAATCTTAAAACCTATGTATTGATATCTCTCTGTAAGTGAGTCAAGTGGGTGTAAAGCGGCATAAACACAGCAGTGAAAAGCAGCTAACCCCATTATAAAAATCAATTACTTTTAAAAACCCGTGAAACAAAGACAGTGAAAGAGAGAGAATTTCTTACAAAATTCGTTCAGGGGCTGTGATGCCACCTGGATTGACCATATCTAGACCCACAGCTGATGGAGACATAAGGGTGGACACTCTTGGGGCTGAGAGGGTTTGGTGAGGTTGGGTGAGGAAACACAGACCCTTTAAAGTAATACTGCATTGTACCCATCCCATGGGCCTCAAATCTCCAGGTTCAAGGGCATCTTCCTACATCGAAAACATGCATGAGAAACCCAGAAGATGGTACACCGTGTGATCGGGAAAGGTTTCTAAAACGCACCTCATTTCTCATCTCCTTGTGCTCGGGTTCGCCATTCCAGCCGCTTGACTAGCAATCTCCCTCCTTGGAGACTCAGCACCTTTCACCTCCTGTTCCGTACAGGTTGCAATTTGTCCTGAGGATGAACGGGAAGAGGGGGAACCAATGTGAGACTAGCTCTAGGTGTTGGGACAGACACAGTTCACTCTACTTTCCCATCAGGAAGAAGAATTAACCACAGGCTCAGCCTGCCGCCCGGAACCAGAATAGGGCCTGAAGCAATCCTGCGCGTTTGCGGACAGCTCCCAAGAAAGCGAGTTGAAAAATGGAGCTCAGGGGCACTGCAATTCACAAACCTGCAGAGTTATAAATGATAACTCTCGTCCACAAATGTATTGAGGGAAGGCAACGAAGAGGATTTGAAAGCAAGGCAGAATTGTAGGAAACAGATTTCAGGAGGTAGATTCGAATCGCCTTGAAAGCACAGGAAAAGCGGCAAAACCTCGACAACCATGCCCTTGGCCAAAAAGGGCGTATGCGTTTTTTCCTGAATATATTCAGGAAAAAACGCATACGCCCTTTTTGGCCAACCAAGCAACCTGGAAAGGCAAATCAGCGCTACAAAGAAGTCTCGCTTCCCATCGGTCAAAAGGGCCATGCTGAATAAAGTGTCAAAACCAGAAATGCAGGACAGGCCATGGAGAAACGGGAGCCTTGCTACGCTGATGGGCTGGATGTAAATTGCCAACAGCCACTCTGGAGAAGTGTACGGTGTGTGCTGAAACATCACAAAAACTCAGCTTAGAGAGCATAGGGCACTTCCACTCATGGGCGTATAAACTGGGAAAACTAAAAATCAGCAAGACACAGGCACCCCAAAGTTCAGGGCTGCTCTCTTGACAAGAACCTCCACTCCGTTACACCTTCAATATCCCAGGAAAGAGAAAAATGGATAAAGAAGTTGTGGTCCTTATGTACAATGGAATATCACTCAGCCATGAAATCAACGTCATAAGGCTAGTAGCAGCATGATGAGTGGATTTAGGTACGACGATTCTAAGTGAAATAAGTCACACAGAAAAAGACACTTGTCATAAGATATCTCTTATAGAGGGAATGTAAAAACCGCTACACTTGAGCTGAATTACAAAACGGCACAGAGTCACACGTTTAGAAAACACACTATGGCTGCTTAACGGGAAAGGTGAGGTGGGGTGATGCATAAAACACGGGTTTCAAATTAGCTCAGATACCGTTCATTAAACCCAATATGTAATAGACAAGACCTACTCCTTGCTCAGTGAACTGGACTCAACACCCCCTATTCACCACCCAAGAACATATCTGACTAGTAAGAATCTTAAAACCTATGTATTGATATCTCTCTGTAAGTGAGTCAAGTGGGTGTAAAGCGGCATAAACACCGCAGTGAAAAGCAGCTAACCCCATTATAAAAATCAATTACTTTTAAAAACCCGTGAAACAAAGACAGTGAAAGAGAGAGAAATTCTTACAAAATTCGTTCAGGGGCTGTGATGCCACCTGGATTGACCATATCTAGACCCACAGCTGATGGAGACATAAGGGTAGACACTCTTGGGGCTGAGAGGTTTGGTGAGGTTGGGTGAGGAAACACAGACCCTTTAAAGTAATACTGCATTGTACCCATCCCATGGGCCTCAAATCTCCAGGTTCAAGGGCATCTTCCTACATCGAAAACATGCATGAGAAACCCAGAAGATGGTACACCGTGTGATCGGGAAAGGTTTCTAAAACGCACCTCATTTCTCATCTCCTTGTGCTCGGGTTCGCCATTCCAGCCGCTTGACTAGCAATCTCCCTCCTTGGAGACTCAGCACCTTTCACCTCCTGTTCCGTACAGGTTGCAATTTGTCCTGAGGATGAACGGGAAGAGGGGGAACCAATGAGAGACTAGCTCTAGGTGTTGGGACAGACACAGGTCACTCTATTTTCCCATCAGGAAGAAGAATTAACCACAGGCTCAGCCTGCCGCCCGGAACCAGATTAGTGCCTCAAGCAATCCTGCACTTTTGCGGCCAGCTCCCAAGAAAGCGAGTTGGAAAATGCAGCTCAGGGGCACTGCAATTCAAAAACCTGCAGAGTTATAAATGATAACTCTCGTCCACAAATGTATTGAGGGAAGGCAACGAAGAGGATTTGAAAGCAAGGCAGAATTGTAGGAAACAGATTTCAGGAGGTAGATTTGAATCGCCTTGAAAGCACAGGAAAAGCGGCCAAACCTCGACAACGATGCCCTTGGCCAAAAAGGGCGTATGCGTTTTTTCCTGAATATATTCAGGAAAAAACGCATACGCCCTTTTTGGCCAACCAAGCAACCTGGAAAGGCAAATCAGCGCTACAAAGAAGTCTCGCTTCCCATCGGTCAAAAGGGCCATGCTGAATAAAGTGTCAAAACCAGAAATGCAGGACAGGCCATGGAGAAACGGGAGCCTTGCTACGCTGATGGGCGGGATGTAAATTGTCAACAGCCACTCTGGAGAAGTGTACGGTGTGTCCTGAAACATCACAAAAACTCAGCTTAGAGAGCATAGGGCACTTCCACTCATGGGCGTATAAATTGGGAAAACTAAAAATCAGCAAGACACAGGCACCCCAAAGTTTAGGGCTGCTCTCTTGACAAGAACCTCCACTCCGTTACACCTTCAATATCCAAGAAAGGGAAAAATGGATAAAGAAGTTGTGGTCCTTATGTACAATGGAATATCACTCAGCCATGAAATCAACGTCATAAGGCTAGTAGCAGCATGATGAGTGGATTTAGGTACGACGATTCTAAGCGAAATAAGTCACACAGAAAAAGACACTTATCATAATATATCTCTTATAGAGGGAATGTAAAAACCGCTACACTTGAGCTGAATTACAAAACGGCACAGAGTCACACGTTTAGAAAACACACTATGGCTGCTTAACGGGAAAGGTGAGGTGGGGTGATGCATAAAACACGGGTGTCAAATTAGCTCAGATACCGTTCCATAAACCCAATATGTAATAGACAAGACCTACTCCTTGCTCAGTGAACTGGACTCAATACCCCCTATTCACCGCCCAAGAACATATCTGACTAGTAAGAATCTTAAAACCTATGTATTGATATCTCTCTGTAAGTGAGTCACGTGGGTGTAAAGCGGCATAAACACAGCAGTGAAAAGCAGCTAAACCCCATTATAAAAATCAATTACTTTTAAAAACCCGTGAAACAAAGACAGTGAAAGAGAGAGAAATTCTTACAAAATTCGTTCAGGGGCTGTGATGCCACCTGGATTGACCATATCTAGACCCACAGCTGATGGAGACATACGGGTGGACACTCTTGGGGCTGAGAGGTTTGGTGAGGTTGGGTGAGCAAACGCAGACCCTTTAAAGTAATACTGCGTGGTACCCATCCCATGGGCCCCAAATCTCCAGGTTCAAGGGCATCTTCCTACATCGAAAACATGCATGAGAAACCCAGAAGATGGTACACAGTGTGATCGGGAAAGGTTTCTAAAACGCACCTCATTTCTCATCTCCTTGTGCTCGGGTTCGCCTTTCCAGCCACTTGACTAGCAATCTCCCTCCTTGGAGACTCAGCACCTTTCACCTCCTGTTCCGTACAGGTTGCAATTTGTTCTGAGGATGAACGGGAAGAGGGGGAACCAATGAGAGACTAGCTCTAGGTGTTGGGACAGACACAGGTCACTCTATTTTCCCATCAGGAAGAAGAATTAACCACAGGCTCAGCCTGCCGCCCGGAACCAGAATAGGGCCTGAAGCAATCCTGCGCTTTTGCGGCCAGCTCCCAAGAAAGCGAGTTGGAAAATGCAGCTCAGGGGCACTGAAATTCACAAACCTGCAGAGTTATAAATGATAACTCTCGTCCACAAATGTATTGAGGGAAGGCAACGAAGAGGATTTGAAAGCAAGGCAGAATTGTAGGAAACAGATTTCAGGAGGTAGATTCGAATCGCCTTGAAAGCACAGGAAAAGCGGCAAAACCTCGACAACGATGCCCTTGGCCAAAAAGGGCGTATGCGTTTTTTCCTGAATATATTCAGGAAAAAACGCATACGCCCTTTTTGGCCAACCAAGCAACCTGGAAAGGCAAATCAGCGCTACAAAGAAGTCTCGCTTCCCATCGGTCAAAAGGGCCATGCTGAATAAAGTGTCAAAACCAGAAATGCAGGACAGGCCATGGAGAAACGGGAGCCTTGCTACGCTGATGGGCGGGATGTAAATTGCCAACAGCCACTCTGGAGAAGTGTACGGTGTGTGCTGAAACATCACAAAAACTCAGCTTAGAGAGCATAGGGCACTTCCACTCATGGGCGTATAAACTGGGAAAACTAAAAATCAGCAAGACACAGGCACCCCAAAGTTCAGGGCTGCTCTCTTGACAAGAACCTCCACTCCGTTACACCTTCAATATCCCAGGAAAGAGAAAAATGGATAAAGAAGTTGTGGTCCTTATGTACAATGGAATATCACTCAGCCATGAAATCAACGTCATAAGGCTAGTAGCAGCATGATGAGTGGATTTAGGTACGACGATTCTAAGTGAAATAAGTCACACAGAAAAAGACACTAGTCATAAGATATCTCTTATAGAGGGAATGTAAAAACCGCTACACTTGAGCTGAATTACAAAACGGCACAGAGTCACACGTTTAGAAAACACACTATGGCTGCTTAACGGGAAAGGTGAGGTGGGGTGATGCATAAAACACGGGTTTCAAATTAGCTCAGATACCGTTCATTAAACCCAATATGTAATAGACAAGACCTACTCCTTGCTCAGTGAACTGGACTCAACACCCCCTATTCACCACCCAAGAACATATCTGACTAGTAAGAATCTTAAAACCTATGTATTGATATCTCTCTGTAAGTGAGTCAAGTGGGTGTAAAGCGGCATAAACACAGCAGTGAAAAGCAGCTAACCCCATTATAAAAATCAATTACTTTTAAAAACCCGTGAAACAAAGACAGTGAAAGAGAGAGAAATTCTTACAAAATTCGTTCAGGGGCTGTGATGCCACCTGGATTGACCATATCTAGACCCACAGCTGATGGAGACATAAGGGTAGACACTCTTGGGGCTGAGAGGTTTGGTGAGGTTGGGTGAGGAAACACAGACCCTTTAAAGTAATACTGCATTGTACCCATCCCATGGGCCTCAAATCTCCAGGTTCAAGGGCATCTTCCTACATCGAAAACATGCATGAGAAACCCAGAAGATGGTACACCGTGTGATCGGGAAAGGTTTCTAAAACGCACCTCATTTCTCATCTCCTTGTGCTCGGGTTCGCCATTCCAGCCGCTTGACTAGCAATCTCCCTCCTTGGAGACTCAGCACCTTTCACCTCCTGTTCCGTACAGGTTGCAATTTGTCCTGAGGATGAACGGGAAGAGGGGGAACCAATGAGAGACTAGCTCTAGGTGTTGGGACAGACACAGGTCACTCTACTTTCCCATCAGGAAGAAGAATTAACCACAGGCTCAGCCTGCCACCCGGAACCAGAATAGGGCCTGAAGCAATCCTGCGCGTTTGCGGACAGCTCCCAAGAAAGCGAGTTGAAAAATGGAGCTCAGGGGCACTGCAATTCACAAACCTGCAGAGTTATAAATGATAACTCTCGTCCACAAATGTATTGAGGGAAGGCAACGAAGAGGATTTGAAAGCAAGGCAGAATTGTAGGAAACAGATTTCAGGAGGTAGATTCGAATCGCCTTGAAAGCACAGGAAAAGCGGCAAAACCTCGACAACCATGCCCTTGGCCAAAAAGGGCGTATGCGTTTTTTCCTGAATATATTCAGGAAAAAACGCATACGCCCTTTTTGGCCAACCAAGCAACCTGGAAAGGCAAATCAGCGCTACAAAGAAGTCTCGCTTCCCATCGGTCAAAAGGGCCATGCTGAATAAAGTGTCAAAACCAGAAATGCAGGACAGGCCATGGAGAAACGGGAGCCTTGCTACGCTGATGGGCGGGATGTAAATTGCCAACAGCCACTCTGGAGAAGTGTACGGTGTGTCCTGAAACATCACAAAAACTCAGCTTAGAGAGCATAGGGCACTTCCACTCATGGGCGTATAAATTGGGAAAACTAAAAATCAGCAAGACACAGGCACCCCAAAGTTTAGGGCTGCTCTCTTGACAAGAACCTCCACTCCGTTACACCTTCAATATCCCAGGAAAGAGAAAAATGGATAAAGAAGTTGTGGTCCTTATGTACAATGGAATATCACTCAGCCATGAAATCAACGTCATAAGGCTAGTAGCAGCATGATGAGTGGATTTAGGTACGACGATTCTAAGTGAAATAAGTCACACAGAAAAAGACACTTATCATAAGATATCTCTTATAGAGGGAATGTAAAAACCGCTACACTTGAGCTGAATTACAAAACGGCACAGAGTAACACGTTTAGAAAACACACTATGGCTGTTTAACCGGAAAGGTGAGGTGGGGTGATGCATAAAACACGGGTGTCAAATTAGCTCAGATACCGTTCCATAAACCCAATATGTAATAGACAAGACCTACTCCTTGCTCAGTGAACTGGACTCAATACCCCCTATTCACCGCCCAAGAACATATCTGACTAGTAAGAATCTTAAAACCTATGTATTGATATCTCTCTTTAAGTGAGTCAAGTGGGTGTAAAGCGGCATAAACACAGCAGTGAAAAGCAGCTAAACCCCATTATAAAAATCAATTACTTTTAAAAACCCGTGAAACAAAGACAGTGAAAGAGAGAGAAATTCTTACAAAATTCGTTCAGGGGCTGTGATGCCACCTGGATTGACCATATCTAGACCCACAGCTGATGGAGACATACGGGTGGACACTCTTGGGGCTGTGAGGTTTGGTGAGGTTGGGTGAGCAAACGCAGACCCGTTAAAGTAATACTGCGTGGTACCCATCCCATGGGCCTCAAATCTCCAGGTTCAAGGGCATCTTCCTACATCGAAAACATGCATGAGAAACCCAGAAGATGGTACACCGTGTGATCGGGAAAGGTTTCTAAAACGCACCTCATTTCTCATCTCCTTGTGCTCGGGTTCGCCATTCCAGCCGCTTGACTAGCAATCTCCTTACTTGGAGACTCAGCACCTTTCACCTCCTGTTCCGTACAGGTTGCAATTTGTCCTGAGGATGAACGGGAAGAGGGGGAACCAATGAGAGACTAGCTCTAGGTGTTGGGACAGACACAGGTCACTCTATTTTCCCATCAGGAAGAAGAATTAACCACAGGCTCAGCCTGCCGCCCGGAACCAGAATAGGGCCTGAAGCAATCCTGCGCGTTTGCGGCCAGCTCCCAAGAAAGCGAGTTGAAAAATGGAGCTCAGGGGCACTGCAATTCACAAACCTGCAGAGTTATAAATGATAACTCTCGTCCACAAATGTATTGAGGGAAGGCAACGAAGAGGATTTGAAAGCAAGGCAGAATTGTAGGAAACAGATTCCAGGAGGTAGATTCGAATCGCCTTGAAAGCACAGGAAAAGCGGCAAAACCTCGACAACCATGCCCTTGGCCAAAAAGGGCGTATGCGTTTTTTCCTGAATATATTCAGGAAAAAACGCATACGCCCTTTTTGGCCAACCAAGCAACCTGGAAAGGCAAATCAGCGCTACAAAGAAGTCTCGCTTCCCATCGGTCAAAAGGGCCATGCTGAATAAAGTGTCAAAACCAGAAATGCAGGACAGGCCATGGAGAAACGGGAGCCTTGCTACGCTGATGGGCGGGATGTAAATTGCCAACAGCCACTCTGGAGAAGTGTACGGTGTGTCCTGAAACATCACAAAAACTCAGCTTAGAGAGCATAGGGCACTTCCACTCATGGGCGTATAAATTGGGAAAACTAAAAATCAGCAAGACACAGGCACCCCAAAGTTTAGGGCTGCTCTCTTGACAAGAACCTCCACTCCGTTACACCTTCAATATCCCAGGAAAGAGAAAAATGGATAAAGAAGTTGTGGTCCTTATGTACAATGGAATATCACTCAGCCATGAAATCAACGTCATAAGGCTAGTAGCAGCATGATGAGTGGATTTAGGTACGACGATTCTAAGTGAAATAAGTCACACAGAAAAAGACACTTATCATAAGATATCTCTTATAGAGGGAATGTAAAAACCGCTACACTTGAGCTGAATTACAAAACGGCACAGAGTCACACGTTTAGAAAACACACTATGGCTGTTTAACGGGAAAGGTGAGGTGGGGTGATGCATAAAACACGGGTGTCAAATTAGCTCAGATACCGTTCCATAAACCCAATATGTAATAGACAAGACCTACTCCTTGCTCAGTGAACTGGACTCAATACCCCCTATTCACCGCCCAAGAACATATCTGACTAGTAAGAATCTTAAAACCTATGTATTGATATCTCTCTGTAAGTGAGTCAAGTGGGTGTAAAGCGGCATAAACACAGCAGTGAAAAGCAGCTAAACCCCATTATAAAAATCAATTACTTTTAAAAACCCGTGAAAGAAAGACAGTGAAAGAGAGAGAAATTCTTACAAAATTCGTTCAGGGGCTGTGATGCCACCTGGATTGACCATATCTAGACCCACAGCTGATGGAGACATACGGATGGACACTCTTGGGGCTGAGAGGTTTGGTGAGGTTGGGTGAGCAAACGCAGACCCGTTAAAGTAATACTGCGTGGTACCCATCCCATGGGCCTCAAATCTCCAGGTTCAAGGGCATCTTCCTACATCGAAAACATGCATGAGAAACCCAGAAGATGGTACACCGTGTGATCGGGAAAGGTTTCTAAAACGCACCTCATTTCTCATCTCCTTGTGCTCGGGTTCGCCATTCCAGCCGCTTGACTAGCAATCTCCTTACTTGGAGACTCAGCACCTTTCACCTCCTGTTCCGTACAGGTTGCAATTTGTCCTGAGGATGAACGGGAAGAGGGGGAACCAATGAGAGACTAGCTCTAGGTGTTGGGACAGACACAGGTCACTCTATTTTCCCATCAGGAAGAAGAATTAACCACAGGCTCAGCCTGCCGCCCGGAACCAGAATAGGGCCTGAAGCAATCCTGCGCTTTTGCGGCCAGCTCCCAAGAAAGCGAGTTGAAAAATGGAGCTCAGGGGCACTGCAATTCACAAACCTGCAGAGTTATAAATGATAACTCTCGTCCACAAATGTATTGAGGGAAGGCAACGAAGAGGATTTGAAAGCAAGGCAGAATTGTAGGAAACAGATTTCAGGAGGTAGATTCGAATCGCCTTGAAAGCACAGGAAAAGCGGCAAAACCTCGACAACCATGCCCTTGGCCAAAAAGGGCGTATGCGTTTTTTCCTGAATATATTCAGGAAAAAACGCATACGCCCTTTTTGGCCAACCAAGCAACCTGGAAAGGCAAATCAGCGCTACAAAGAAGTCTCGCTTCCCATCGGTCAAAAGGGCCATGCTGAATAAAGTGTCAAAACCAGAAATGCAGGACAGGCCATGGAGAAACGGGAGCCTTGCTACGCTGATGGGCGGGATGTAAATTGCCAACAGCCACTCTGGAGAAGTGTACGGTGTGTGCTGAAACATCACAAAAACTCAGCTTAGAGAGCATAGGGCACTTCCACTCATGGGCGTATAAATTGGGAAAACTAAAAATCAGCAAGACACAGGCACCCCAAAGTTTAGGGCTGCTCTCTTGACAAGAACCTCCACTCCGTTACACGTTCAATATCCCAGGAAAGAGAAAAATGGATAAAGAAGTTCTGGTCCTTATGTACAATGGAATATCACTCAGCCATGAAATCAACGTCATAAGGCTAGTAGCAGCATGATGAGTGGATTTAGGTACGACGATTCTAAGTGAAATAAGTCACACAGAAAAAGACACTTGTCATAAGATATCTCTTATAGAGGGAATGTAAAAACCGCTACACTTGAGCTGAATTACAAAACGGCACAGAGTCACACGTTTAGAAATCACACTATGGCTGCTTAACGGGAAAGGTGAGGTGGGGTGATGCATAAAACAAGGGTGGCAAATTAGCTCAGATACCGTTCCATAAACCCAATATGTAATAGACAAGACCTACTCCTTGCTCAGTGAACTGGACTCAATACCCCCTATTCACCGCCCAAGAACATATCTGACTAGTAAGAATCTTAAAACCTATGTATTGATATCTCTCTGTAAGTGAGTCAAGTGGGTGTAAAGCGGCATAAACACAGCAGTGAAAAGCAGCTAAACCCCATTATAAAAATCAATTACTTTTAAAAACCCGTGAAACAAAGACAGTGAAAGAGAGAGAAATTCTTACAAAATTCGTTCAGGGGCTGTGATGCCACCTGGATTGACCATATCTAGACCCACAGCTGATGGAGACATACGGATGGACACTCTTGGGGCTGAGAGGTTTGGTGAGGTTGGGTGAGCAAACGCAGACCCGTTAAAGTAATACTGCGTGGTACCCATCCCATGGGCCCCAAATCTCCAGGTTCAAGGGCATCTTCCTACATCGAAAACATGCATGAGAAACCCAGAAGATGGTACACCGTGTGATCGGGAAAGGTTTCTAAAACGCACCTCATTTCTCATCTCCTTGTGCTCGGGTTCGCCATTCCAGCCGCTTGACTAGCAATCTCCTTACTTGGAGACTCAGCACCTTTCACCTCCTGTTCCGTACAGGTTGCAATTTGTCCTGAGGATGAACGGGAAGAGGGGGAACCAATGAGAGACTAGCTCTAGGTGTTGGGACAGGCACAGGTCACTCTATTTTCCCATCAGGAAGAAGAATTAACCACAGGCTCAGCCTGCCGCCCGGAACCAGAATAGGGCCTGAAGCAATCCTGCGCTTTTGCGGCCAGCTCCCAAGAAAGCGAGTTGGAAAATGCAGCTCAGGGGCACTGCAATTCACAAACCTGCAGAGTTATAAATGATAACTCTCGTCCACAAATTTATTGAGGGAAGGCAACGAAGAGGATTTGAAAGCAAGGCAGAATTGTAGGAAACAGATTTCAGGAGGTAGATTCGAATCGCCTTGAAAGCACAGGAAAAGCGGCCAAACCTCGACAACGATGCCCTTGGCCAAAAAGGGCGTATGCGTTTTTTCCTGAATATATTCAGGAAAAAACGCATACGCCCTTTTTGGCCAACCAAGCAACCTGGAAAGGCAAATCAGCGCTACAAAGAAGTCTCGCTTCCCATCGGTCAAAAGGGCCATGCTGAATAAAATGTCAAAACCAGAAATGCAGGACAGGCCATGGAGAAACGGGAGCCTTGCTACGCAGATGGGCGGGATGTAAATTGCCAACAGCCACTCTGGAGAAGTGTACGGTGTGTCCTGAAACATCACAAAAACTCAGCTTAGAGAGCATAGGGCACTTCCACTCATGGGCGTATAAATTGGGAAAACTAAAAATCAGCAAGACACAGGCACCCCAAAGTTTAGGGCTGCTCTCTTGACAAGAACCTCCACTCCGTTACACCTTCAATATCCCAGGAAAGAGAAAAATGGATAAAGAAGTTGTGGTCCTTATGTACAATGGAATATCACTCAGCCATGAAATCAACGTCATAAGGCTAGTAGCAGCATGATGAGTGGATTTAGGTACGACGATTCTAAGTGAAATAAGTCACACAGAAAAAGACACTTGTCATAAGATATCTCTTATAGAGGGAATGTAAAAACCGCTACACTTGAGCTGAATTACAAAACGGCACAGAGTAACACGTTTAGAAAACACACTATGGCTGTTTAACCGGAAAGGTGAGGAGGGGTGATGCATAAAACACGGGTGTCAAATTAGCTCAGATACCGTTCCATAAACCCAATATGTAATAGACAAGACCTACTCCTTGCTCAGTGAACTGGACTCAATACCCCCTATTCACCGCCCAAGAACATATCTGACTAGTAAGAATATTAAAACCTATGTATTGATATCTCTCTGTAAGTGAGTCAAGTGGGTGTAAAGTGGCATAAACACAGCAGTGAAAAGCAGCTAAACCCCATTATAAAAATCAATTACTTTTAAAAACCCGTGAAACAAAGACAGTGAAAGAGAGAGAAATTCTTACAAAATTCGTTCAGGGGCTGTGATGCCACCTGGATTGACCATATCTAGACCCACAGCTGATGGAGACATACGGGTGGACACTCTTGGGGCTGAGAGCTTTGGTGAGGTTGGGTGAGCAAACGCAGACCCGTTAAAGTAATACTGCGTGGTACCCATCCCATGGGCCCCAGATCTCCAGGTTCAAGGGCATCTTCCTACATCGAAAACATGCATGAGAAACCCGGAAGATGGTACACCGTGTTATCGGGAAAGGTTTCTAAAACGCACCTCATTTCTCATCTCCTTGTGCTCGGGTTCGCCATTCCAGCCGCTTGACTAGCAATCTCCCTCCTTGGAGACTCAGCACCTTTCACCTCCTGTTCCGTACAGGTTGCAATTTGTTCTGAGGATGAACGGGAAGAGGGGGAACCAATGAGAAACTAGCTCTAGGTGTTGGGACAGGCACAGGTCACTCTATTTTCCCATCAGGAAGAAGAATTAACCACAGGCTCAGCCTGCCGCACGGAACCAGATTAGGGCCTCAAGCAATCCTGGGCTTTTGCGGCCAGCTCCCAAGAAAGCGAGTTGGAAAATGCAGCTCAGGGGCACTGCAATTCACAAACCTGCAGAGTTATAAATGATAACTCTCGTCCACAAATGTATTGAGGGAAGGCAACGAAGAGGATTTGAAAGCAAGGCAGAATTGTAGGAAACAGATTTCAGGAGGTAGATTCGAATCGCCTTGAAAGCACAGGAAAAGCGGCCAAACCTCGACAACGATGCCCTTGGCCAAAAAGGGCGTATGCGTTTTTTCCTGAATATATTCAGGAAAAAACTCATACGCCCTTTTTCGCCAACCAAGCAACCTGGAAAGGCAAATCAGCGCTACAAAGAAGTCTCGCTTCCCATCGGTCAAAAGGGCCATGCTGAATAAAGTGTCAAAACCAGAAATGCAGGACAGGCCATGGAGAAACGGGAGCCTTGCTACGCTGATGGGCGGGATGTAAATTGCCAACAGCCACTCTGGAGAAGTGTACGGTGTGTGCTGAAACATCACAAAAACTCAGCTTAGAGAGCATAGGGCACTTCCACTCATGGGCGTATAAATTGGGAAAACTAAAAATCAGCAAGACACAGGCACCCCAAAGTTTAGGGCTGCTCTCTTGACAAGAACCTCCACTCCGTTACACCTTCAATATCCCAGGAAAGAGAAAAATGGATAAAGAAGTTGTGGTCCTTATGTACAATGGAATATCACTCAGCCATGAAATCAACGTCATAAGGCTAGTAGCAGCATGATGAGTGGATTTAGGTACGACGATTCTAAGTGAAATAAGTCACACAGAAAAAGACACTTGTCATAAGATATCTCTTATAGAGGGAATGTAAAAACCGCTACACTTGAGCTGAATTACAAAACGGCACAGAGTCACACGTTTAGAAAACACACTATGGCTGCTTAACGGGAAAGGTGAGGTGGGGTGATGCATAAAACACGGGTGTCAAATTAGCTCAGATACCGTTCCATAAACCCAATATGTAATAGACAAGACCTACTCCTTGCTCAGTGAACTGGACTCAATACCCCCTATTCACCGCCCAAGAACATATCTGACTAGTAAGAATCTTAAAACCTATGTATTGATATCTCTCTGTAAGTGAGTCACGTGGGTGTAAAGCGGCATAAACACAGCAGTGAAAAGCAGCTAAACCCCATTATAAAAATCAATTACTTTTAAAAACCCGTGAAACAAAGACAGTGAAAGAGAGAGAAATTCTTACAAAATTCGTTCAGGGGCTGTGATGCCACCTGGATTGACCATATCTAGACCCACAGCTGATGGAGACATACGGGTGGACACTCTTGGGGCTGAGAGGTTTGGTGAGGTTGGGTGAGCAAACGCAGACCCGTTAAAGTAATACTGCGTGGTACCCATCCCATGGGCCCCAGATCTCCAGGTTCAAGGGCATCTTCCTACATCGAAAACATGCATGAGAAACCCAGAAGATGGTACACGGTGTTATCGGGAAAGGTTTCTAAAACGCACCTCATTTCTCATCTCCTTGTGCTCGGGTTCGCCATTCCAGCCGCTTGACTAGCAATCTCCCTCCTTGGAGACTCAGCACCTTTCACCTCCTGTTCCGTACAGGTTGCAATTTGTTCTGAGGATGAACGGGAAGAGGGGGAACCAATGAGAGACTAGCTCTAGGTGTTGGGACAGACACAGGTCACTCTATTTTCCCATCAGGAAGAAGAATTAACCACAGGCTCAGCCTGCCGCCCGGAACCAGATTAGGGCCTGAAGCAATCCTGCGCTTTTGCGGCCAGCTCCCAAGAAAGCGAGTTGGAAAATGCAGCTCAGGGGCACTGCAATTCACAAACCTGCAGAGTTATAAATGATAACTCTCGTCCACAAATGTATTGAGGGAAGGCAACGAAGAGGATTTGAAAGCAAGGCAGAATTGTAGGAAACAGATTTCAGGAGGTAGATTCGAATCGCCTTGAAAGCACAGGAAAAGCGGCAAAACCTCGACAACCATGCCCTTGGCCAAAAAGGGCGTATGCGTTTTTTCCTGAATATATTCAGGAAAAAACGCATACGCCCTTTTTGGCCAACCAAGCAACCTGGAAAGGCAAATCAGCACTACAAAGAAGTCTCGCTTCCCATCGGTCAAAAGGGCCATGCTGAATAAAGTGTCAAAACCAGAAATGCAGGACAGGCCATGGAGAAACGGGAGCCTTGCTACGCTGATGGGCGGGATGTAAATTGCCAACAGCCACTCTGGAGAAGTGTACGGTGTGTGCTGAAACATCACAAAAACTCAGCTTAGAGAGCATAGGGCACTTCCACTCATGGGCGTATAAATTGGGAAAACTAAAAATCAGCAAGACACAGGCACCCCAAAGTTTAGGGCTGCTCTCTTGACAAGAACCTCCACTCCGTTACACCTTCAATATCCCAGGAAAGAGAAAAATGGATAAAGAAGTTGTGGTCCTTATGTACAATGGAATATCACTCAGCCATGAAATCAACGTCATAAGGCTAGTAGCAGCATGATGAGTGGATTTAGGTACGACGATTCTAAGTGAAATAAGTCACACAGAAAAAGACACTTGTCATAAGATATCTCTTATAGAGGGAATGTAAAAACCGCTACACTTGAGCTGAATTACAAAACGGCACAGAGTCACACGTTTAGAAAACACACTATGGCTGCTTAACGGGAAAGGTGAGGTGGGGTGATGCATAAAACACGGGTGTCAAATTAGCTCAGATACCGTTCCATAAACCCAATATGTAATAGACAAGACCTACTCCTTGCTCAGTGAACTGGACTCAATACCCCCTATTCACCGCCCAAGAACATATCTGACTAGTAAGAATCTTAAAACCTATGTATTGATATCTCTCTGTAAGTGAGTCACGTGGGTGTAAAGCGGCATAAACACAGCAGTGAAAAGCAGCTAAACCCCATTATAAAAATCAATTACTTTTAAAAACCCGTGAAACAAAGACAGTGAAAGAGAGAGAAATTCTTACAAAATTCGTTCAGGGGCTGTGATGCCACCTGGATTGACCATATCTAGACCCACAGCTGATGGAGACATACGGGTGGACACTCTTGGGGCTGAGAGGTTTGGTGAGGTTGGGTGAGCAAACGCAGACCCGTTAAAGTAATACTGCGTGGTACCCATCCCATGGGCCCCAGATCTCCAGGTTCAAGGGCATCTTCCTACATCGAAAACATGCATGAGAAACCCAGAAGATGGTACACGGTGTTATCGGGAAAGGTTTCTAAAACGCACCTCATTTCTCATCTCCTTGTGCTCGGGTTCGCCATTCCAGCCGCTTGACTAGCAATCTCCCTCCTTGGAGACTCAGCACCTTTCACCTCCTGTTCCGTACAGGTTGCAATTTGTTCTGAGGATGAACGGGAAGAGGGGGAACCAATGAGAGACTAGCTCTAGGTGTTGGGACAGACACAGGTCACTCTATTTTCCCATCAGGAAGAAGAATTAACCACAGGCTCAGCCTGCCGCCCGGAACCAGATTAGGGCCTGAAGCAATCCTGCGCTTTTGCGGCCAGCTCCCAAGAAAGCGAGTTGGAAAATGCAGCTCAGGGGCACTGCAATTCACAAACCTGCAGAGTTATAAATGATAACTCTCGTCCACAAATGTATTGAGGGAAGGCAACGAAGAGGATTTGAAAGCAAGGCAGAATTGTAGGAAACAGATTTCAGGAGGTAGATTCGAATCGCCTTGAAAGCACAGGAAAAGCGGCAAAACCTCGACAACCATGCCCTTGGCCAAAAAGGGCGTATGCGTTTTTTCCTGAATATATTCAGGAAAAAACGCATACGCCCTTTTTGGCCAACCAAGCAACCTGGAAAGGCAAATCAGCACTACAAAGAAGTCTCGCTTCCCATCGGTCAAAAGGGCCATGCTGAATAAAGTGTCAAAACCAGAAATGCAGGACAGGCCATGGAGAAACGGGAGCCTTGCTACGCTGATGGGCGGGATGTAAATTGCCAACAGCCACTCTGGAGAAGTGTACGGTGTGTGCTGAAACATCACAAAAACTCAGCTTAGAGAGCATAGGGCACTTCCACTCATGGGCGTATAAATTGGGAAAACTAAAAATCAGCAAGACACAGGCACCCCAAAGTTTAGGGCTGCTCTCTTGACAAGAACCTCCACTCCGTTACACCTTCAATATCCCAGGAAAGAGAAAAATGGATAAAGAAGTTGTGGTCCTTATGTACAATGGAATATCACTCAGCCATGAAATCAACGTCATAAGGCTAGTAGCAGCATGATGAGTGGATTTAGGTACGACGATTCTAAGTGAAATAAGTCACACAGAAAAAGACACTTGTCATAAGATATCTCTTATAGAGGGAATGTAAAAACCGCTACACTTGAGCTGAATTACAAAACGGCACAGAGTCACACGTTTAGAAAACACACTATGGCTGTTTAACGGGAAAGGTGAGGTGGGGTGATGCATAAAACACGGGTGTCAAATTAGCTCAGATACCGTTCCATAAACCCAATATGTAATAGACAAGATCTACTCCTTGCTCAGTGAACTGGACTCAATACCCCCTATTCACCGCCCAAGAACATATCTGACTAGTAAGAATCTTAAAACCTATGTATTGATATCTCTCTGTAAGTGAGTCACGTGGGTGTAAAGCGGCATAAACACAGCAGTGAAAAGCAGCTAAACCCCATTATAAAAATCAATTACTTTTAAAAACCCGTGAAACAAAGACAGTGAAAGAGAGAGAAATTCTTACAAAATTCGTTCAGGGGCTGTGATGCCACCTGGATTGACCATATCTAGACACACAGCTGATGGAGATATAAGGTGGACACTCTTGGGGCTGAGAGGTTTGGTGAGGTTGGGTGAGCAAACACAGACCCTTTAAAGTAATACTGCGTGGTACCCATCCCATGGGCCCCAGATCTCCAGGTTCAAGGGCATCTTCCTACATCGAAAACATGCATGAGAAACCCAGAAGATGGTACACCGTGTGATCGGGAAAGGTTTCTAAAACGCACCTCATTTCTCATCTCCTTGTGCTCGGGTTCGCCATTCCAGCCGCTTGACTAGCAATCTCCTTCCTTGGAGACTCAGCACCTTTCACCTCCTGTTCCGTACAGGTTGCAATTTGTCCTGAGGATGAACGGGAAGAGGGGGAACCAATGAGAGACTAGCTCTAGGTGTTGGGACAGGCACAGGTCACTCTATTTTCCCATCCGGAAGAAGAATTAACCACAGGCTCAGCCTGCCGCCCGGAACCAGAATAGGGCCTGAAGCAATCCTGCGCTTTTGCGGCCAGCTCCCAAGAAAGCGAGTTGGAAAATGCAGCTCAGGAGCACTGCAATTCACAAACCTGCAGAGTTATAAATGATAACTCTCGTCCACAAATGTATTGAGGGAAGGCAACGAAGAGGATTTGAAAGCAAGGCAGAATTGTAGGAAACAGATTTCAGGAGGTAGATTTGAATCGCCTTGAAAGCACAGGAAAAGCGGCAAAACCTCGACAACCATGCCCTTGGCCAAAAAGGGCGTATGCGTTTTTTCCTGAATATATTCAGGAAAAAACGCATACGCCCTTTTTGGCGAACCAAGCAACCTGGAAAGGCAAATCAGCGCTACAAAGAAGTCTCGCTTCCCATCGGTCAAAAGGGCCATGCTGAATAAAGTGTCAAAACCAGAAATGCAGGACAGGCCATGGAGAAACGGGAGCCTTGCTACGCTGATGGGCGGGATGTAAATTGCCAACAGCCACTCTGGAGAAGTGTACGGTGTGTGCTGAAACATCACAAAAACTCAGCTTAGAGAGCATAGGGCACTTCCACTCATGGGCGTATAAATTGGGAAAACTAAAAATCAGCAAGACACAGGCACCCCAAAGTTTAGGGCTGCTCTCTTGACAAGAACCTCCACTCCGTTACACCTTCAATATCCCAGGAAAGAGAAAAATGGATAAAGAAGTTGTGGTCCTTATGTACAATGGAATATCACTCAGCCATGAAATCAACGTCATAAGGCTAGTAGCAGCATGATGAGTGGATTTAGGTACGACGATTCTAAGCGAAATAAGTCACACAGAAAAAGACACTTATCATAAGATATCTCTTATAGAGGGAATGTAAAAACCGCTACACTTGAGCTGAATTACAAAACGGCACAGAGTAACACGTTTAGAAAACACACTATGGCTGTTTAACCGGAAAGGTGAGGTGGGGTGATGCATAAAACACGGGTGTCAAATTAGCTCAGATACCGTTCCATAAACCCAATATGTAATAGACAAGACCTACTCCTTGCTCAGTGAACTGGACTCAATACCCCCTATTCACCGCCCAAGAACATATCTGACTAGTAAGAATATTAAAACCTATGTATTGATATCTCTCTGTAAGTGAGTCAAGTGGGTGTAAAGCGGCATAAACACAGCAGTGAAAAGCAGCTAAACCCCATTATAAAAATCAATTACTTTTAAAAACCCGTGAAACAAAGACAGTGAAAGAGAGAGAAATTCTTACAAAATTCGTTCAGGGGCTGTGATGCCACCTGGATTGACCATATCTAGACCCACAGCTGATGGAGACATACGGGTGGACACTCTTGGGGCTGAGAGCTTTGGTGAGGTTGGGTGAGCAAACGCAGACCCGTTAAAGTAATACTGCGTGGTACCCATCCCATGGGCCCCAGATCTCCAGGTTCAAGGGCATCTTCCTACATCGAAAACATGCATGAGAAACCCAGAAGATGGTACACCGTGTGATCGGGAAAGGTTTCTAAAACGCACCTCATTTCTCATCTCCTTGTGCTCGGGTTCGCCATTCCAGCCGCTTGACTAGCAATCTCCTTCCTTGGAGACTCAGCACCTTTCACCTCCTGTTCCGTACAGGTTGCAATTTGTCCTGAGGATGAACGGGAAGAGGGGGAACCAATGAGAGACTAGCTCTAGGTGTTGGGACAGGCACAGGTCACTCTATTTTCCCATCAGGAAGAAGAATTAACCACAGGCTCAGCCTGCCGCCCGGAACCAGAATAGGGCCTGAAGCAATCCTGCGCTTTTGCGGCCAGCTCCCAAGAAAGCGAGTTGGAAAATGCAGCTCAGGAGCACTGCAATTCACAAACCTGCAGAGTTATAAATGATAACTCTCGTCCACAAATGTATTGAGGGAAGGCAACGAAGAGGATTTGAAAGCAAGGCAGAATTGTAGGAAACAGATTTCAGGAGGTAGATTCGAATCGCCTTGAAAGCACAGGAAAAGCGGCAAAACCTCGACAACCATGCCCTTGGCCAAAAAGGGCGTATGCGTTTTTTCCTGAATATATTCAGGAAAAAACGCATACGCCCTTTTTGGCCAACCAAGCAACCTGGAAAGGCAAATCAGCGCTACAAAGAAGTCTCGCTTCCCATCGGTCAAAAGGGCCATGCTGAATAAAGTGTCAAAACCAGAAATGCAGGACAGGCCATGGAGAAACGGGAGCCTTGCTACGCTGATGGGCGGGATGTAAATTGCCAACAGCCACTCTGGAGAAGTGTACGGTGTGTCCTGAAACATCACAAAAACTCAGCTTAGAGAGCATAGGACACTTCCACTCATGGGCGTATAAATTGGGAAAAATAAAAATCAGCAAGACACAGGCACCCCAAAGTTTAGGGCTGCTCTCTTGACAAGAACCTCCACTCCGTTACACCTTCAATATCCCAGGAAAGAGAAAAATGGATAAAGATGTTGTGGTCCTTATGTACAATGGAATATCACGCAGCCATGAAATCAACGTCATAAGGCTAGTAGCAGCATGATGAGTGGATTTAGGTACGACGATTCTAAGTGAAATAAGTCACACAGAAAAAGACACTTATCATAAGATATCTCTTATAGAGGGAATGTAAAAACCGCTACACTTGAGCTGAATTACAAAACGGCACAGAGTCACACGTTTAGAAAACACACTATGGCTGTTTAACGGGAAAGGTGAGGTGGGGTGATGCATAAAACACGGGTGTCAAATTAGCTCAGATACCGTTCCATAAACCCAATATGTAATAGACAAGACCTACTCCTTGCTCAGTGAACTGGACTCAATACCCCCTATTCACCGCCCAAGAACATATCTGACTAGTAAGAATCTTAAAACCTATGTATTGATATCTCTCTGTAAGTGAGTCAAGTGGGTGTAAAGCGGCATAAACACAGCAGTGAAAAGCAGCTAAACCCCATTATAAAAATCAATTACTTTTAAAATCCCGTGAAAGAAAGACAGTGAAAGAGAGAGAAATTCTTACAAAATTCGTTCAGGGGCTGTGATGCCACCTGGATTGACCATATCTAGACCCACAGCTGATGGAGACATACGGGTGGACACTCTTGGGGCTGAGAGGTTTGGTGAGGTTGGGTGAGCAAACGCAGACCCGTTAAAGTAATACTGCGTGGTACCCATCCCATGGGCCCCAAATCTCCAGGTTCAAGGGCATCTTCCTACATCGAAAACATGCATGAGAAACCCAGAAGATGGTACACCGTGTGATCGGGAAAGGTTTCTAAAACGCACCTCATTTCTCATCTCCTTGTGCTCGGGTTCGCCTTTCCAGCCACTTGACTAGCAATCTCCCTCCTTGGAGACTCAGCACCTTTCACCTCCTGTTCCGTACAGGTTGCAATTTGTTCTGAGGATGAACGGGAAGAGGGGGAACCAATGAGAGACTAGCTCTAGGTGTTGGGACAGACACAGGTCACTCTATTTTCCCATCAGGAAGAAGAATTAACCACAGGCTCAGCCTGCTGCCCGGAACCAGAATAGGGCCTGAAGCAATCCTGCGCGTTTGCGGCCAGCTCCCAAGAAAGCGAGTTGAAAAATGGAGCTCAGGGGCACTGCAATTCACAAACCTGCAGAGTTATAAATGATAACTCTCGTCCACAAATGTATTGAGGAAAGGCAACGAAGAGGATTTGAAAGCAAGGCAGAATTGTAGGAAACAGATTTCAGGAGGTAGATTCGAATCACCTTGAAAGCACAGGAAAAGCGGCAAAACCTCGACAACGATGCCCTTGGCCAAAAAGGGCGTATGCGTTTTTTCCTGAATATATTCAGGAAAAAACGCATACGCTCTTTTTGGCCAACCAAGCAACCTGGAAAGGCAAATCAGCGCTACAAAGAAGTCTCGCTTCCCATCGGTCAAAAGGGCCATGCTGAATAAAGTGTCAAAACCAGAAATGCTGCAGGCCATGGAGAAACGGGAGCCTTGCTACGCTGATGGGCGGGATGTAAATTGCCAACAGCCACTCTGGAGAAGTGTACGGTGTGTGCTGAAACATCACAAAAACTCAGCTTAGAGAGCATAGGGCACTTCCACTCATGGGCGTATAAATTGGGAAAACTAAAAATCAGCAAGACACAGGCACCCCAAAGTTTAGGGCTGCTCTCTTGACAAGAACCTCCACTCCGTTACACCTTCAATATCCCAGGAAAGAGAAAAATGGATAAAGAAGTTGTGGTCCTTATGTACAATGGAATATCACTCAGCCATGAAATCAACGTCATAAGGCTAGTAGCAGCATGATGAGTGGATTTAGGTACGACGATTCTAAGTGAAATAAGTCACACAGAAAAAGACACTTGTCATAAGATATCTCTTATAGAGGGAATGTAAAAACCGCTACACTTGAGCTGAATTACAAAACGGCACAGAGTCACACGTTTAGAAAACACACTATGGCTGTTTAACGGGAAAGGTGAGGTGGGGTGATGCATAAAACACGGGTGTCAAATTAGCTCAGATACCGTTCCATAAACCCAATATGTAATAGACAAGACCTACTCCTTGCTCAGTGAACTGGACTCAATACCCCCTATTCACCGCCCAAGAACATATCTGACTAGTAAGAATCTTAAAACCTATGTATTGATATCTCTCTGTAAGTGAGTCAAGTGGGTGTAAAGCGGCATAAACACAGCAGTGAAAAGCAGCTAAACCCCATTATAAAAATCAATTACTTTTAAAAACCCGTGAAACAAAGACAGTGAAAGAGAGAGAAATTCTTACAAAATTCGTTCAGGGGCTCTGATGCCACCTGGATTGACCATATCTAGACCCACAGCTGATGGAGACATACGGGTGGACACTCTTGGGGCTGAGAGGTTTGGTGAGGTTGGGTGAGCAAACGCAGAACCGTTAAAGTAATACTGCGTGGTACCCATCCCATGGGTCCCAAATCTCCAGGTGCAAGGGCATCTTCCTACATCGAAAACATGCATGAGAAACCCAGAAGATGGTACACCGTGTGATCGGGAAAGGTTTCTAAAACGCACCTCATTTCTCATCTCCTTGTGCTCGGGTTCGCCATTGCAGCCGCTTGACTAGCAATCTCCTTCCTTGGAGACTCAGCACCTTTCACCTCCTGTTCCGTACAGGTTGCAATTTGTCCTGAGGATGAACGGGAAGAGGGGGAACCAATGAGAGACTAGCTCTAGGTGTTGGGACAGGCACAGGTCACTCTATTTTCCCATCAGGAAGAAGAATTAACCACAGGCTCAGCCTGCCGCCCGGAACCAGATTAGGGCCTCAAGAAATCCTGCGCTTTTGCGGCCAGCTCCCAAGAAAGCGAGTTGGAAAATGCAGCTCAGGGGCACTGCAATTCACAAACCTGCAGAGTTATAAATGATAACTCTCGTCCACAAATGTATTGAGGGAAGGCAACGAAGAGGATTTGAAAGCAAGGCAGAATTGTAGGAAACAGATTTCAGGAGGTAGATTTGAATCGCCTTGAAAGCACAGGAAAAGCGGCAAAACCTCGACAACCATGCCCTTGGCCAAAAAGGGCGTATGCGTTTTTTCCTGAATATATTCAGGAAAAAACGCATACGCCCTTTTTGGCCAACCAAGCAACCTGGAAAGGCAAATCAGCGCTACAAAGAAGTCTCGCTTCCCATCGGTCAAAAGGGCCATGCTGAATAAAGTGTCAAAACCAGAAATGCAGGACAGGCCATGGAGAAACGGGAGCCTTGCTACGCTGATGGGCGGGATGTAAATTGCCAACAGCCACTCTGGAGAAGTGTACGGTGTGTGCTGAAACATCACAAAAACTCAGCTTAGAGAGCATAGGGCACTTCCACTCATGGGCGTATAAATTGGGAAAACTAAAAATCAGCAAGACACAGGCACCCCAAAGTTTAGGGCTGCTCTCTTGACAAGAACCTCCACTCCGTTACACCTTCAATATCCCAGGAAAGAGAAAAATGGATAAAGAAGTTGTGGTCCTTATGTACAATGGAATATCACTCAGCCATGAAATCAACGTCATAAGGCTAGTAGCAGCATGATGAGTGGATTTAGGTACGACGATTCTAAGTGAAATAAGTCACACAGAAAAAGACACTTGTCATAAGATATCTCTTATAGAGGGAATGTAAAAACCGCTACACTTGAGCTGAATTACAAAACGGCACAGAGTAACACGTTTAGAAAACACACTATGGCTGTTTAACCGGAAAGGTGAGGTGGGGTGATGCATAAAACACGGGTGTCAAATTAGCTCAGATACCGTTCCATAAACCCAATATGTAATAGACAAGACCTACTCCTTGCTCAGTGAACTGGACTCAATACCCCCTATTCACCGCCCAAGAACATATCTGACTAGTAAGAATATTAAAACCTATGTATTGATATCTCTCTGTAAGTGAGTCAAGTGGGTGTAAAGCGGCATAAACACAGCAGTGAAAAGCAGCTAAACCCCATTATAAAAATCAATTACTTTTAAAAACCCGTGAAACAAAGACAGTGAAAGAGAGAGAAATTCTTACAAAATTCGTTCAGGGGCTGTGATGCCACCTGGATTGACCATATCTAGACCCACAGCTGATGGAGACATACGGGTGGACACTCTTGGGGCTGAGAGCTTTGGTGAGGTTGGGTGAGCAAACGCAGACCCGTTAAAGTAATACTGCGTGGTACCCATCCCATGGGCCCCAGATCTCCAGGTTCAAGGGCATCTTCCTACATCGAAAACATGCATGAGAAACCCAGAAGATGGTACACCGTGTGATCGGGAAAGGTTTCTAAAACGCACCTCATTTCTCATCTCCTTGTGCTCGGGTTCGCCATTCCAGCCGCTTGACTAGCAATCTCCTTCCTTGGAGACTCAGCACCTTTCACCTCCTGTTCCGTACAGGTTGCAATTTGTCCTGAGGATGAACGGGAAGAGGGGGAACCAATGAGAGACTAGCTCTAGGTGTTGGGACAGGCACAGGTCACTCTATTTTCCCATCAGGAAGAAGAATTAACCACAGGCTCAGCCTGCCGCCCGGAACCAGAATAGGGCCTGAAGCAATCCTGCGCTTTTGCGGCCAGCTCCCAAGAAAGCGAGTTGGAAAATGCAGCTCAGGAGCACTGCAATTCACAAACCTGCAGAGTTATAAATGATAACTCTCGTCCACAAATGTATTGAGGGAAGGCAACGAAGAGGATTTGAAAGCAAGGCAGAATTGTAGGAAACAGATTTCAGGAGGTAGATTCGAATCGCCTTGAAAGCACAGGAAAAGCGGCAAAACCTCGACAACCATGCCCTTGGCCAAAAAGGGCGTATGCGTTTTTTCCTGAATATATTCAGGAAAAAACGCATACGCCCTTTTTGGCCAACCAAGCAACCTGGAAAGGCAAATCAGCGCTACAAAGAAGTCTCGCTTCCCATCGGTCAAAAGGGCCATGCTGAATAAAGTGTCAAAACCAGAAATGCAGGACAGGCCATGGAGAAACGGGAGCCTTGCTACGCTGATGGGCGGGATGTAAATTGCCAACAGCCACTCTGGAGAAGTGTACGGTGTGTCCTGAAACATCACAAAAACTCAGCTTAGAGAGCATAGGACACTTCCACTCATGGGCGTATAAATTGGGAAAAATAAAAATCAGCAAGACACAGGCACCCCAAAGTTTAGGGCTGCTCTCTTGACAAGAACCTCCACTCCGTTACACCTTCAATATCCCAGGAAAGAGAAAAATGGATAAAGATGTTGTGGTCCTTATGTACAATGGAATATCACGCAGCCATGAAATCAACGTCATAAGGCTAGTAGCAGCATGATGAGTGGATTTAGGTACGACGATTCTAAGTGAAATAAGTCACACAGAAAAAGACACTTATCATAAGATATCTCTTATAGAGGGAATGTAAAAACCGCTACACTTGAGCTGAATTACAAAACGGCACAGAGTCACACGTTTAGAAAACACACTATGGCTGTTTAACGGGAAAGGTGAGGTGGGGTGATGCATAAAACACGGGTGTCAAATTAGCTCAGATACCGTTCCATAAACCCAATATGTAATAGACAAGACCTACTCCTTGCTCAGTGAACTGGACTCAATACCCCCTATTCACCGCCCAAGAACATATCTGACTAGTAAGAATCCTAAAACCTATGTATTGATATCTCTCTGTAAGTGAGTCAAGTGGGTGTAAAGCGGCATAAACACAGCAGTGAAAAGCAGCTAAACCCCATTATAAAAATCAATTACTTTTAAAATCCCGTGAAAGAAAGACAGTGAAAGAGAGAGAAATTCTTACAAAATTCGTTCAGGGGCTGTGATGCCACCTGGATTGACCATATCTAGACCCACAGCTGATGGAGACATACGGGTGGACACTCTTGGGGCTGAGAGGTTTGGTGAGGTTGGGTGAGCAAACGCAGACCCGTTAAAGTAATACTGCGTGGTACCCATCCCATGGGCCCCAAATCTCCAGGTTCAAGGGCATCTTCCTACATCGAAAACATGCATGAGAAACCCAGAAGATGGTACACCGTGTGATCGGGAAAGGTTTCTAAAACGCACCTCATTTCTCATCTCCTTGTGCTCGGGTTCGCCTTTCCAGCCACTTGACTAGCAATCTCCCTCCTTGGAGACTCAGCACCTTTCACCTCCTGTTCCGTACAGGTTGCAATTTGTTCTGAGGATGAACGGGAAGAGGGGGAACCAATGAGAGACTAGCTCTAGGTGTTGGGACAGACACAGGTCACTCTATTTTCCCATCAGGAAGAAGAATTAACCACAGGCTCAGCCTGCTGCCCGGAACCAGAATAGGGCCTGAAGCAATCCTGCGCGTTTGCGGCCAGCTCCCAAGAAAGCGAGTTGAAAAATGGAGCTCAGGGGCACTGCAATTCACAAACCTGCAGAGTTATAAATGATAACTCTCGTCCACAAATGTATTGAGGAAAGGCAACGAAGAGGATTTGAAAGCAAGGCAGAATTGTAGGAAACAGATTTCAGGAGGTAGATTCGAATCACCTTGAAAGCACAGGAAAAGCGGCAAAACCTCGACAACGATGCCCTTGGCCAAAAAGGGCGTATGCGTTTTTTCCTGAATATATTCAGGAAAAAACGCATACGCTCTTTTTGGCCAACCAAGCAACCTGGAAAGGCAAATCAGCGCTACAAAGAAGTCTCGCTTCCCATCGGTCAAAAGGGCCATGCTGAATAAAGTGTCAAAACCAGAAATGCTGCAGGCCATGGAGAAACGGGAGCCTTGCTACGCTGATGGGCGGGATGTAAATTGCCAACAGCCACTCTGGAGAAGTGTACGGTGTGTGCTGAAACATCACAAAAACTCAGCTTAGAGAGCATAGGGCACTTCCACTCATGGGCGTATAAATTGGGAAAACTAAAAATCAGCAAGACACAGGCACCCCAAAGTTTAGGGCTGCTCTCTTGACAAGAACCTCCACTCCGTTACACCTTCAATATCCCAGGAAAGAGAAAAATGGATAAAGAAGTTGTGGTCCTTATGTACAATGGAATATCACTCAGCCATGAAATCAACGTCATAAGGCTAGTAGCAGCATGATGAGTGGATTTAGGTACGACGATTCTAAGTGAAATAAGTCACACAGAAAAAGACACTTGTCATAAGATATCTCTTATAGAGGGAATGTAAAAACCGCTACACTTGAGCTGAATTACAAAACGGCACAGAGTCACACGTTTAGAAAACACACTATGGCTGTTTAACGGGAAAGGTGAGGTGGGGTGATGCATAAAACACGGGTGTCAAATTAGCTCAGATACCGTTCCATAAACCCAATATGTAATAGACAAGACCTACTCCTTGCTCAGTGAACTGGACTCAATACCCCCTATTCACCGCCCAAGAACATATCTGACTAGTAAGAATCTTAAAACCTATGTATTGATATCTCTCTGTAAGTGAGTCAAGTGGGTGTAAAGCGGCATAAACACAGCAGTGAAAAGCAGCTAAACCCCATTATAAAAATCAATTACTTTTAAAAACCCGTGAAACAAAGACAGTGAAAGAGAGAGAAATTCTTACAAAACTCGTTCAGGGGCTCTGATGCCACCTGGATTGACCATATCTAGACCCACAGCTGATGGAGACATACGGGTGGACACTCTTGGGGCTGAGAGGTTTGGTGAGGTTGGGTGAGCAAACGCAGAACCGTTAAAGTAATACTGCGTGGTACCCATCCCATGGGTCCCAAATCTCCAGGTGCAAGGGCATCTTCCTACATCGAAAACATGCATGAGAAACCCAGAAGATGGTACACCGTGTGATCGGGAAAGGTTTCTAAAACGCACCTCATTTCTCATCTCCTTGTGCTCGGGTTCGCCATTGCAGCCGCTTGACTAGCAATCTCCTTCCTTGGAGACTCAGCACCTTTCACCTCCTGTTCCGTACAGGTTGCAATTTGTCCTGAGGATGAACGGGAAGAGGGGGAACCAATGAGAGACTAGCTCTAGGTGTTGGGACAGGCACAGGTCACTCTATTTTCCCATCAGGAAGAAGAATTAACCACAGGCTCAGCCTGCCGCCCGGAACCAGATTAGGGCCTCAAGAAATCCTGCGCTTTTGCGGCCAGCTCCCAAGAAAGCGAGTTGGAAAATGCAGCTCAGGGGCACTGCAATTCACAAACCTGCAGAGTTATAAATGATAACTCTCGTCCACAAATGTATTGAGGGAAGGCAACGAAGAGGATTTGAAAGCAAGGCAGAATTGTAGGAAACAGATTTCAGGAGGTAGATTTGAATCGCCTTGAAAGCACAGGAAAAGCGGCAAAACCTCGACAACCATGCCCTTGGCCAAAAAGGGCGTATGCGTTTTTTCCTGAATATATTCAGGAAAAAACGCATACGCCCTTTTTGGCCAACCAAGCAACCTGGAAAGGCAAATCAGCGCTACAAAGAAGTCTCGCTTCCCATCGGTCAAAAGGGCCATGCTGAATAAAGTGTCAAAACCAGAAATGCAGGACAGGCCATGGAGAAACGGGAGCCTTGCTACGCTGATGGGCGGGATGTAAATTGCCAACAGCCACTCTGGAGAAGTGTACGGTGTGTGCTGAAACATCACAAAAACTCAGCTTAGAGAGCATAGGGCACTTCCACTCATGGGCGTATAAATTGGGAAAACTAAAAATCAGCAAGACACAGGCACCCCAAAGTTTAGGGCTGCTCTCTTGACAAGAACCTCCACTCCGTTACACCTTCAATATCCCAGGAAAGAGAAAAATGGATAAAGAAGTTGTGGTCCTTATGTACAATGGAATATCACTCAGCCATGAAATCAACGTCATAAGGCTAGTAGCAGCATGATGAGTGGATTTAGGTACGACGATTCTAAGTGAAATAAGTCACACAGAAAAAGACACTTGTCATAAGATATCTCTTATAGAGGGAATGTAAAAACCGCTACACTTGAGGTGAATTACAAAACGGCACAGAGTAACACGTTTAGAAAACACACTATGGCTGTTTAACCGGAAAGGTGAGGTGGGGTGATGCATAAAACACGGGTGTCAAATTAGCTCAGATACCGTTCCATAAACCCAATATGTAATAGACAAGACCTACTCCTTGCTCAGTGAACTGGACTCAATACCCCCTATTCACCGCCCAAGAACATATCTGACTAGTAAGAATATTAAAACCTATGTATTGATATCTCTCTGTAAGTGAGTCAAGTGGGTGTAAAGCGGCATAAACACAGCAGTGAAAAGCAGCTAAACCCCATTATAAAAATCAATTACTTTTAAAAACCCGTGAAACAAAGACAGTGAAAGAGAGAGAAATTCTTACAAAATTTGTTCAGGGGCTGTGATGCCACCTGGATTGACCATATCTAGACCCACAGCTGATGGAGACATACGGGTGGACACTCTTGGGGCTGAGAGCTTTGGTGAGGTTGGGTGAGCAAACGCAGACCCGTTAAAGTAATACTGCGTGGTACCCATCCCATGGGCCCCAGATCTCCAGGTTCAAGGGCATCTTCCTACATCGAAAACATGCATGAGAAACCCAGAAGATGGTACACCGTGTGATCGGGAAAGGTTTCTAAAACGCACCTCATTTCTCATCTCCTTGTGCTCGGGTTCGCCATTCCAGCCGCTTGACTAGCAATCTCCTTCCTTGGAGACTCAGCACCTTTCACCTCCTGTTCCGTACAGGTTGCAATTTGTCCTGAGGATGAACGGGAAGAGGGGGAACCAATGAGAGACTAGCTCTAGGTGTTGGGACAGGCACAGGTCACTCTATTTTCCCATCAGGAAGAAGAATTAACCACAGGCTCAGCCTGCCGCCCGGAACCAGAATAGGGCCTGAAGCAATCCTGCGCTTTTGCGGCCAGCTCCCAAGAAAGCGAGTTGGAAAATGCAGCTCAGGAGCACTGCAATTCACAAACCTGCAGAGTTATAAATGATAACTCTCGTCCACAAATGTATTGAGGGAAGGCAACGAAGAGGATTTGAAAGCAAGGCAGAATTGTAGGAAACAGATTTCAGGAGGTAGATTCGAATCGCCTTGAAAGCACAGGAAAAGCGGCAAAACCTCGACAACCATGCCCTTGGCCAAAAAGGGCGTATGCGTTTTTTCCTGAATATATTCAGGAAAAAACGCATACGCCCTTTTTGG
This sequence comes from Eschrichtius robustus, assembly GCF_028021215.1. NCBI lineage: Eukaryota > Metazoa > Chordata > Mammalia > Artiodactyla > Eschrichtiidae > Eschrichtius > Eschrichtius robustus. The sequence continues at coordinate 2,162,516 of NW_027175140.1, read as the reverse complement.
CCAACCAAGCAACCTGGAAAGGCAAATCAGCGCTACAAAGAAGTCTCGCTTCCCATCGGTCAAAAGGGCCATGCTGAATAAAGTGTCAAAACCAGAAATGCAGGACAGGCCATGGAGAAACGGGAGCCTTGCTACGCTGATGGGCGGGATGTAAATTGCCAACAGCCACTCTGGAGAAGTGTACGGTGTGTCCTGAAACATCACAAAAACTCAGCTTAGAGAGCATAGGACACTTCCACTCATGGGCGTATAAATTGGGAAAAATAAAAATCAGCAAGACACAGGCACCCCAAAGTTTAGGGCTGCTCTCTTGACAAGAACCTCCACTCCGTTACACCTTCAATATCCCAGGAAAGAGAAAAATGGATAAAGATGTTGTGGTCCTTATGTACAATGGAATATCACGCAGCCATGAAATCAACGTCATAAGGCTAGTAGCAGCATGATGAGTGGATTTAGGTACGACGATTCTAAGTGAAATAAGTCACACAGAAAAAGACACTTATCATAAGATATCTCTTATAGAGGGAATGTAAAAACCGCTACACTTGAGCTGAATTACAAAACGGCACAGAGTCACACGTTTAGAAAACACACTATGGCTGTTTAACGGGAAAGGTGAGGTGGGGTGATGCATAAAACACGGGTGTCAAATTAGCTCAGATACCGTTCCATAAACCCAATATGTAATAGACAAGACCTACTCCTTGCTCAGTGAACTGGACTCAATACCCCCTATTCACCGCCCAAGAACATATCTGACTAGTAAGAATCTTAAAACCTATGTATTGATATCTCTCTGTAAGTGAGTCAAGTGGGTGTAAAGCGGCATAAACACAGCAGTGAAAAGCAGCTAAACCCCATTATAAAAATCAATTACTTTTAAAATCCCGTGAAAGAAAGACAGTGAAAGAGAGAGAAATTCTTACAAAATTCGTTCAGGGGCTGTGATGCCACCTGGATTGACCATATCTAGACCCACAGCTGATGGAGACATACGGGTGGACACTCTTGGGGCTGAGAGGTTTGGTGAGGTTGGGTGAGCAAACGCAGACCCGTTAAAGTAATACTGCATGGTACCCATCCCATGGGCCCCAAATCTCCAGGTTCAAGGGCATCTTCCTACATCGAAAACATGCATGAGAAACCCAGAAGATGGTACACCGT